>NC_139227.1:83841239-84188739 GCF_055691185.1 Crinia signifera | reverse complement strand
GCATATGTGTCTCTGGCACTGTGGGGGCATATCTGGCACTGTGGGGGCATATGTGTCTCTGGCACTGTGGGGGCATTTCTGGCACTGTGGGGGCATATGTGTATCTGGCACTGTGGGGGCATATCTGGCACTGTGGGGGCATATGTGTCTCTGGCACTGTGGGAGAATATCTGGCACTGTGGGGGCATATGTGTATCTGGCACTGTGGGGGCATATCTGGCACTGTGGGGGCATATCTGGCACTGTGGGGGCATATGTGTCTCTGGCACTGTGGGGGCATATGTGTCTCTGGCACTGTGGGGGCATTTCTGGCACTGTGGGGGCATATGTGTATCTGGCACTGTGGGGGCATATCTGGCACTGTGGGGGCATATGTGTGAGCACTGTGGGGGAATATCTGGCACTGTGGGGGCATATGTGTCTCTGGCACTGTGGGGGCATATCTGGCACTGTGGGGGCATATGTGTCTCTGGCACTGTGGGGGAATATCTGGCACTGTGGGGGCATATGTGTCTCTGGCACTGTGGGGGCATATGTGTATTTGGCACTGTGGCGGAATATCTGGCCCTGTGGGGGCAAATCTGGCACTGTGGACATCACATTGTGCGGTGCAATGGGCATCATGGTATGGGGCGTAATGGGCATTACGGTGTGGGGATCATTGGGTAATTGCCATCACAGTATAGAGTGTAATGGGCATCAAGGTGTGCGGCATAATGTGTAATTAGCATCACAATGTGCAATCTGCAGGTACACAATACAATCATGGAATAGGCCACGCCCCCTTATGATAGGCCACACGTCTAATTTTTCAGCGCGCCTCCGGCGCGCACAAGCGTTGCGTCTTCCAGGAAGTTGGGAGGGTGTGGGCCAGTGGTCTGGACTTGCCCCCTAGGCTAAAAGTTGCCAGCCAGCCCCTGCTTCCTTCTGACAATTTTATATATGTATCAGAAAAGGCAGCCGGCTGTTATTCATTTTTAACAAAAAGGAGAAAGAAAGAAAGAGTCTGTTTGTGGCGCACTTTGAGCAACAATTACTAAAATATCACTTTTATTAATTACATGTAAAAGTAATAGTTTATGACAACAGCAATTTAAAAAAAAACTGTTCGTAGATTGTGTATATGTATACATATGTATATGTAAATGTGATTTAAAATAAACTGTGACCAAATCACTTGGTGTGTGTGTTTCTTTGATTTAATTTTTGTGTTTTGTGTCACAAATGATCAGACTACTACACTACTCCACTCATGGTGTCCCCTCTAGCCGAGTGGACATTTGAAATATTGTGCGCGCTGTTGTTGTGCGTGACATCGAGGGAGCACGCCGGGCACCGACACCACATGATTAAAGGGGGGGGGCGGGCTGAGGTGAAAGCGGGGAGAAGAATTGGAGCGGAAGCTGCAGGGGTGACAGTCATTGACAGCTGGGCAGAGAGCAGGGGGCTGCCCGGCTGTATTCAGAGCACTGCAGGTCACGGCTATTTGAAATAATACCCTTTCACAACAGAAAATGCAGGGATTTACCCGGGAATATGGTCCCAAGATCATGCAGGGACATTCCCAGGCTGACCCCTTATACACCAGCCTAGTCCCTGCTTTTTCTGGTGTGAGGGGGAGAGACAATCGCTCCCTTCTCCCTAACCCCCTTTAACCCACCAGCTATATCTTCGGAACCAACTGACCCATTTACATGAGACCAGTATCATATTGAAGAACATTTGAGTTGGCTTTGAATGATTTTGGTCCCGTGAAACTGGGCTGTTTGGTTCCAGAGAAATCTGCCCTCAAAGAACATAAACAGTCATGAAATTACATTTAAGAAATGAAAAAAACGGTTTAACCTCAATATCCCTGGAACCAATTAACCCATATGGCCTATCAGATTGAAGGCCCAGCGATTTGGGTTCGACTGAGATCAACCTCGAGCTTCAGTGATGCCGAAGGGGGACCTGGCAGCCATTGGAACTGGGTGGGGGTCGGAATTAGCGGGTCCTATGTTATCCTATAGGGAAAACGTTCCAGCTTTGCCTGGCAGTATCTCTGGTTCCCACGGGGCTAGAGACACGGGGCTGGGCTCATTGGAAAGCCCCATCCCTCAGCTACAAAATGCTAATGGGTGGTCCTGTGCATCCCCGGACCACCCCCTAGATTCGCCTATGGAGACGGAGGAGGGACAGAGGGATGCGCACGGTAGGCACACCAAAAATTTTGGGGGATGTGGCATAATTAAAGGGGCGTGGCCTATACTCACAGCTCTTCCACGAGGCCACGCCCCCATTTTGATGCTATGGGACATGACCCAGAGGCTCTGTGAGCCTCTAGCCATGCCCCCAGCCCCCTGCTCAGCAGCCATCAGGGGGACTTCCAACAGCCCCCCCTCGCCGCGGGATACTGCCGGCTGCGGGTGGTACGCGGGAATGTCCCAGAAAATGGGGACATTCCCGCGGTAATCGGGACTGTTGGGAGGTATGTATTATGCCCACAGTTGCTGACAGTAGTAGTGCAGCTTATACGTAAAACCCAAAGATGCTGAGAGTAATAGCATGGCTTACACATAATTCCCACAGATGCCTACAGTAGTAGCACTGCTTATACATAACACCGACAGCTGCCCAAAGTACAGTAGTAGCGCGGCTTATACATAATGCCCACAGATGCCTACAGTAGTAACACACAAACAATGAGGAAGGCAAGTCAGATGCTTGGTTGAAAAGGGAGAGGAATCAGCAGCGGAAAGAAGTAATAATGCCACTACAGTATATAGTTTATTGGTAGAAGGAGTGGTGTGTTTAGTAGGTGATTTGTGGGATTAACCTGAGGGGATTGTATATTTTGTGTGTTTAAACTGTGTTTTTTTTTTTTGTTCAGAATTTTGCTGAAGGTGGGAGTGGTTATCTGCTCAGGTGGGTAGCTGATTACTACCAGCAGTATAAGAACAGCAGGGGGCAAGTGAATGTAATGAACTTGTGAATTTTGAACTGCCATTTTATTCTAAGTGCCATTTTAAATAAGTGCAGAGTTATATCCTAGAAGGAGTTACATCCAGGAAGGGGTTAAACCAGGTTGCAAGAGGCTTCTGTCCCTTCTGTTTGTTTTTTTTTCTCTTGCTTGAAGCCCAGGTGCCTGACCTGTTAAAGGGTCCACAAAGTGCAGATAGTGTGCTGCATGATCTGAGAGTGGGGCCACTGAGGAAAAAGTGCAACTGGAAGAAATTACAGAGGAAGCGGACAGATACAGGTGTGAGGACACCAGGAGTGTGACACAGCTGCAGGAACAGATAAGTATCAACTTTCTTATATTTTGATAAAAATTAACTTGTAGTGTGTAATTGCATTGTAATTTAACTCTCTACTGTATACTAGGGGGTTAGTCGCAGGGAGGTAGATAAAATGGGTGGGGCCCTGATTGAGAATCTCACTCAGTGCATGTTGTGCAAGATGTATGCTCACCTGGAGCAAGAGTCCCAGTGCGAATACATCTGCACGAGATGTGAGCGAACGTCCGCCCTGGAAGCCCAGGTCACTGATCTAGAGCGGACCGTTCAGCGACTGAGGGATATTTCCAATCTTGAGCAAAGCCTAAATAGAACGGTGGAGGAGTTGCAGATGGGGTCACTGGTAGAGGAGGAGGATCAGGTAGCCAGCTGGGTCACGGTTAGAAGGGGAAACAAGAGGGACAGGAGGGACAGGAACGACATCTCGGATCTATCACACCCGAACAAATTTGCCCGGTTGGACGAAGTTTCGGGGGAGGATGGAGACGAAATGACGGAGCTGGAGGAGACGGCTCCCTCTAGCAACCAGAGGAGCGGTCCCTCTAGCTCAAACGGGATGACAGTTAGTGAGGTACCAAGGCAGATAGTGGTGGTAGGGGATTCCATCATTAGGAGAACAGACAGGGCAATCTGCTATCGGGACCGCGATCGCCGCACGGTCTGTTGCCTCCCGGGTGCTCGGGTACGGCACATCGCGGACCGAGTCGACAGATTGTTGGGAGGGGCTGGGAGCAACCCGGCGGTCTTGGTGCACATCGGCACCAACGACAAAGTCAATGGTAGGTGGGATGTCCTCAAGAAAGAGTATAGGGAATTAGGTAAGAAATTAAAGGCGAGGACATCTAGGGTAATTTTCTCGGAAATATTACCAGTGCCACGCGCTAGCTCAGGGAGGCAGAGGGAGATCAGGGAGGTAAATGTGTGGCTTAAGGATTGGTGTAGGAAAGAGGGATTCGTGTTCATGGAACACTGGGCGGACTTCTCGGTCAGGCGCCATCTTTTTTGCCATGATGGATTGCACCTGAACGAGGAGGGGGCTGCGGTGCTGGGGGGAAGGATGGTTAGAGGGTTGGAGGAGATTTTAAACTAGGCGACGGGGGGGTGGGGGCAGCAAGACATTATGGGACCATCAGGGAGAGAAGCCGGACTGGGATCAGGAATCATATGGGGGAAGGAGATGGGGGGGGGGACGGAGACATAGACAAAGCCCTGGGACATAACAAGGGTATAATCGGGGGTAACTCTCAGGGTGCATCAGGAATGTCATGTAATAAAATGTTATGTTGTAACAGTCACGTTACCCCATTACAGTTCTTAGGTACAGATGATCTTAGTATACGGGAAGGAGGGAATGACAGAGGAAGAATTCCCGGAACTATGGAGAGGGCAGGCAGTGTTCATGGTGGGGAGGCCTGTAGAGAGTCTATTGAAGGGGAGAGGGGAAAGAGGAAGCTAGTAAAGAATTCAAATGGGTCCTGGGGTGAAACTAATCACAACATTAGAGCCATATCTAAAAATAAACATAAATTAAAATGCTTACTGGCTAATGCAAGAAGCTTAGTGAGTAAAATCGGGGAGCTTGAAACGGTGATCAGTAGGGATGACTACGACATCATTGGTATTACAGAAACATGGTGTAATGAGTCGCATGACTGGGCATTAAACATGGAGGGATATACACTCTACAGGAAAGACAGGGAAAATAGAAGGGGCGGGGGTGTGTGCCTATATGTAAATAATAACTTAACATCATGTGAGAAAAATATGAGCACAGACCTGGAAGACGACAACTCGGAGACAGTGTGTGCAGAGATAACCGACAATAATAAGAAACCAAAAAACAAATTTATAATAGGGGTATGCTATAGACCACCAAATATAAATGAAAGGGAAGAGTCTCTTCTTTTAAACCAAATCAAACAAGCATCAAATCAGGGTCAGGTATTAATTATGGGGGATTTTAATTTACCCGACATTGATTGGGAAAACGAAACAGGTAAATCAGCAAGAAGCAATGGGTTCTTAAGCTTACTTAAAGACCAGTTTATTACACAAACGGTAGAAACTCCAACTCGTGATGAGGCGCTCTTGGACTTAGTATTAACAAATAACACAGACTTAGTTTCAAACACAAAAGTAATTGAACAATTAGGGAATAGTGATCACAATATGGTTTCACTGGAAATCAACTTCAGTAAATTACATCAAAAAGGATCTGCATCAGAAAAAGCGAACTTTGAATTATTCAGGAAAGCCCTTACAGGAATTGGGTGGAAAACGGTTATGGAGGGAAAAAATGCAGAGGAAATGTGGGATACTCTAAAAAAGGTGCTTGATTCACTAACTATTGAATACATTCCTAAAGTAATTAAAGGTAAATTCAACAAAAAAAAGCCACCATGGTTGGACAAAGAAGTAAGGTCAGCTATCAACAATAAAACCAGAGCCTTTAAATTCTATAAAAATAACTTGAATGAGGAGGCGTTCGCAAAATACAAAGAATCAAACAAAACTTGTAAAGGGGTAATCAAAGCAGCTAAAATATTATATGAAGAGTGCATAGCCACTGAAAGCAAAACCAACCCAAAGAAGTTTTTTAAATACATAAATAGTAAACGTTTAATTAAGGAAAACATAGGCCCACTAACTGATACTAGTGGAAAAAGTGTTACTGAGGACAAGGGAAAAGCAAAACTGTTAAATGAGTTCTTCTCATCAGTATTTACTAAGGGAGAGCAGACTGTGGAACGAACATTTACCACAAACGGGACAAATAAGCCAGATCTCATTGTGGATTTCACGCCGAAGGAAATAATACTGAGGCTAAGCAAACTCAAAACAAATAAGTCACCAGGGCCAGATGAGATTCATCCGAGGGTATTAATGGAATTAAGGGATGAACTAGCTACCCCCCTACATTATATTTTTAGCAAGTCACTATCGTCAGGTATAGTACCAAAAGATTGGAGAATAGCAGAGGTAGTGCCAATATTCAAAAAAGGAAAAAAGGAAGATCCCGCTAATTACAGACCCGTTAGTTTAACATTAATTGTGGGTAAACTATTTGAAGGATTTTTAAGGGATGGTATCCAGGAATATTTAGATAATCACCGTCTACTCAGTACTAACCAACATGGGTTCGTGAAAAATCGTTCATGCCAAACTAATCTACTAGGGTTCTATGAAGAGGTTAGCAAAAACCTCGATAATGGAAATGCTGTAGATGTGATTTTCCTAGATTTCGCTAAAGCATTTGATACTTAATAAAATGGAGAACCTAGGATTGGGTGAAAATATCTGCAGATGGGTAGGGAATTGGCTATGTAATAGAGAACAAAGAGTGGTTGTGAATGGTGCCGTATCAGATATGATACCGGTACTAAGTGGAGTGCCCCAGGGCTCGGTTTTGGGGCCCATTTTGTTTAACATTTTTATTAACGATATTGGGATAGGGTTACTCAGCAATGTATCCATCTTTGCGGACAATACAAAACTTAGCAAAGTCATCAAATCACCAGAAGATGTCACGATGCTTCAAAATGATCTTGCAATTCTAGATGAGTGGGCTAAAAATTGGAAGATGAGGTTCAATGTAGATAAATGTAAGGTTATGCACCTTGGGAGACACAACCAGTGTGCAAGTTACAACCTTAGCGGAGAGGAACTGGGTAATTCCATACTTGAAAAGGATCTAGGAGTCCAAATAGACAGCAATCTAGGATGTAGTGCCCATTGTAACGTAGCTACAAAAAAGGCCAACAAAATTCTGGCATGTATTAAGAGGGGAATGGAAACTAGGGACTCAAGGGTAATTATGCCACTATATAAAGCATTGGTGCGACCTCACCTAGAGTACGGAGTACAGTTCTGGGCCCCACACTATAAAAAGGACATCATAGAATTAGAAAAAGTCCAAAGGCGAGCAACAAAGCTTATTAGGGGAATGGAGAATTTAAGCTACGGGGAGAGATTAAGCAATTTGGCACTATTTACATTAGAAAAGAGACGTTTAAGGGGGGACATGCTCAACATGTACAAGTATATCAAGGGCCAATATAAGGAACTGTCACACACCCTATTTTCTACTAGAAAGGAATCTAGGACACGAGGGCATGAGTATAGATTAGAAGAAAAAAGATTTCATTCAGCTAGTAGAAAGAATTTCTTTACGGTCAGAACAGTCAAACTCTGGAACTCTCTTCCCAGAGAGGTGGTAATGGCTGGCTCATTAAATGCGTTCAAGGCAAAGTTGGACAAACATTTACTGGAGAAAAACATCCATGGGTACAAATAAGAAATATAATTTGTCTGTAAAATAGCAGAACCTACCAAATCAGCAATGGATATCTATACCAGGTTGAACTAGATGGACGCAAGTCTTTTTTCAGCCTTACCTACTATGTAACTATGGTACAACCTCATCCAGAATACTGTGTCCAGTTCTGGAGGCCATATCTCCAGAAGGATATAAATACATTAGTGATGGTACAAAGAGGGGCAACTAAAAAGGTACATGGCCTACATCACAAAACCTACCAGGAAAGACTAAAACATCTTAATATGTATAGTTTGGAGACGACAAGGGAAAGCGGGGACATGATAGAAACATTCTTGAAATGAAGAGAAGTATTAGTGCACAAGGACATACAATGAAACTGGAGGAGGTTTCAGGGGACATCTGAAGAAATATTACTTCACAGAAAGGGTAGTGGACAAGTGGAATAGCCTCCCATCAGATGTGGTAGAGGCTAAGACAGTAGAACAATTTAAATATGCATGGGATAGACAAGACGATACTTACAATAAAATAAGGATCAAATAGAGTTTGAGGTAACAATATAATTGAAAAAAGTGTCAAACTAGATGGGTCAAGTGGTTCTTAGACAGGGTAGTGGACAAGTGGAATAGCCTCCCATTAGAGGTGGTAGAGGCTAAGACAGTAGATACATTTTAACATGCTTGGGACAGACAAAGGACAAAGAACGGTACTCTTTACCTAGAAGGGCGCCCATCGCGGGCATCGCATGTACATCACATGTCATTATAATGGCATGCGATGCGACCGATGCGATGCCCGCGATTTTACATAGAAAACCATGTTAAAATGTAAATCGCGTCGGTCGCATCGCATGCGGCCAAAAAAATCGCATGCGATGCGACCGACGCGATTACCGCGATTTTACATAGGGAACAATGTTAAATGGGTCAATTGACCCGATTTAACATAGGGAACAATGTTAAATGGCCCACAGACCCCAAATAGCCACCCTGGGCCCCCCCAATTGTTAACGCCACCCCACGATCAACGTGAACCTGAAGCGTGGCGAGCAGCGGCGGTACGCGTCCTCCGACCTTTTCATACCCCCACTATCCACGCCGGCGTGGAGTCGGGAATAGATAGTGTGGCGAGCGCAGCACAGGTATCCGCGTCCCTTCGCGGGCTTCACAGGTATCCGCGTCCCCTCGCGGGGCTCGCTGCGTTTGCCACGCTTCGGGTTCTCAACTCCACGCCGACGTGGATAGTGGGGGTATGAAAAGGTCGGAGGACGCGTACCGCCGCCCCTTGCGGGCTCGCTGCACTCGCCACGCTTCGGGTTCACGTTGATCGTGGGGTGGCGTTAACAATTGGGGGGGGGGGGCACAGGGTGGCTATTTGGGGTCTGTGGGCCATTTAACATTGTTCCCTATGTAAAATCGCGGTAATCGCGGCGATCGCATCGCAGGCGATTTTTTGGTCGCATGCGATGCGACCGACGCGATGTGAATGTTAAAATATTCTCTGTAAAGCGCTGCGGAATATGTATGCGCTATATAAGAACCTGTTAATAAATAAATAAACAAATGATACATCCACATCCACGTGGTTCTTATCTGCCATCAAATTATAGGTTTCTATGTTTAGGTAAATGACAAAACAATGGTTATTATCTGCAGGGAAAGAAGGATCCCCTGGATACAGTCAATGTTGCTGACGGAAGTTTGACCGACACCCATTGACTGACAGTCAAAATACCAACATTCATTATACAGTACCAACATGTTCAGTTGACCGACATGCTCAAAATACAGACATTTAACATACTGATAGGTCAACATGAGTTTTCAAGCAATTTTTGGCCCAAAAAATACCTTTTTCTTTGCCATCCAAGTGAACCTTATGGGGGAATATAATAGTGTGCAGAGCGCAGCAAGGCACCGTGCCTGAAGCATGGTGAGGGCATGTGTCCGAAGCATGGCGAGTGCAAGATGCTGTGTTGAAGCATGGCGAGTGCAGCGAGACACTGTGTCTAAAGCATGGAGAGTGCAGCGATATACTGTGTCCGAAGCATGGCGAGTGCAGCGAGACACTGTGTCCGAAGCATGGCGACGTATGGTGAGTGCAGCAAGGCACTGTGTCCGAAGCATGGCGAATGCAGTGAGGCACTGGTTCCGAAGCATGGCGAGTGCAGCGAGACTGTGTTTCCGAAGCGTGGCGAGTGCAGCGAAACACTGTGTCTGAAGTATGGCGACTGCAACGAGACAGTGTTTCCCAAGCATGGTGAGTGCAGCAAAACACTTTGTCCAAAGCATGGCGAGAACAGTGAGCCAAGCGAGGGGACACAGTACATCTAGATGGTGTACCTACATAGACATAGACCATGGGTCCTCAAACTGCGGCCCTCCAGATGTGGTGAAACTACAAATCCCAGCATGCCTTGCCACAGGTTTCCTATAAGGGAGTGTTAAAACTGTGGCAAGGCATGCTGGGAATTGTAGTTTCACAACATCTGGAGGGTCGCAGTTTGAGGACCCATGACATAGACACTAAAAAATATGTCGACATGTTCACCTTCCGGCACCTGAAATGTGTATGATGAATGTCGGTATATTGAATGTGTTGGTATAATGATCATTGGTCAATGGCCCGTCGGTAAATCATAATGAACCAGAGACAGACTAGACTACCAGTTAAGGAAAGTTAAGATAATTAATTAAAGTAACTTACTATTAACTGATTTCAATAATGGTATTACTAATGGGATCAAAAGTAATCAAGATCAATTAGAAAGCAATAGGATTTGCACCCATTGATAACTTACTCTGACCTTTAACATATCCACGCCCCAAAACTTACTTGGGTTGCTGGAATACCAGTTTGATAAGAAACAGATACTAGCGAAGGGCTGAGATCAGTGTTTTCAAACAGGACCATAAGGCATGCACACTAAGGGGTAAAGGTGCCCACAGACGCATCGATCCCGGCGTGCGTTCTGTGCTTAACTAGCACACATCGCATCGTATGCCTTGTGCATGCGATGTGCATTTGATGCGATGCGATAGAAAGCTAGTACAAAAAGTATGTGCAGCACATACTTTTTGTACTGTGCGATGAGGTGCCGCGGGAGCGCGCACCCCATCGCATAGCATCGCACCGCCGGGATCGGTGCATGTGTGGGCACCTTAACGCTACTTAGATGGGAGTTCTGTTGAAGATGGGATGTTGCCCATAGAAACAAAACAGAATCTACTTCTTATTTATTTAGCATCATCCGGAGGATAATAGATAGAAATTGATTGGTTGCTATGGGCAACATCACATCTTCAATAGAACTCCCATCTTAGTAAATTTACCCCTAACAGTCCACGTTTTAGCAATAGCCAGTACAGGTTTTAGTGATACCTTGAGCACAGATGGTAAATCAAAACTACTGAGATGCTAATTTATGCTGTGTACACACTGTGCAATATCGCTGGCAATGTGGTCACTGAGCGACCATATTGCCAGTGATTTGTAAATCACCAGGTGTGTGCTCCAGTTTTAAGCCCCCTAATGGTCGCTGGTCGCAGGAGCTTGCTCCTGCATTCAGCTGTTTCCCTCTGCGGCTCCGCTGGCAGAGTCTCCTGTTCTCTGGTCGCTGATGAAACCTGGACACTGAGCAATGCATTGCCCCGTATGTACACAGCTTAAGTCTCCAGTGCTCAAGTATGGCAATTGGTAACACCTGAACTGTTAGTTTGCTTTTAGGACCATGGTTAGGAATAGGTAATAGTTATATAGTTCATGCTGTACAAGGTCATCATCAAATTACATTGTCATTGTTAAATTACTAAATTATGTTTTTGGCATCTTTTTTAAAATCCATATTGTACTTATCTATTGGAATATTCTTCATCAAATTGTATTACCCTTACCTGATGTTGTTGTTGGTGTTGTTGATGTGTTCGTTCTGGAAGTTACATAGGTTGTTGTTGGTGTAGTAGATGTGTTCGTTCTGGGAGTTACATAGGTTGTTGTTGGTGTAGTTGATGTGTTCGTTCTGGAAGTTACATAGGTTGTTGTTGGTGTAGTTGATGTGTTCGTTCTGGGAGTTACATAGGTTGTTGTTGGTGTTGTTGATGTGTTCGTTCTGGGAGTTACATAGGTTGTTGTTGGTGTTGTTGATGTGTTCGTTGTGGGAGTTACATAGGTTGTTGTTGGTGTTGTTGATGTGGTCTTTGTTGTACTGATACAGTAATCTGGGAGTGGTTTACAGCAGTATACCTTAATTTGATAATTGTTACACATGGGTAGGAAGTCTTGGTCTTTGTTGTAACAGATGAGCCCAAAGGAGACATTACATGTCACTTCCTGCTGCACTTCATCTAGTGTGTAATCTGGGTATTTCTCTGCCCTGCAGGTAATGTTCTCTGGCTTCTCACAGAATATATAGCCAGCATTCCTGATGTTTTCATAGGTCTCATAATCTCCTCCATTTGGAACGTTTGGATAACTCACATCGAACCACGGTGTCCATTCACAATCATGGACACAGCCTAAAGAAAACAGGAGATAAACATTTAACAATATGTTGAAACTTAAAAGTTCTACATTATTATAGGTACTTAATTGCTGTTAGGGGAGTGTTGGTTCCATCTAACCATGGTTCTTCTTGTGTCATCAATGTATACTGCACTTTAACAGTGATTTTAACTATGTGGTATTCACTGCACTAAACAAATGACTTTTGTATGAATTTCCCAGCACTTTGTACACTTCAAATAAGCACACATCTCCCCTGTCTCCTACCCTGGTCCAAATGGATTATTGTTCACCTCTGTCCTAGTGTTAAGTAATGTCATACACAGGGCCGGTGTTAGGGTGTCCGGCGCTCTCCTGCAAATCTATATTTGTGCCCTCTCTCTCTTAAGGGACAGCGCACACAGCTAAAGGGTGTGGTATCATAAGGAATGATCATAGCCCAGTTTAATTACACCTTACAGTAGCACAATCTTATTTACATTGCAGTGCAGATGGTGCCCATGATTCATAATAGACCACATAGTAGCATCCCTTGTACACAAAGCCCACAGAAGTAGTGTCCCTTAAACACCATGCCCACAGTGGTGCCACTAAAAACACCCACAATAGTGCATAACGCCTCCATTACACATAAAATCTCTTATACATAATGCCTCCATTACACATAACATCCACAGTGGTAATGCACCTTATACACATAATGCCCACAATAGTAGTGTCGTAAGGTGTGAAGAGAGCAGAAGAGGAATAAGAAAGGGAATCCATGAGAAGGGGAAATGTGAGAGGAACAGTGAGTTGTGAGAGGAACAAGGGAAAAGTGGGTGCTGTTGGAAAATGGATGGAGAATAGAAATGATAATGGAGAAAGCCAGATGCTGGGCAGAGAGAGGGTAGGGCAGCCATATACTGGGCAGAGAGAGGGGGAGGGGAAGCCATATGCTGGGCAGAGAGAGGTGGGACAGATGTGGGGAGTGATGCTGGGGAGAAAGTGAGGGGACAGTTGCTGGGTAGAGGGGCAGTTGCTGGGCAGAGAGGGATGGGGAAATGTGATGGGCAGCGAGAGTTGAAGAGATGATGTGCAGGGAGAGGGGGCAGATACTGGGCAGAGATGGTGGGTAGATGGGGACAGATGCTGGGGAGATACTGATAGGGGGGAAAAGATTATGGGCAGGAAGATGGGGTACAGATGATGGGCAGAGAGGGATGGGTGAAAATTTGATGGGCAGGGAGAGAGGGCAGATACTGGGAATGGAGAAGGGACAGATGCTAGGGAGAGGAGAGGCGAATGTTGGAAAGGGGCAGATGCTGGAGAGAGATTGGGGGGTGCAGATGTGGGGAGAGGGGGCAAATGCTGGGCAGAGAGGGATTGGGGCGAGATGATGGACAGGGTGAAGAGGCCCGATGATGGACAGGGAGAAGGGGTGCAAATGATGGACAGAGAGGGGGAGATATGCTGGGAAGAGAGAGAGGGGGAGATATGCTGTGCAGAGAGAGAGGGGGAGATATGCTGGTCAGGGAAAGGAGGGGCAGATACTGGGCAGGGAGAGGGGGCAGAGAAAGAGAGCAGGGGAAAGATACAATTATAAAAGAGCAGAGAAGAGAGAGGGTGAGAAATAAAATAAGAAGCGTGTTGGTAGACAGCACAGGAGAGACAAAAAAGAGAGAAAAGAGGAAAGGGGGGCATGGGGTGCAGGAGAGAAAGAGGGGGTGAGGAGACAGTGAGTGGTTACATAGTTACATAGTTACACAGTATTTAAGGCTGAATAAAGACTCACGTCATCCAGTTATTAGCTTCACCCCTTGTTATACGTAGTTTATACTGATATATTTAAGGACAGATTATGATTATTGCTTGTACCCCTGTATGTTTTTATCCAATAGATGTTTGTCTGCCGACACCACATCTCCAGGAAGAGTTCCATAGTTTGGCTGCCCTGACTGTAAAAAAATGTTTTTTTTCTAAGGAAACAAAGTCCTCTTTCCTCTAATCTAAACTCATGACCCCGTGTCCTTGAGTCCTTCCTTACAGTAAAAAGGGTGTCTGACAGTTCCTTATATTGTCTCCTGATATATTTGTACATGTTAAGCATGTCCCCCATAAATGACTCTTTTCTAGAGTAAACAGTTCTAAATGGTTCAATCTATTCCCTTTATTAGTTTGGTTGCTCTTCTTTGGAATTTTTCCAGTTCTAAATGTCCTTTTTATAGTGTGGGGCCCAGAATTGTACCCCATATTCTAGATGTGGTCTAACCAATGCCTTGTACAGTGGCATAATTACATTTGAGTTCCTAGTCTCCATGCCCCTTTTTATGCATGTTACTATCCTGTTGGCCTTATTTGTTGCTATATGGCAGCAGTTCTCAAACTGTGGGTCCTGACCCCAAAGTGAGTTCCGACCTTCTCAGCATGGGGTCGTGACTCCATGTTACTGACCACCAGGCTGATGACTTTTGTAATCTCAGTCAGTGATTCAAGGAATCTGAAATATCTGTTGAATTGTCTGTTATGTTAGACTCCTCCCATCATTTAGAGCCTCCATAATGCTGCCATGTATGTGCTGTCTGCTGACTACACATGTGATGTGATGACCTTCTGCAGTAATTTGCTGGGGTCCTGTCATTATTTTTTTATATCTTGTATGATGGGGTACCAGAGCAAAATAGTTTGAGGACCCCTGCTATATGACATTGAGCACTACATCCCAGTTTGTTATCTATTTGGACTCCTACAGTAGGTCCTTTTCAAATTCTGAATTACCCAGTGCCTTCCCACTTAGGTTATAGCTAGCACATTGGTTATGTTTCCCAAGATGCTTAACTTTCATTTATCCACATTAAACCTAATTTTCTACTTTTTAGCCCACTCGTCTAATTTATTAAGATCGCTCTGAAGCATTGAGACATCCTCGCTGAGTATATCCACCCCGATATCATTACTAAATATATTAAATAAAAGGGACCCTAGCACCGACCCCTGTGGCACTCCACTTAGTACTGGTATCATATTGATACTGCGCCATTTACAACCACTCTCTGTTCTCTATTGCTCCGCCAGTTCCTTATCCATCTACAAATTCTTACCCCTGTATGCTCTGCAGCTGCCTGGTGGGGACCCCCACACGATCACTGCTGGCCGTGCTCTGCAGCTGCTGGGTAGGGACCCCGCACCATCACTGCTGGCTGTGCTCTGTAGCCGCAAGGTGGGAACCCCCGCACGAGCATTGCTGGCAGGTATCAAGAAGTAGCTCGGCGCTCGAAGCGCCGGTATGCCAGGCCACTGTATACCAGCCCACTTCGAGCACTGATTGTACTGTAATTTGTTATTTAATTCTTTGTTTGTTTGTTTTTGCTCATTTATGTATTGGCCGCTGTGGAACCATTATGGCACCATATAAATAAACAACAATAATAATAACACACTTTCAAGCCTGCCCCCATACTATAGTGAATCATGATCTAGTCTTTGGGAGTCTGTGGGGCTTTTTTATGTCTCATTATGATTCCCGATTACTGCATGGACTGAATGCATACTGCTCTCCTGATCCCCAGAGGAATCGCTCAAGCATATATATTACATACATAATAACATGCATATATATAAAAGTGCGGTACTTGTTTCCTAGCACGGTGCCCACGATATTCAGTCGTACGGCATCGCATGCCATATGCCGGCATGCAATGCGATTTTAAATTGTATAAGCACCCTATACAATTTTTAATTGTATAAGCACCCTAATGGGTGCTTACAATGTTAATTGCACCCCCACGCCACACCCACTATTAACGCCAACCCTGAGTGTGGCGAGCACAGCGGTAAGCATCCTCCGACCTTTTCATACCCCCACTATCCACGTCGGCATGGAGTTGACTTTATATAGTGTGGCGAGTGCAGCGAGCCACCGAGCCCGAAGCGTGGCGAGCGCAGCGTATTACTTTACATGTATTCCGCGTATGCCTTATGGTATGCGCTGCGATGGGCACTGTGCTTGGAAACAAGTACCAAAAGTTCTTAGCATTCCTGCACTGCTCCAAATAGTCTGGATGTAAGTGTTAAACCCTGATGTTCAAACATTGTTATTTTATTTATAATACACATTTGCAATAAACACAAAAATCCTTTCACCTGCAGTTGTTTCGATTGTGGTAATTGTTGGAGACAAAGCAGTAGTTGGAATTGTGGCTGTGATTGTTCCCTTCCTGACCGTATTGACTTGCTAATTTGTGGCTGCAGCACCCGCATTGCCGGACCCGCTGCATGGGAAACAGTACGCTGGGATGGTGGCAAAGAGTGTATTACATCCGCGGAGTAATAAGCGGACTTGGGGCAAGCCAGCCCGTGCGTGTTCTGAGTGTGCTGTGCAGCGTGCATAGCGTGCACTGACTGAGTAGCTCAGCAGCGTCCCACCAACCCGTGTCCACTGCACTCCCCCTCCCTCGTCACCGCCACAGGTGTGGGGGCATTTATGTACCTGCGCTGGGGGGCATTTTTGTACCTGGCACTGTGGGGGGAATTTATGTATCTGCACTGTGGGGGCATTTATGTACCTGCACTGTGGGGGCATTTATGTACCTGCACTGTGGGGGTATTATTGTATTTGGCCATAATGTGTAAAAAGGGAGACTCTGCTGCTGTAATGTGTAAAAAGGGGAACTCTGCTGCTGTAATTTGTAAAAAGGGGAACTCTGTTGCCGTAATTTGAATATTGGAGACAACTGTGCTGCGTAATATAAATTGGTATTATTTTGTGGCCATGCCCCTTCCCTATGAAGCCACTCCCCTATAGTTTTGGATTGAGCACCCTCCAGCAAAAACATAAATGGGCACCTATGGTTGGTGTTGTGGTTATAGTTGTAGACTTAGGGGCTTTAGTATATGTATACAGTATGTGACAGTAGGAGTGACAGACTATACTGCCAGTTAAGGAAAGTGAAGATAATTAATTAAAGTAACTTACTATTAAATGGTTTCAATAATGGTATTACTAATGGGATCAAAAGTAATCAAGATCAATTAGAAAGCAATAGGATTTGTACCCATTGATAACTTATTCTGACCTTTAACATACCCACGCCCCAAAACTTACTTGGGTTGCTGGAATACCAGTTTGATAAGAAAGATATATAAGGGCTGAGATCAGTGTTTCCAAACAGGACCATAAGGCATACACACTAAGGGGTAAAATTACGAAGATGGGGGTTCTGTTGAAGTTGGGATGTTGCCCATAGAAACCAAACAGAATCTACTTCTTATTTATAACAATTGAGATGCTAATTACTGTAAAGCTGTGTGCACATGGTGCAATTTGGTCACTGAGCGATTTTGGCTTAAAATCGCTCAGCAATATATTGCTCAGTGTATTGTTTTCATCAGATATCAGTGATTTTGGCTGAAAATTGTAAGCTATTCTATCTCTACCTCATTTTGACTAGAAATCGCTGGTCGCTGGTGCACAGTGCATTGTGCACCAGCGACCAGTGATTTTTAGCCATAAACGGAGGAGCCTGCGACCAGCGACCAGCGACCATTGAGGGAGTGCGCTCCCAGCGATTTATCTCCCACAGCACATGGAAAACACTGGCAATATGGTCGCTCAGTGACCATATTGCCACCTATATGTGCTTAAAATCGCCACAATGTGTACACAGCTTAAGTCTCCTGTGAACAAGTTTGTCAATTCGTAAAACCTGTCCTGTTAGTTTGCTTTGAGGACCATGGTAAGGAAAAGGTAATAGTTATATGGTCCATGCTGTACAAGGTCATTGTTAAGTTACTGTACTTTCAATTATGATTTTGGCAGTTTTTTTTTAAAAGCCATATTTATCTTATCTATTGGAATATTCATCATCAAATTGTATTACACTTACCTGATGTTGTGAATGTGGTTGCAGATATTGTGGTTGTTCTGGGAGTTACACAGATGGTTGTTGGTGATATAGTCACAGATGTGGTTGATGTGGTTGATGTGGTTGATGTGGTTGTACTCATACAGTAATCTGGGAGTGGTTTACAGCAGTATACTTTAATTTGATAGTTGTGACACTTAGGTGTGGGGTTTTGGTCTTTGTTGTAACAGATGAGCCCAAAGGAGACATTACATGTCACTTTCTGCTGCAGGTCATCTAGTGTGTAATATGGGAATTTCTCTGCCCTGCAGGTAATGTTCTCTGGCTTCTCACAGAATTTATGGCCAGCATTCCTGATATTTTCATAGGTCTCATACTCTCCTCCATTTGGAACATTTGGATAACTCACATCGAACCACGGTGTCCATTCACAATCACGGACACATCCTAAAGAAAACAGGAGATAAATATTTAACAATACGTTGAAACTGTTGTTTAATAATGCAAGTTCTACATTATTATAGGTACTTTATTGCTGTTAGGGTATTGTTGGTTCCATCTAACCATGGTTCTTCTTGTGTCATCAATGTACACTGCACTTTAACAGTGGTTTCAAGAATGTGGCAGGCTCAAGTCAAATGGACAGTTATTCACTGCACTTAAAAAATTACTCCCCTGTCTTCTAGAGGTTTGGAGAGAAGGCAAAAAAGGGGTTGCAGGGGTAGAGGTACACCAAAAAATGGGACAAAAAGACTTTTTGTACCATAAAGAAGAAAATTTGGTTATTTTTTAAAGAATTTTTCTTAAAAAATGGCCCTTGCGTTTTTCTTTTATTAATTGAAACTCAGGGTCATGAGGCATTTTTAGACATGGTGAAATAAGAGAGGTTAAAAATACGAACAATCACTAACATACATGGTGTATAAAGAGTATTAGTCCCGCTTCTGCCCCTGCAGCGCTGTTTTAAAAAATGCAACAAGGCTGCTGTGCTCTGCAGCTGCTGGGTGGGGACCCCCACACAATCACTGCTGTCTGTTGCACTGCTGGCTGTGCTCTGTAGCTGCCGGGTGGGGACCCCTGCATGATCACTACTGACTGTGCTATGTAGCTGCCCGGTGGGAACCCCCGCACGATCACTACTGGCTGGTATCAACAAGCGCTACTTTGAATAACAAGGGAGGGGGGATCAGTGCTACTGGCCCACTTTGGGCACTGATTGTACTGTAATTTGTTATTTAATTGTTTGTTTGTTTCTGCTCATTTATGTATTGGGCGCTGCAGAGCCATTATGGCACCATATAAATAAACAATAATAATAACAACAACAACAACAGACTTTCACATCTGCCCCCGTACTCCTGTGAATCATTATCTAGTCATTGGGAGTCTGTGTGGCTCAGAAACAGATTTCAGTTTCAACACAACCCACCCAAATTTAACTCTCTCTGCATATGTTACATCTGCTCCACCTGCAGTGCCCATGGTTTTGCCCATTTTGAGAACAAATTTATACTGCGATCAGATCTGATTAAGTGTTAACATGTATGTATAAATGTGTTTAGCATTCCCCCCCTGCTCCAAATAGTCCGGGTTGCAGCCGCAACTAGCTGTAAGTGTAAAACCCTAACATTCAAACATCTTGACTCGTTATTTTTTTTTTTTAATACGCATTTAGACACAAAAATCCTCTCACCTGGAGTTGTGGTTTCGATTGTGGTAATTGTTGGAGACAGAGCAGTAGTTGGTGTTGTGGATGTGATTGTACACTCAGTGGTTGAACTAAATGTACTGGTGGCAGTAGAAGTATTAGTTGGTGTGATTATAGTGACAGTAGGAGTATAAATTGGTGTTGTGGTTATAGTTGTAGACTCTGTACAAGAAAAGACAAAAGACATAGAAGAGCAAAGATTTTACGTTAACAGTGTATATATGATATGAGAATCTCTGGCGACAAAGAGGCTCTGGCTCAATTGGATGCATTAATTTAAAAAATAAAAGCTAAGCGTAAAAAAGAACATATATCAACATATGTTGGAGACAACTATAAGCATCCAGGCCCTTATTCTAATCGGATCGGTACGGCCCGTGTGCGGCTCTGGCCGCACCAACCAGAATAAGGGCCCCAGTACTGATCCAGTTGTATAATAGACTGTGTTATGAAATATATATATATACAGGTTGAGTATCCCTTATCCAAAATGCTCAGGCCAGAAGAATTTTGGATAATGGATTATTCCGTATTTTAGAATATTTTTATATTTCAATGATAAATCTTGAGGTTTCTTGCATTTACAGTATGTTGTATAAGCTCATCAAACACATGAAATACACACAAATATATTTTATTTGTGCATGAAACAAGGTCTTAAAACATGAAACAAAGTTTGTGTCATTTCTCTAGCACTGAATTTGAGGGCGAAATGTAATGGGCTGCGTTTTTTTCCCCTCACAATTTTTTTCGCAAAATCAGCCGTTTTCGGCCATTTTCCGTAAAATCGCATATTTTATAGGGTGCGATTCGCGAAATCGCACCCTATAAAATATGGCGATTTTTAGTCACACTTCAATTTGCATCCAGATGTTTTCCCATTGGAAAGCATCTAACACGCACATGTAACAGGGTGCGATTTTTGGTAAAGGTTACCAAAAATCGCAAAAAAATTAGACCAGGTTCTGGCTGGTGAATTTGACAGAACCATGCACAGATCACGATGATTTACCAAAAATCGCACCCTATTACATATGCGTGCACCAGGCTCAAGGGCCGGTCCTGGTTCCCAAAATACAGGGGGACAAAATGATTAGGGGTCCCCCGTATTTCAAGAACCAGCACCGGGCCCAACCAGCCAGCAGGGTAATGCCACAGCCAGGGGGGAGACTTTTTATACAAGTCCCCCCCGGCCAAAGCATTCATCCCCCTGACCGGTCAGTATGGGCAGGGGTCCTGGGGGAGTGGGGACCCCCCAAAAGAAGGGGTCCCCCCCCCCCCTCCAGAACTTACCTGCCCATGCTGAAGCCCGGGGCTGTCCTCAATGCCCCTGGGCGGTGGGCATCGAGCTGATACTTGTGTAAAAAATTGTAAAACTATTGTGTATTGCTGTGGAACTATGAGTCCCAGCAAGCCAGGGACTTGGAGAAGTCCCAGCATGTGGGGCATTAAAGCGCCCACTGGCACTTGTAGTTCCACAGTAATAAAAATAGTCAAATAAACACACAGACACACAATAAAAAAAAAAACGTTAATACATCCAAAGCCCATACATACTGATACTTACCTATCTTGAGCCCGTCGGTGGGTCCCAGGGTCTGGTTCCGATGCCTTGGTTCCGGTGCCTTGGTTCCGGGGCTCCATGGCCGATGAGTCTGTGGTCCTGAATCTGAAGAAATCCATGGGGGACCTGTGGAAGGAAATCCTACTCACCAGGTCCTCTGGCGAAGATCTTCTCCGTCTCCGCCGTAGTCCACCGCATCAGCCGCCGTTACCCGATTGGAATGAGAGGCGCAGAGATGTTTCATCTTCCACGCCTCTCATCCGAATGATTCTACTGGCCACCTAGCGGCCAATCAGGAGCCTAGAAAATCAGCTTCTGATTGGCCGCTAGGCGGCCAATACAAGCATTCGGATGAGAGGCGCGGAAGATGAAACATTCCTATCGGGTACTGGCGGCTGATGCGGTGGACTACGGCAGAGACGGAGAAGATGACGGGATCTTCGCCAGAGGACCTGATGAGTAGGATTTCCTTCCACAGGTCCCCCATGGATTTCTTCAGATCCGGGACCCCGGAGTCTTCAGCCCTAGAGCCCCGGACCCCGGAACAGCCATGGAACCAAGGCACCGGAACTGGACCCTGGGACCCACAGACGGGCTCAAGATAGGTAAGTATCAGTATGTATGGGCTTTGGATGTAATTAAGTTTTATTTTTATTGTGTGTTTGTGTGTTTATTTTACTATTTTTATTACTGTGGAACAACAAGTGCCAGTGGGCCCTTTAATGCCCACATGCTGGGACATGTGGTTCTCCAAGTCCCTGCATGTGGTGCAGGCTTGCTGGGACTCATACAACAATACATAGTTTTTCTATTTTTTACACAAGTATCAGCTCGATGCCCACCGCCCAGGGGCATTGAGGACAGCCCCGGGCTTCAGCATAGGCAGGTAAGTTCTGGAGGGGGGGACCCCTTCTTTGGGGGGGGGTCCCCACTCCCCCAGGACCCCTGCCCATGCTTACCGGTCAGGGGGATGAATGCTTTGGCCGGGGGGATTTGTATAAAAATTCTCCCCCCGGCTGTGGCATTACCCTGCTGGCTGGTTGGGCCCGGTGCTGGTTCTTGAAATACGGGGGACCCCTACTCATTTTGTCCCCCGTATTTTGGGTACCAGGACCAGCCCTTGAGCCTGGTGCTGGTTTTATAAAATCCACGGAACCCCGACTTGTTTGTTCCTGTGATTTTATGAAACCAGGACCGGCTCTATCAGCCCGGGGCTGGTTATGCTCAGGAGGGGGACCCCACACAGTTTTTTCCCCCCTCTTTTTTTTACACAAAATCGCATGTTTTAAAATGTGCACATTTTCATGACTGAAAATGCGCACATTTTCATGACTAAAAATCGCCCAAAATCGCACCACATCGCACTTTTTTGCCGCAAATTTGCATCTCATTACATATGCGAATTCATGGCAAAAAAATGCGATTTTTAAAGGTGCGATTTGGTGCGATTTCTTTACTTACAAAAAAATCGCACCCTATTACATTTCACCCCACATGCCAAGCAATCATGTCCTTGCAAATATTTATTGCCAGTTACATGTTATTTCCCCAGTAGTGCCAGTTACAGATGTAGCCAGTAGGTTTAAAGCAAAAGAAAAGAACATTTTGGACAGGGGCGTAGCTACGTTTTGGGCGCCCCCCCCCCCCCCCCCCCCCGCCGTTAGGGGCGGGGCCCCCCTCCCCCCCGTCGCCGCCCAGCCAAGCACCCCTACCCCTACCCCGCCACCCAGGGGCGGGCTGGGCCGGGGGGCAGGATGCCATGTGCCCCCCGGGCCGCTCTAACATGTACTGTTGCGGGCCGCCTTATATGTTAACTCATCCACTCCGCGGCACCGCGGCTACAGGAACATGGCCGCCGGCCTCCTGCATGAGGACATGTGTCCAGGCATAAATATGCAGGGCCGGCCGCCTGTATTACATTTGTTTCGTCTTGAGTTCTGGCACTGTGATTTAGTGTGACAGTCTGACAGACGCTGATGCCGGCGCCCACACGTGTGTCTAGGGAGGCTGGGTCGGAGGTCAGATACTATTACTCGGAGGACGGAGGACGGAGGGAGCCGCAGCAGAGCAGCACTGACGGAGCATGGCAAAACTTTAAAAGGCATTGACAGTTCCTGCGACAGCAAGGTGACATTTATTGGGGGTCTGGAGATCAAGGAGATTAAACACTTTAATGAAGCTACACTGGTTAAGCTTAGCTGGGGAGGGGGATATATGGGGGCACTGCCTGCCGGCTGCTGATCTCCCTCCAGGAAAGTGCCTGTACTCACTGCATAGTGGCCTCAGTGCTCCCCCTGCCTCCAGCTAGCGAGATGGATTGTAAGCTCTGTGGGCAGGAGACATTTCAGTGTAATGTGTAATCTTTGGTCATGCCTTTGTGTTGTACTACTAGATTGCAAACCTTGTTGGCACCAGAATATTGTACCCCGGGTTCTGGTCTTCTGTAGTGCAAATTGAGTGTAAGCTCCTTGGTGCAGGGACTGTTACAACTATCCACTACACTATCTGTATGCTGCCTTAGTACAGTGCTGTGTATACCCCTGGGCTGCTAAACACTATCAGACAGTGCCCATAAATAAACCAGGGTTCTGACAGGTTTGGGTGGGCGGTCCAGATACTGTGGCACAACAAATCCCAGCATGCTGGCCCAGTCTGTTGTGTTTAATAGTTGATAGCTACTTAACCCTGCAATAGCCTCTGGATCCTGAGGCTAATGAGGAGGGTCCACGAATAGGTTCCTGTGATGTTATCATTAACCCCCCAAGCTGCTGGAGACCAGGTGAGGGGCCAGCTGACATTAATTACAGCTGGGAACCTGGTAGGTGATATATATATATATATATATATATATATCTATTAATGGGACACTGTCGGTGACCAGGCCGGCACTTCGGAGACTTACAGCAGAAATAAAGACACTACACCCCAGTCAGCGTGGACCACACCGACTGGGGTGTAGTGTCTTTATTTTTGCTGTAAGTCTCCGGAGTGCCGACCTGGTCACCGACAGTGTCCCATTGGTCTATCTATCCTCATATGGCAAGGACACCTGGAGCAGATGTTATTTATCCTGAGTGAAAACTGTATGTGTGTGTGTGTATAATATATATATATATATATATATATATATATATATATATATATATATCTATATATCTATTTATCTATCTATCTATCTATATATATATATATATATATATATATATATATATATCTCGATCTCTGATAGTAGGGATACAGGGGCACCCGAACCTCTGGGCCCTCATCACATTGTAACTCCTTGGCTGTGGAGTACCGTCCATTCATGCAGGTGTTGTCATGACAGTGTTGGATGTGTGGCATACACTTTGTGCTGTTGTCGGCTGTTGTACGCCTTTGTGTAGAGGGTGAGATGACACCCTCCTGTATCACGTTGACCGAGGGGAACTTGAATAATTTAGCAATAATAAGTGTCAGTAACAGGTGCTCATTGTACATTTGCTCTTCAGGAAATCCTGGGCAATGTCTGGGCTCTCATACACTGGACAAGGTGCCAGATAAACGGGGGGTCTCCTTCTTATATCAGGGGGGTCTCCCTCTTATAACAGGGGGGTCTCCATCTTATATCCAGATGGTCTCCCTCTTATATCAGGGGGGTTTCCATCTTATATCAGGGGGGTCCTCCCTCTTATATCAGGGGGGAGAGCAGCCTGTGATGCCCTGGTATTAATTATACAGGGGGAGCAGTCTATGGTGTTCTGGTAATTATTATACAGGGGGGGCAGCCTGTGGTGTCCTGGTAATAATGATACAGTGGGAGCAGGGTGTGGTGTCCTGGTAATAATGATACAGTGGGAGCAGCCTGAAGTGTCCTGTTCTTTTAATACAGGGCAGTCTGTGGTGTCATTTAATTTTATGCAGGGGAGCAGTCTGTGGTGTTATTATGGGGGGGGGGGTTATGCATAATAACTAGAGATGTGCACCGGCCACTTTTCGGGTTTTGGGTTTTGGGTTTTGGGTTCTGATTACCTTGAGGTTTTGGGTTCTAATGGGTTTTGGCAAAACACCTCCTAAGTGTTTTGTGTTTGGATTTTTTGGGGTTTTGGGTTCTGATTTTTTTGTTAAAAATGCATAAAAACAGCTAAAATCGCAGAATTTGGTGGGTTTTTTTGCTCCTACGCTATATTGACCTCAATAACATTCATTTACACTCATTTCCAGTGTATTCTGAACACCTGACACCTCACAATATTGTTTTTATTGCCAAAGTTTGCACTGAGGTAGCTGGATAACTATGCTAAGCCACACAAGTGTGCGGCACAAACACGTGGCTCATGTAAGAGTGGCACTGCAGCGGCAGATATGGCAGTATTAGGCAGTGAGCCCCAGACCAGACGGCAGATACGCCAGTATTAGGCAGTGAGCCCCAGACCAGACGGTACATACGGCAGTATAGCCAGTGAGCCCCAGACCACAAAGGTAGAGATATACGGCAGTATTTAATTATTTATTAGGCAGGCAGTATTTAATTATTTATTAGCCAGTGAGCCCCAGACCAGACGGGACATACGGCAGTATAGCCAGTGAGCCCCAGACCACAAAGGTAGAGATATACGGCAGTATTTAATTATTTATTAGCCAGTGAGCCCCAGACCAGACGGTACATACGGCAGTATAGCCAGTGAGCCCCAGACCACAAAGGTAGAGATATACGGCAGTATTTAATTATTTATTAGCCAGTGAGCCCCAGACCAGACGGTACATACGGCAGTATAGCCAGTGAGCCCCAGACCACAAAGGTAGAGATATATGGCAGTATTTAATTATTTATTAGCCAGTGAGCCCCAGACCAGACGGTACATACGGCAGTATAGCCAGTGAGCCCCAGACCACAAAGGTAGAGATATATGGCAGTATTTAATTATTTATTAGCCAGTGAGCCCCAGACCAGACGGTACATACGGCAGTATAGCCAGTGAGCCCCAGACCACAAAGGTAGAGATATACGGCAGTATTTAATTATTTATTAGGCAGGCAGTATTTAATTATTTATTAGCCAGTGAGCCCCAGACCAGACGGTACATACGGCAGTATAGCCAGTGAGCCCCAGACCACAAAGGTAGAGATATACGGCAGTATTTAATTATTTATTAGCCAGCGAGCCCCAGACCAGACGGTACATACGGCAGTATAGCCAGTGAGCCCCAGACCACAAAGGTAGAGATATACGGCAGTATTTAATTATTTATTAGCCAGTGAGCCCCAGACCAGACGGTACATACGGCAGTATAGGCAGTGAGCCCCAGACCACAAAGGTAGAGATATACGGCAGTATTTAATTATTTATTAGGCAGGCAGTATTTAATTATTTATTAACCAGTGAGCCCCAGACCAGACGGTACATACGGCAGTATAGCCAGTGAGCCCCAGACCACAAAGGTAGAGATATATGGCAGTATTTAATTATTTATTAGCCAGTGAGCCCCAGACCAGACGGTACATACGGCAGTATAGCCAGTGAGCCCCAGACCACAAAGGTAGAGATATACGGCAGTATTTAATTATTTATTAGGCAGGCAGTATTTAATTATTTATTAGCCAGTGAGCCCCAGACCAGACGGTACATACGGCAGTATAGCCAGTGAGCCCCAGACCACAAAGGTAGAGATATACAGCAGTATTTAATTATTTATTAGCCAGTGAGCCCCAGACCAGACGGTACATACGGCAGTATAGGCAGTGAGCCCCAGACCACAAAGGTAGAGATATACGGCAGTATTTAATTATTTATTAGGCAGGCAGTATTTAATTATTTATTAGCCAGTGAGCCCCAGACCACAGACCGCCAGACTGGCAGATTCAGTGCAGGCAGCAGTGCAGCACCAGTGGACTATATATATATTTATATTTAATATAATTAATTAATAATTATATATATAATAAATGGCACAGCACAGCACCAGAGGTATGCCCCAGCACAGAGGAGACAGTACTACAGGCAGGTACACAGTTAGACTGTTCTCCTAAGCAGAGGAGAACATAGTACACAGCAGCACTGAGGGAGACAGCCCTAGCAAATAAAATAATTAATTACAGCACAGTTCACCAGAGGTAGACCGCACAGAGGAGACAGTAGTACTACAAGTACACAGTTAGACTGTTGTCCTAAGCTGAGAACAGAGTACACAGCAGCACTGAGGGAGACAGCCCCAGCAAATAAAATAATCAATTACAGGCAGCACAGCACACCAGAGGTAGACCGCACAGAGGAGACAGTAGTACTACAAGTACACAGTTAGACTACTACACAGCAGCACTGAGAGACAGCACCAGCGATTGCAAAAGCTCAAGGACAAGCTCAAGTTTAAGCCCCAGCAGCAGCACCAACACACCCTCTCCCAACCCACTACTTAACTGGAGTGAAGATGGCGGGGGCGCGGCAGCTGCTTATAAAGCCTCGCGAAATCCGACGCCGGGAGATGACGTTCTAATCACGCGGACGGACCGAGTCAGGCGGGAATCTCCGAGCGCTGCTCGGAATCGGGCTCGGAATGATGACGTCCGTGGGGGCTCGGATCTCTGATATCCGAGCCCGCACATCTCTAATAATAACTCCAGACCTAATCTTGTTAATACATATTTTTTAAACGAAAAACCTTCATTTAACAATAACAAGGCGCTGTTACTTATGGGCCAGTGCTCTGGACTTGCCCCCCAGGCTAAAAGTTGCCAGCCAGCCCCTGCCGCCGCCCATGCAAACCCCCCCTCAATCCCCCACAGTGACAGCCTTACCTATCGTGCTGGTCCCGGCGGCTCCGTTCTTCTGCTGAGGACCACCAGAAAATGGCCTCCCCCATACAGCAGACAGTTTCAGAGAACTATGCGCTATATGGGCGCGGCCATTTTGTGGTGGCCCTCAGCAGAAGAACGGAGCCGCCGGGACCAGCGCAATAGGTAAGTCTGCGGGGGATTGAGGGGGGGTTTAACTATAGCACCGCAGCCCCCGGCGCCCCCACATGCACAGCGTCCCGTCCCCCCCGCGGTGGCGGGTGCTGCAGTGCTATAGTTACGCCGCTGATTTTGGAATAATTTGGATAGCGGATATTTGGATAAGGAATACTCACCCTGCCCTCCAAATACCTAACTGGTTGGTTAGGAAAATATAGCAAACGAACAGCAGCACTCAAATGGTGATTTGTACAGAAAGCAGACAATTGCTGTCATAATTAAGTTTCAGAATCTTATTCTTTCTACAGGTTCGTCCTTACTAAAGAACAAGATTCTGAAACATTGACTATCACATCGGTCATCTGTTTTCTGTACAAATGGGCAAATCATCTTTAAGAGAGCCACCGCTTTTTTGCTATAATTATAAATATATATACCGCTGGATTGATACCACTGGAGTGAGTGCTCCTGCAGTCAGTTTTGCACAAGGTGTTTTTCTTTGCTATAAATGTAAGTATAACTTAATTTTTTCTGTGTCTTGATAAAAGGCTTAATAGCCCGAAACATTGGCTTTACATACCTTTGCTGTTGTGGTTTACTCTGACCCAGTGCTCGAATTGGAAATTTTAAAGTGGGGGTCCCCCTTATTTGGCACGCGCGCTCTGAAAAAGGGGGCATGGCTACATGAAAGGGGACGTGTCTTAAAGAATAGTGTACCACACCGCATGCCCCTTATACACATTATACATAAAATTAGGACCCCTTATACTATCTTGTACTAGTGCCCTTTACACATTATGCCACATGGTATGATCCAAAGATCAAGCACAGCAGGGGGAGAGTGACAGCAGAATAGAGAGAGAGGGGGATAGAGAGAAAATGAGAGAGTGACATCGGGGATACAGGGAAAGAGAGAGAGTGAAAGCAGAGACAGCGACAGCAAGGTCATGAAAATAGGAAGAGTGACAGTGGGGACAAAGGGATAGGAAGAGCGAGAGGCAGTGTGAGGAATATACAGGCAGTGAGAGAGGGTGTGAGGGAGAGACAGAGATAGAGGGTGGAGTGAGAGAAAAAGATGACAGATGGGGGAGAGAAAAAGATGACAGTGATGGGGGAGAGAAATAAATGAAAGAGACGGGGGAGAGAAAGATAAAAGAGATGGGGCAAGAGAAAAGGATGAAAGACGGGGAGAGAGAGCAAGATAAAAAGAGATTGGGAGAGAAAAAAAGACAAAAGAAACGGGGAGAGAGAAAGATGAGAGAGATGTGGCAAGAAAAAGAGATGGGGAGAAAAAAATATGAAAGAGGTGAGAGTGGGAGATGAGAAATGAGGTGAGGAGAAAAAAGTGGAGAGGGGTGAGGGGAGGTGGAGAGTAGGAGTTTAAAAAGGGATCACTTTTTCCCTCATAATCCCCTTCCTCCAACCCAACTACAAGCGGCCTGGGTACATCTGGCAGTGCATGGTCTGTTCTCCAACACACCAGCAGGTACTAATAACCTTTTTGTTTAATATAAATAGTGGATGAATAATGAGTACTGGATCATCATGAGTAAATACACCACAAGCAAAATTAGGCTAAAAGATGTCTGTAAAGGGCATGTCTATCAAAAAATATTATATTTTCCCCCAAAAAAACAAATGTCCGTCCATTTCCAACAGCAGCTGTTGCCCACATAGGTTTCTATGGGTGAGGTATTTTAGATTGACAGTATCTAGGTCTACAATCAAAAGGTCAACAACAAATAGTTGACAGGGTCAAAAGGTTGACCTGGTCAAACTGTCGGCAGTCAAAGGGTCAACAGTCAAAATGTCAACTTTGAAAAGGACGTCAAAGGTCGGCATGGGTTTTAAAAAAATTGTCGAAGAAGTTCGACAAGAAGTTTTCAGTTTTTTTTGTCTTTGTCAACATAGGTCAGCATGGACACCGTATAAGTGTATGCGTCCCCTTGCATGGCTCACTGCACTCGCCATGCTTCCAGCATGTGTGATCCAAATATCACGAAAAACTCATGTCTACCTTTGTCGATCTTAAAAATGTCATGTCAACCTTTCACTATCGACCTTTTGGCCTTGTTGACCTTTTGACTATCAACCTTTTGACCATGTCAACCTCTTGACTGTTAACCAATAGTTGTCAACCTTTTTGATTGTCTATGTAGGCACTGTAGATCCAAAGCCTGGATACCGGTTTCTATAGGGACTGCAAAACTGTTAGATTTGCCAAACAGTTTATCCTTGATAGGATTTTGCCATCTACATTTGGTGTTACCTTATAGAAGCCAATGATCTACTAGTTTTCAAAAATATTACCTGGCAGGAATGGCTGCAGCACATGTATATTCTGCTGACCAGATTTATTGTGGTCGGATGATAAGAAATTCTGTCGATCGTGTCTGAGAACCCAAAAATAGTAAATATGCCCCTAAATGTCATCTTATGATGCTTTTACGATGCGATAGTCTGCAAATACTGTACAGACAACAGCTTGCAGAATCGGGTGCCGGACGGGGTCCCGACAGTTGGGATCCCAACAGTCATTTACCGGTCGCCGGGATCCCGACTGTTAAAACACTGACAGACAGGTTCCCAACAGCCACCGGCTATTCTTCCTTGTGGGGGTCCACGACCCCCATAGAGAGAGAATAGAATAGGTGGTGAGCGTAGCGAGCCACCGTGCCCGCAGTGTGGCGAGAGCAGTGAGCCCGCAAGGGGCCTTGTTGTGCTCGCCATGCTGTCTGAGTCCGGCCACACCTGCAGAATCTGGGGAAGAATTACCTGTTGGGGTCAGACTGGTGATTGTCGGTGTAGTGGTGACAGTAGTGGAGGATGTAGTTGTCGATATACAGCCTACAGTGAATAAGACAATAAAAAACATCACTGAGTTGTAACTTACTGTACAGTATGTAACCTTTTGGAGAACAAAATAAGATAGAACCGTTTTGTAGAAATTGTACAACAAAGGAGCAAGCAATTTCACAATTAGCCATAAAATAATATTGAAACTGGTGCAATAAACAACAGCGAGTCTTAAATATGTCTCTGTATTTCCAAAGATATACAGTATGTAGACTTTTTTAAACACTCTCAGGGCTGATGTGCTGTACTTCTGTGTCTTGCAGTATCTCTGAGAATGTACAAAACTTTGACTGAGTTATTTCATGCACTTAATGATAACTGCTGATCATGGTGTATTAGTGAATAGAAAATGGCCTCTTAATGCATTTTCCTGTGTTAATTATTAACAGTAATGCGGCCCTACTGCATTCATAATAATCGCATATGCACTAAAATATGTGATTACTAATGCAAATGACAGCTCTTGAGAAAATGCCTGTCCTTTGCGCTGGATCAGGCACTGGACTACCAAGTGTGAGGGCATGCGCGGTTTGATGGCGCGGGCCCTCAGGTTATGCTGGGAGGGATCCATAACGGGTCTTCACACAGCGCAGTGGAGAGAAGCCCATAGGCTTCTACAGGGTATTGCCATCTTTTTCTGGCAATACCCCCCACAACGGTATCCTGGCGGAGGGGCTTTAGTGTGTGTGTGAAAATGCAGTAAAAAACCCTAAAACTGTTTTTTTTTTCTGCATTTTCACTTTAATGCATCCCATCCTGAAACATTTTTACAGCACCACAGCTCTGAGAGCAACATGGACTACAGTACATTTGGAGTAGCTGATTCAGACCATAGGCCTGCTAGTATCAATATAGGAGGCAAATACATTGGATCCTATAAATCTACAACCATCTGGTCCATCAATGCCAGACTGCCAGCTGCCAGCTGCCACTCCATGGGATATTCCAATTAAATACAAGTGCTAATAGCACATTGGGACCCTTCAAATCATGAGTGGACAATTTCCTATTCTTTACCTACTGCCCCCTTACCATCATACACCCAAAGGTCTTAATAGGAACAGGACTCCCATGAACTGTTTATTGGCTGTCCAAATTATTGATTGATCTTTTCACCAGAGACAGGTGCTTAATTTATTTATTGAATTAGTCAATCATGAATTTAACAATTGCATTGCCAGAATAAAGATGTGCTATTTTTATGTATAATTGCAGCAATAAATGTTTGTAAATGTATTTTAAACCAATCAAGTCACTTGTAAAGTTTTAGTACCAGTGTCTTTTCTCACAGAAGTGCTGTTTTTACAGATATTTTTCAGTTCTCTCTACAGGGATTGACTACACAGCTGCATACTTCCAAACTTCTAGGTCCAGCAGGGAGGGACAAAGGCTTGCACCGCAGATGCGCGCCCAAAATTGTGGGTGTGGCTTACTGAAAATGGGGAGGGGCCTAAAATATCTCCTTGTGCGGCCACAAGCCTTTTTTGACAATGTGGAGGCATGGCCCATAGGCCCCCGTCTATTTAGCGCTGGGCATGCATCTGACAGGGGGAACTCCCAACTGCCCCCCTTCCCGCCGCGGGACACTGCCAGCCGCAGGAGGGATGCGGGACAGTTGGGAGGTATGCAGCTATTGCGGAGGCAGAGCCCGATGTAGCGTCTGTATACTTGGTATTTTCATGTTTTACATATTACACAATCTAGTTTTATTTCTATTCTATTATTGTTTTGTTCCCAATTGTTTAGCACAACAGAACATGTAATAAATCAATAAATAAATAAAAAATCAACTCATTAATTAATTCTACAAACCAAGGCATATACAGCTTTTCATATAATACTCAAGATAAACAGCACAGAAATAACAACACACATGTAAAATAGAATACATTAACTGTATATATACTGCAGATGTACCTTGTACTTTGATGCAGGCCGGAGATGTGTTTTCAGAACAATAACTGAAAGAAGAAAAACATGTAAGCACATTGTAAACATGCATATACTGTAAATAGCTAAACCTTTGCACGCCATCCGCCATCCAGTCAGAACTGAAACTAGGATGTTTGGCACCTGGAGCAAGGTACCAATTTGTTGATAGAAAGAAAGGGATTTTTTTTTTTAAATATATATATAATGAAGTTTGTTTAGGAAAGGTGCGTTGACACCTGCAGTCCCTTTAGGGGTTAAACTGAGCTCGCCTGACAAGCGCAGGGTGTATACACTTGTCCAGAAATGCTTGATTAGGACAGCAGCTCCCCAGTGTAAGAGCCTGATCCCAAAGGATATATATATCACAATAGGAAGGGGGGTTGTGACCTTGTCCTGCGCTTTTTGGAAAGCAGCACTACTCTAGGGCCTCGCTGCTAATAGAGGTCCAATGGAAAAAGATAGAAAGAAAGATGTAGAGGTGCGCTTAAATGTGTTTCACCAACAACAGATTCATATTTAAAAATAGAATATGTTTATTCCAAATGGTAAAAAAGTATAAAATACATTTATTCTGAACAATATACAGAAGTTTTCCTGTGGATATTTTCACATAGGTGTATTGTTTCCTGATTTGACCTTAGATGTGTATAGGTCTAGAAACCCCTGCGCGTTTCGTCCCTTGGGGACTTCTTCAGGGGTAATACACCGAGATCAGTCGGTTTGGCGGTTTTTACACACACACACACACACACACACACATACATACATATATATATATATATATATATATATATATATATATATATATATATATATATATATATATATATATATATAGTGAGACAACCTCTGGGGTGTACACATTGAAAATATAGCCGAAACTGGTATTCAAATATCCCGATACGGCTGGTGTTCATATACCACGATATGGCTTCACGTGCATTAATGTGGTCAGTGTCAGGATAGAATAGGGCAAAAAGGCAAGTAGAAATATCCCTACTTTTACAAACAAAACTGATATAATCCTTTGAATACACATATATACTGTACTCTATGGAAGGACATTAGAACAAGATCAATGGAGATTATTAATGAAAGACAATAAGAGGTCATTCATCTTTACCCATGCTTATTTTATCTTCACTGGTAGTTATTATGGGGAACAAAACTGAGACTATTGTTAGTTGCACGTGGGTACTTAATAATAATAATACCTGTTGCGGGCTACTAAGGCACTATAGTTAGATGTCCTTTGCATATAGTTTTCAAAATACATAATTAACGCTTTACTGCTTCTGTTTTTTATATACATGCATTTGAACATAAAACAATTAAGTATGATATAGCCTATAGTGCAAACTCTACTTATGGCTATCATTTATTGGAAATATTATTATTTGACTAAAATATAACAAATTTTAGAAGGGATTTATATACAAATTCATAGAAAGAGATTAAGACCAGCTGACTTATTTAGCCCCTTAGGGCGTAATGTGCCAAAACGTAAAATCCAACAGGACTCATATTCTAGCAGCTTGTGGCCACGATCCCCACCTCTAAAAGATTCAGGGATTTGGTCTATCATGCGATATTTGATGCTGGATCTATTGTGGGCAGCTTGAACAAAATGGCGTGCCAAAGGTTGTTCATTGGTACCTAGCGTCTGGGCTTTCTTGATAAGTGCCTTAGATAATGTTGTATCTTGACATACCTTTGTTGCTTTCAATTAATCTTGCACACTGAAGATTAGATGTTTTATTTCTTATGTATAAATCATACTTGCAGGAGTACAGTTAGACATCCCCACATGCTTGCTCTCCTTCTCCTTCCTCTATCCCCTTACTTCCTGGTCACATGTTCTATCCCACTGCAAGATTCTTAAAGAGATACTAACTTATCTAGCTAATGCACATAAACTATCTTTATATATACTACATCTCCCCCTTCCTTTCATATGTAAATGACTACTTTTAACATAACAATGTACTGACTGCATTTGAGCATAAACAGTGACCCACAATATGCAATACACATTAAACTTGAAAAACATTTTAGAACAAAAAATTATGAACCATAAATTGAAAGTCATATCTGCTCAATAAGCCTTGTGGGAGGTTTAATGGCTCTACCTCTTCTCGTCTGAATGTATGATCCTTCACTCAAAGGAACAGACACAATAGAATCACTTGGTGTTGAGGATGTTATAGGTGGTGTGTTGACATCAGCTTGACTTGGTGCATCAGAAGAAAAGGATGGGAATATCTTCTTGAAATGGGACACATTTCTTGTCACAGTGTGATGGTCATTTTCTGCAACAACCATTGTTCCCTTCCTTTTCACTACAGTCAGTGGACTTGGATGAAAAGTCGTCATGTCCTTGCGTACTACTTTTTGTTTCACCAGAACACGATCTCCTTCTTGTAAGTCTGAAACAATAGCTCTTCTTTTCCGGTCTGCATATTGTTTAGCCTTTTGTTTATTGTCAGAGTCCTTCTTTCTTACCTGAAGATCTCTAGATGAAGGAGTCAAATTGATTTCTGGAAGAGTGGATCTGATTACTTTTCTTTGAAACATTAATGTCTGAGGAGGGACATTTGTTGTAGAATGAGGCACAGAGCGATATTGTCTAAGAAATTGATTTAGAGATTGTTGAATTGGAATTCTGGATACCTTAGAAATTTTTATTTGCTTTCCCAGATTACGCATGAAACGTTCAACAAGACCATTAGCCTGTGGCCACAGGGGTGTAATCTTTTGATGTCGAATTCCAAAATGTTTCATGAATTTGCTGAAATCATCACCTTGAAATGGCGGACCATTATCAGTCTTTATTGTTCCTGGACTTCCATAAGTAGTAAATATTTTGTCCAACGCTGGTAAGACAGATGTGGCAGACGTTGAAGATATTATTTCAAGAACAGGATACCTTGAATATTCATCCACAGCGACTAATAGGTATTTTCCATTGTACATTGGCCCATAGAAATCAACATCAACATTTTCCCAGACATTGTCAGGTAGATCAGTCATCCGCAATGGTTCACTGTTAGTTTGTGTAGAAAGAAGGTTACATGTCATACAGTTACGAATTTCCGATTCAACTTGTTGCTCCATGGAGGGAAACCATACCTTTTCACGTAGAAGTTGTTTGGTCTTTACAAGTCCTAAATGACTGGCATGAGCAATATCAATTACCCTCTTTCTCAAAGCAGCTGGAATGATTATTTTGTCACCTTTGAGAATGATTGAATTATCATGTACAGTAAGTTCTTGACAATGTTTATGAAGTGTTCGGAAGTCTTGTTCCTCATTAGTTGAAAATAAAAACTGTCCCAGTCGCCAATCATTGGACGTAATGCAATGTTTTACTGCTGACAAAACATTATCTGAAGAAGAAGCCTCTTTGATGTCGGCACTAGTTAGTGAATCAGGAATTGAATTGTTAATAATAAAGTTCACATATTCCTCCACTGGAGTAGATTGCAATGTGTCAAAAGGCAAGGGATGTCTGGACATGTAATCTGAGGGATTGTCAGCACCAGCTCTATGAATGATGGAGAAATGATATGCCTGCAAACGTAAGCCCCATCGCTGTATCCTAGCTGGTTGTTTGGCATTTGGATTTCCAAAAAGTGTCACTAGAGCTTGATGATCAGTCTGGATGGTAAACTCAATGCCGTATAAATAGAGATGAAAACGTTCACAACCCCAGACTACTGCAAGAGCTTCCCTTTCTGGCTGAGAGTAACGCTTTTCCACCTCTGTTAAACTGCGACTTGCATATGCCACAATATGATGATCCCCATGTGTATTTACTTGAGTCAAGATAGCTCCAAGCCCAACAGGACTGGCATCCACAATAAGTTCTGTTTTCCAGTCAGTGTTGTAATATGACATTGTGACACTATCCTGCAGACATCGTTTTATGTCATCAAATGCTTGTGATTGAGAAGAAGTCCATAGGAACTTAGCATTTTTCTTTGTGAGTTCCCTAAGTGGGGCAGTCAGAGTAGCGTAATTTGGAATGAATTGGGAGCAATAATTAGTCATCCCAAGAAATGACTTGACTTCACCAGCATTGACAGGTTTGGACATGTTTGTGATAGCCTGGACTTTTTGTGGATCAGGACTCACTCCATCTTGAGAAAAGATGTGACCAAAAAACTTGAGTTTCTGTTGAAGAAAAACGCATTTATCTCTGTTCAGCGTTAAATTTTTAGCTTGAAGACACTGCAACACTTGACGCAGAGCTTCATCATGTTCCTGGCGTGTTGTTCCAAAAACCAGGATATCATCACTGTAATTTATGGCATTTGGGACCGTCTGTATGACCTGACGGATAGCGTTTTGAAACAGCTCTGCTGCGGATATGATTCCAAATGACAGTCGCTTGTATCGTCGTAACCCAACATGAGTTGAGAATGTTGTTATTTGACGTGATTCTTCATCAAGTTCTAGTTGATGATAACCTTTATTTAAGTCCAATTTAGAAAAGAAACTTGCACCTGTGAGTCGATGTATGATATCATCCATAGTAGGAGTAATATGACGCTCTCTTTTGATGGCAACATTAGGACGACGCATATCAACACATATTCTCACTGCGTTTGGTTGACCTGGTTTGGGCACTACCACAATAGGGGATACCCATGGTGTTGGGCCAGATACCTTTTCAATTATATCTAAGTCTTCAAGAGTCTGTATTTCTTCTTCCACTTGTTTCCTTATATTTATAGGAATGCGCCGATGTTCTTGTGCAATTGGGATGACTGAGTGGTCAATGTGAAGATGAACTTGATAATCTTTAAGTTTTCCAATGCCATGAAAAAGATGATCATACTCCTGTAGTAAAGCATCCACATCACTCTGTAGTGGTTTTGGGTCATGTATGACAGGAGTGATATTGGGAGTGTCATTTAAGATAGGAGAATCATGAGTATGTGCCACAATTTGTATAAGACCCAACTCTGAAGCAGTATCCAATCCCAAAAGATTACCTCTTGCATACTTGGTGACATAAAATACAGCTTTTGTCTTTTTGTCATTTTTGCGTGCAATGATGTCAAAAGAACCCTTTAGTGGAAGAGGCCGTTTATTACCATACGTGAATATTTTCACAGATGTTGGATTCAAAATGATATTGCCATGCAGCTTCTTGAAACTGGTAGCATCCATTATATTTACAGAAGCACCGGAATCTATTAGAAAGTCAACAGAAGTGTGTTCCAAAGTGATTGCAGTTTTTGGACTGACCTTGTTGTTTCCAACCTGATGAATCATGTAGATAAATCCTTCTGACTTGTCATCACTGTCAGATGATTCTGAAGCTAGATCCATTGTAGAATGCTGATCCACACAACGCACTGTTTTTCGCCTGGCTTTAAATTGCTGTGAAGATTGTCTGTGTGTAGACTTGATTTCTTTAGATTTGCAGACTGAGGAAAAGTGATTCATTTTTCCACATGCAGTGCAAGTTTTTCCAGTTGCAGGACAGTCTCCTGAATGTGGATAGGGGCGCCCACACCTGTAACATGCTTTAGCTTTCCCTGTCTCCAGAATGGAGCTTGTGTCAGTATGTAATTTATTGCACACTTGCAGCTGGTTCATACCCCTCTCCATATCTTTAGCATGTGTCTCTGAAAGTTCTAGACTTCTAGCATATTGCTGCAGTTCAGTCAGCGTCATTTCAGATTTAAGAGCACGTCTGCGTAACTTTCCACATTTTCCAAATGCAATTAACTGCTGCTTAATTTCATCTTCTACATCATGGAACTGACAAGGTTTGGCAAGAATCCTTAATCTAGTAATATATGCATCAACAGATTCAGTTTGTAGTTGCATAGCTGTCCTGAACAAGTATTTTGAATGTGACAGGCTGCATTTTGGAGCAAAGTATGCATTCAGAGAGCCCCTGCATTTGTTATAATCCCTGGTGTCTTCCTCTGGCAAAGTATCATACAGTTCATATATCTTGGGGCCAGCACTGATAAGAAGCATGCTTTTCTTTTTGCTGTCAGAAGTTATCCCCATGGCTTCAATAAAGTGTTCAAACTGGCCAAGCCATTTTCTCCATAATTCTGCTGCATTAGGGGCATCAGTATGCAGAAACTGAGGAATTAATGCTAGCATGTCAGCCATGATTACTGAGGAATATATACTGTAGTTGCTGAATGTAAGTAATCAAAAGTTTATCCTCGTCGCCAGTTGTTGTATCTTGACATACCTTTGTTGCTTTCAATTAATCTTGCACACTGAAGATTAGATGTTTTATTTCTTATGTATAAATCATACTTGCAGGAGTACAGTTAGACATCCCCACATGCTTGCTGTCCTTCTCCTTCCTCTATCCCCTTACTTCCTGGTCACATGTTCTATCCCACTGCAAGATTCTTAAAGAGATTCTAACTTATCTAGCTAATGCACATAAACTATCTTTATATATACTACAGATAACAATAAGGATCTTGTGTATTAATATGTGGTAGTGGCATTAGCTTGTTAAAATACTCATTACAAGGGATTGATATCTTTTTACAGATATCCAATTATCCTTCCATTTATGGTTACATATTGTGTAGACTAATGCTGATACCGTTGGATGATACCTCTATATCGCCATAATTCTTTTATAGTGTTGTTGCCATGTACACAGTCACTATGGTCACGACGTCCTAGCCGTATTAACATCACCATAGCAACTATTTTGTTTAGCCTCACTGACTAACTTCAAGAGGGAGTGCGTACGGCCCTGCTTGATGATGTCACACGGGAGTTCAGGTCAGCCTCGGCGCGGGAGAAATCTCCACACCGGCATCTGACCCTTAGGAGATTTAAGGTAAGAGTTTGTTTGTAGTGTTTTGAAATGTTATTGCTGTTATTGAATAAATCAATTTGCAAGAAGAGTGCCGTAACTATGTTTAATTATATATATATATATATTCCAGAGAGCCGAGTCGGCACTCCTGTGTCTCACCCACTTGCCCTCGGTGCATGCTACAAACCACTACAGTGGCAGCATATACAGATACAGATGGCAGCACTCGCAGGGACTAAAAAACGACAGTACTCAGTATGATGGATATCAACGTTTCAATGCTCAAAACATTTTCATCAGGATGCAACCAGTGTAAAAACAAAAAAATCTTTAAATACTCTCCACCATCAACTCATCAGCAGCCCTTCCGGTCAATGAATATACCACTGTGTGTATGTGCATTCAATGACGTCATAAGGCACGGACCTTAGAGTGAGACAGCAACACAACTAAACAAGAATAATAAATGTGTAAATGGCAGCTCGCTAGTACAATTTAACAAAACAGACTTAAATAGCATGAAATACCTCATTAATGAGGCTTGCGGAACATGATAACTCAACTTCATTCTTCATACTAAATCGGCTACACATCACAAAACCATGAACAAGAAATCACATTATTACGCTTACTGTCGCATTAAAATGTATAAAGAATACATAAATGCTTAATAGTACTCGGATCAAAACAGCCGAGACCTAATTGGTCAATCAATTGGTCCGGCTGATCGCTGGCATCTATATTGATGGGAGCATGGATGGCAGATCGGTGTGCCATCATCATCTCCTTGAACATCTGTTTTGTCAATATATGACTTACAGCATGGGCAAACGATTTGATATATTATAAATCTAGACTTACAAGTTAAAGGATTGACCATGAATGGATTTTGGAATTTGTTACCTTTAAGCATAAATCCACAAGTGGTGCATCCACAATTGAAGTAGGCCCACACTTGTTTAAAAAAAGGGAAGGTTTCCTCACAAATCGATCTGAAACATCAGTCTTCACTAACAGATTTTTTTTCCCCTCTTGTAACACGATAGTAACCGGGTGTCCTTTAGGGGCAATTCCGAGAAGTAATCAGTGGCCAGTGTCTTTTCACCACCTTATTAATTTTAAAATTTCTGGTATTATAGGTCATGGCCCCCGGGAACATGGGTGCATGTTTCCTATTTTCCTTAGCGTTTAATAATTGCTTTTTAACAACAGTTCCAAAATGTTTTTTTAAGAGTAACCCCTTTCTTAGGGTAATCCTCACTACTTGCAAAAATTGTAATGTATACAATAATGGAGTTATTGGAAACTCCGGAATACTATAAGTACCTTTTTCAATTTCTTAGGGATAATTTTGGCATCCACCTCTTGTTGTATGCAACTTTCCAATTCTTTTATAAAAAATAGATTTTTTTAGTTTCTTTAGACAAATTCTTTACTGCTGTCCATCCCACTTTTGCTAAATTATTACGGTCCGGGGCCGGCTGTTTTACAACCGTACCTGCCTGTTGATCCAACACTCTTATAAACGCTTTAATTGAGGCTTTTTGAGGATGGAGGGTCGAAATTTAATTTTGGTATTACTTAGCGCACCTGTGGTGGAACAATGGACTTAGTTTATGGAAAAACTCTTTGAGTCACAATTTGAGTTGAAGATCATGCACTTCTACTTGACATTGTAAAGAATCAAACATATTGGTTGGCACAAAAGATAAGCCTGTATTAAGAACCTTTTCTTCAATGGGGGTTAACTTGTAAGATGACATATTGACAACCAGGCTTTTCTGCCCGGTGGTGTTTTTTTGCCACCACTCATTTTCTTTCTTTTTGGCCACCATGTCCGATATGAGTGCGTCTATGTTTGGATTTTTTGACCAGATCAATGTCTTGTCAAAAGGCATTCCTTTTTCACAAGCTGTGGATGCCAAAATCATCCCTAAGAAATTGAAAAAAGGCACTTATTCCAGAGTTTCCAATAACTCCATTATTGTATACATTTCTGAAACTGCATAAACATTCGACTAAGCTGCCCGGACGCCCAATTATCAAGGCAAGAGGTTCCCTCTTTCAAGTGGTTTCCACATAGTTAGATTAATTATTCTAACCCTGTATCATAACCATGAGATATATTTACTAGATACTACCTCCTTGTTGAATACTTTAGAGGACTTCAATCAGTCTCATCTCAAGAGTGTTGGTTGGGATGTTGTATGCCGTTCTGTTGATGTCAACAGTTTGTACACTTCAATACTGTAGGCTTGGAGTGTACAAAAAGGTTTTTGCAAGATAATGAGGCTTATGTTGGCCCTGATTTGTTCTTAACGATATAGTTGCTAGAGATGTAAGAACTACTTCATTCATGCTGGAAAATTTTATTTGCAGGTTGGCGGCTGTGTAATGGGATCTCCTGTCGTACCGTCATACACGAATATTTGAGAAGTTTGAGATCTCATTTAGAGACTTTTGCACAGCCGCTAAAATCCTATATAGGTACATAGATGACCTCCTGATCTTTTGGAGGGGAGACTGGAGTGAGTTTGCTGAATTGATTGAGCATTATAATTTTTAGAATGGTCCCATTCAGTACACGTTCTGTATGAGTCAACAAGAAAGTATCTTGACGTGAAGATCATTAAGACTAATGCTGGCATTCTCATTACTCTCTTCTCCAAGAAATCAGATCATAACAATTTGCTTCAGCACCAGAGTCATCATCCTGAACCTTTAAAATCCGGGCTTCCCTACTCACAATTTTTGCGAGTAGTGAGGATTAACAGTGATATATCCTAGTCACAAACACAGATCAACAAGAGGTTTGGGAAGTTCCAGGAGAGGGGTTACCCTAAGAAACATTTGGTGCAAGCTAGGGACAAGGCACTGTTATTAGATTGAAATCAATTATTAACTGCTAAGGAAAATTGGAAGGATACACTCATGTTCCCGGGGGCCACAACCTATAATACCAGCAGTTTTAAAATTAATATAGTGGCGAAAAGACATTGGCCACTGATTACTTCAGACAGTGAATTGCCCCTAAAGGACAATGTCACTATCATTTTACAAGAGGGGAAAAAAATCTTAAAGATCCTTTAGTGAAGACTGATGTTTCGGATTGATATGTGAGGAAACCTTACCATATTTTTTAAACAAGTGTGGGGCTGCTTCACTTGTGGATGCACCACTTGTGGATTTATGCTTAAAGGTAACAAATTCCAACATCCATTAATGGGTCAATCCTTTTAAATTAGACATCATTTAACTTGTAAGCCACACAATATAATGGATATGAGCGCTGATTGCTTAATTATTCCTCACTGCAGCTGTTCCAAAGGGGGGTTACAACTAACCCCCTTTGGGTTTTAGAGCAAAAAAGACACAAAGTTTGAACAGCGCTGTGTGGAATAATAAAAATTGTTTATTAAAATAGTATTATTAACTTATTTATTTAACTTGTAAGTCTAGATTTATAGTGTACCAAAGTGCTTGCCAATGCGGTAAGTCGTATATTGAGAAGATGGAGCTGATGTCCAAGGAGAGGATGGTGGCACACCATTCTGCCATCCGTGCCGCCATCAATACGGATGCCAGCGATCAGCCAGTGGCCTGTCATTTCCTTGAACACACTCACGGTATTTCCACTACGCTTCCGCATGACTGACCATATTGAATGTCCACTAACAGGGGGAGACCGGAGTAAATGGTTACTCCAGTGTGAGACCAAGTGGATTGCCCGGTTGAACACATTGGTTCTGTTCGGTCCCAATGACAAATTAGGTCTTGGATGTTTTTGATCCGAGTATTATTAAGCTTTAGTAATGTGCATTTGTGCATTCATTATTAATTTTAATGTGACATTAATGTAATAATGTGATTTCTTGTTCATGATTTTGTGATGGTTTAGCCGATTTAGTATAAAGTATGAAGGTTGAGTTATCATGTTCTGCAAGCCTCATTAATGAGGCATTTCATGCTACTGTATTTGTCTTTTTTGTTAAATTGTACTAGCGAGCTGCCTTTTCCACTGTTATTATTCTAGTTTAGTTTTGTTGACAGTGCTGTCTCGCTCTAAGGTCCGTGCCTGATGACTGCATTGAATACACCCGCACACGGCAGGAGATTCGTGACTGGAAGGGCTGCTGGTGAGTGGAGGGTAGTTAAAGATTTGTTTGATTATACACTGGTTGTATCCCGATGAAAATGGATTGAAATGTTGATATCCATCATACTGTGTACTGTTGTTTTTTTTAGTCCCTGCGAGTGCCCTCGTCTGGATATATATATATATATATACACATACAGACACAGGACTGAAAAGCAGTTTATCCAAGTCCGGAGGAGTGCCATTATTCTCTGCTGCATATGTATTTCTGAATCAGCACCTCGGCTTGATATTGGATGTTTGATGCGAATGTCTGCAACCACTCAATGATATATATATATATATATAAATATATATATATATATATATATATAGAGAGAGAGAGAGAGAGAGAGAGAGCTGTAGCAAGCAAGCAGCGGCACTCAATAGGATTTGCAAAAAGTCAAAAGTGGTTATTTACTGCTCCAACGTTTCGGGGCTCCAAACTGCCCCTTTGTCAAGGTGTACAAACAAATAAGTGACCATACAGTCCTACCTTAAATACCAGCAGAAATAAGTGCAAGACGATCCCCCTCCGTGGAGCGCTCCCCGGCGTCTGACGTCAGTTCCGGTACTACTGTCCAGGAAGTTACTGTAGTCTTGGTAACATGGACGCTCAATGTGCTCCCAGCGCTGACTGGATAATCCAGTCAGCGCTGGGAGCGCATTGAGCATCCATGTTACCAAGACTACAGTCACTTCCTGGACAGTAGTACCGGAACTGACGTCAGACGCCGGGGAGCGCTCCATGGAGGGGGATCGTCTTGCACTTATTTTTGCTGGTATTTAAAAGTCTCCCACGGGAGGTAAGAAAATGTTTTTTGTCAACCTGCTACTTTTGCTATTTGTGGACCTGAGGAAAAAACCTTCGGGTTTTGAAACGTTGTCCAATCCCATGCTTTAATACACTTTATTTATATTTGACAAAGCCCGCAGAGTGCTGCCTCTTTTTTTCTACCACAATACGCCATCCTTTTGGCTCACAGTGTTAGGAGAAGTTTCCCTATATTATTCGTTTGGAAGGCACCGCGGCATCTGACCATCTTTCGTTTATCTGGAGTGCCAATCTCTGTTATTGCATATATACGGATTGGTTACCCATTGCGGGTCCCAGTCCTCCGCTGAGGCACCGGAACAACCCCCTAACTTCAAAGCTACCATTCATTTATACCGTCTTATCTACCAGGACTGACATTCTCTATCCTCCAGTGGAGACACGGTTAGTGTCGGGACATTGGAATCATGGAGAAAGCATCGTTCTTAGACATCAAAGCTCATCTGGGAGATCACTTCACCTACTCCCAGGAACAAGTCAACGCAATTCTGTTTGAGACTGATCTTAGCCCTAAAGTGGATACTAACACCCCGGACGAATTATACAACACTCTATTTAAATACCTGAAAAAAGAGACTGACTTTCTCCTTCACGGTACATCACTGTCAGATTATTTCCGTGCAAACATGATCCCACGCGGATTTCGCATTAAAAATATTCCAACAATCGGCCGAAATAATGCCGATTTCTGCCGCACGTGGATCGCCATATTAAATAAAGCAAGTATGGATCTGATGGTATTGGTGATATCGGAATCTGGTCGCATCTTGGCGGAAACCAAAGAAAAGATTACTGAGTTAAAAACCATCAATAAGAAAATCCTGGACGATAAAAAACATGCAGCACTGTGGGAAAAATTGGAGTCACAGGTCCTCAAATACAAGGAAGAGCTCATATTGTTCAAACAAAAGAAGCTTAACACCGTAAAAACCGATTATGAGGAATACCAAGTGTACCGATGGCTTAACGGTACACAACCTACTCCTTTTCGCCCATATAATAGACCGCGTCAATCGTGGAGAAAAAAGAACCCCAACTATCGCCAGGATTCACCATCGAACAGTGACAGTGACTTTCAGGTCCAAGACTCTGATGAACCTTCGACCAGTAAATCAGGCCCTTTAGGCAGACTCACTCGCGCAAAAACCGTAGATGTTCGCGACGTGGGGGCCAAAACCAAAGGATCTACAAAACCGCCTGCAAAGGGCAAGAAAAACTGATTTTCAATTTATCATGTCATAACCTAACAGACTCAGAAATTAAGGTATTAAATAGAGGATTGTCTTTCGTCCCCACTTCCCATCATCAAGACCTCCAGTGGAAAATCGACCTATATGGTCTACACCGCACCCTAAAAACAAAAGAATTTTTCCAGCATAAACCAAGCGATATCAGAACGCACGTATCCAGCACAGCTATTAAGGGTAAATCCACGACATTTGATCCACCATCTACCAACGCGACTCTAAAAACTTTTAATCGGATGCTCGACCAAACCATGTCGACACAAGCCACTACGACCACTCCTAGTCGGGATAATCTATCACGGCAAGAACGCACAGCTCTTAAACATCTATCGGAACAACAAAATGTCATCATACGCCCCGCCGACAAAGGCGGGGGCATTGTCCTACAGGACCGCTCCGTATATATTGCCAATCTGGATGCATTACTTGCCGATGATGACACATATCGTGCATTAAGGGGTAACCCGACCGAGTCGTTCAAAAAGGAGTTGACATCAATCCTATTGGAGGCGGCAAATACCGGGCAAATCGACAAGAAAATATGCAATAAATTACTCATAGAACATCCACGCATACCAGTAATTTATACGATCCCGAAGATCCACAAAGATGAAGTGCATCCCCCTCCACGCCCGATTATATCGGCTATTGATTCGATGTCGCATCCTATATCTCAATGGTTGGATTCATTTTTACAACCTCTAATCGCACAAGAACCTACCTTTTTAAAGGACACCACACACCTGCTGAATAAATTGGATACTCTTCCTGCGTTACCTGACAAGATGGTGTTATGTACACTGGACGTTAAAAACCTTTACTCTGTTATCCCCCATGCCGAGGCTCTAGCATCAGTCCAAACTTTCTTATTGCGGAAAAAATTCAACAGTATTCCCATTTCACTATTTCTACAGCTGTTACAATTTACTTTATCCCACAATTATTTTATTCACCATGGCAAATTCTTTATTCAGACTACGGGGTGTGCGATGGGTTCGCCGGTGGCGCCTTCCATCGCGAACATCTATATGTTTGAGCAGGAGAGAAATTTATTTCTGGATAATCCATCTATCTCTACAAACATCGTCATGTACACGCGCTACATAGACGATTTGCTACTCTTTTGGCGTGGGAGTCAGGACGAATTACAACTTTATATCAACCAAATTAATAATCTGCAACTACCTATCAAATTCACGTCCAGTATGAATGCATCGTCGATTAATTATCTAGACGTCCTGATCACAATTGACTCCTCTCACAAAATACAGACATCTGTCTATCAAAAAACCACCGACAGAAATACTTTTCTCCTGAGTTCCAGCTGTCATCCTCCAGCGTTGAAACGGGGACTCCCCAAATCTCAAATGCTGCGAGCAGCACGTATATCTAGCAATAAAGAAGTTCTATCTACCACGCTTGACGGTATGATTAATAAATTTGTAAATCGGGGCTACTCATACAGAACATTAAAATCCACAAAGACGGAGGTACTACAACTAGCCCGCTCCGACTTGCTTAAAGGATCCACACGGCCCACGGTGGACCACAAGATCCCGTTTGTCACACAGTATACTCCACGATGCCAACGTCTCTCTCCTGCTATTAAACAGCTCTGGCCCATGATTACCTCAGACCAGGAGTTACCTTGCCTAAAGTCCAAACAATTAATGCCCGCATACAAACGGGGCAGAAGCATCCGTGATATACTTGTCAAGACTAACTTAAGCCCAATCGTCAAAGAAACTTTCTTACCTACAAACCCCCGAGGTAGCGTGAAGTGTCCATCATGTACAACCTGCAGCTTCATGGAATCAGGCCCCTACATTAAGAATCCACACACTGGTCACCGACACATGATAAGACACACGTTGACGTGTACTACTACATACATCATATATGTTATCATTTGCCCGTGCGGCTTGATGTATGTCGGCCAGACCATCCGTGATCTAAGAACCAGAATGGGCCTCCACAGATCTGCCATACGAGCCACTCTGGACAACAAGGAACTCAAGGGACCAGAACAGCCCGTCGCAAAACATTTTAAATCACATGGCCATTCTTTGGCAAGTTTACGATGTAAAATCATAGACCACGTCCCACCACTAGCAAGAGGTGGGGACCGGCAACGTAAATTGTCACAGTGTGAATCCCGCTGGATTCACACATTGAATACATTAGCCCCACATGGTCTGAACGAGAAATTCTCATGGAACATTTTTCTATAAAAACTTTCAATTGGGTCCTTCACCTTTCAGAAGTTGCCCAGACCAAATGAATATCAGCTGTCACCCATTTGGGTGCCTGAGCATTAATGTTTATAAATATACCTGCATGAAGTAATCCTATTTATTGTTTGACTTGAAGTATAACTTAAAAAATACGTGTTACATCTGACATATAGTTATGTGGTAGTGTAGCCCAGCAGCGTTGGGAACTCACACACATAACTGTTTCAGAAATAGAAAGTTTACTACAATCATGCTCTCTCTCCCTCTCAAGAGTATTATTATTATCCTCTTTTTTAGCGTTACGCTATTCATCACCACAACTACGGCACACACAATACCTGTATGATGCAGGCTTTAATCGACATCGACTTACGCCGACATATAATTAAATGACCAAAATAGTGCATACACATAGACCGATTTTGGGTGATGTTACCGTAATTTTAACCTTCTTTATATATTACGTTCACTTACACAGACGCTATGATATAACTTAGTGCTTAGACATAGCGGTACCACATGCACTTGCACTTTACACGGCTTTACGTATATACCGGGCGGTACTTGCCCCTTCTTGATTTCACTACATACTCTTCCGTTTTTTCAATGTCCTCCTCTTACGCTTTATGGTTTGCAATAGATATATATTGTGTTTGTTTCACTGCACTACGATGTTACATGAATGTTATTACCACGTTTGCTCACTGCCACTGTTTATTGTTTGCAGCGTATCCCGGCAACGGTACACGTACAGGGTATGATGTCACATACCACTCCTCCTCCAGGGGGTGTGCCGAATGACGTAGACACCGGAAGTTCGGATGTCCGTGTCCTGAGCCGGTGCACACGCTGATTCACTGCATCCATAAAAGTCTCCCACGGGAGGTAAGAAAATGTTTTTTGTCAACCTGCTACTTTTGCTATTTGTGGACCTGAGGAAAAAACCTTCGGGTTTTGAAACGTTGTCCAATCCCATGCTTTAATACACTTTATTTATATTTGACAAAGCCCGCAGAGTGCTGCCTCTTTTTTTCTACCACAATACGCCATCCTTTTGGCTCACAGTGTTAGGAGAAGTTTCCCTATATATATATATATATATTTTTTTTTTTTTTAACAAAACCCTTAAATTGCGCTAATTGTACTGTAACCCAAGGCTGCCTAGTACTACTCATTCCCTGTTGGATGGAGTCAGACAGTAGCATGCACAACAATAGCGGTACTGTGCCTATACTCAGGTCACCCTTTTGGTGACCTAGAGTGGTCTGTTAACCAATAAACACAAATAATATGTCCAACTTTATCGAGAACACTGACCCTGACCGATCGCTCAGCACACATCGCTGTGCAGAGATGTGTGCTGAGCGATCTTGCTGAGCGATCCTGAACAATCTACATTGCTCAGATTGCTCAGCAACATCTCCCCGTGTGTAGGCCCCTTAAGAGGAAGAAGTACTGAATTATGTTGTCTTATCAGCATTTTTAGAATACATTTTAATAAATACTAAAGTTGGACATTTTATTTGTGCTTATTTGTAAACAGGCCACCAATAGGGTGAAATGAGTATAGGTATATTTATATAACATAAATACAGGCCTGCATTATTATGTAAAGAAGGCACTCTTAAATAACTTTTTTTATTATTATTATTATTATTATTTATAAAAGAAGACACTCTGACAAGAACTCTGTTCCAGGCAGTGGCAGAACTCTGGGAGGCAATGGAGTCATATGCCGCCGGGCTCCTGCTCTCAAGGGGGCACCTCTCCTCCCGTGCATATTGAAATCCATTAATTGAAAGCCATTGAAATAGCATCTGTTACTGAGTTCTGAAATATATATATATATGTGTTCTTTCTCTCTCCATATATATATATATATATATATATATATATATTTCATAAGAGACATATATGTGTGTGTGTGTGTGTATATAGGTGGTTGTGTGTGGATGTGTTGGGGGCACCAATATATATCTTGCCTCCGGGCAACTGGGATGAACTTACGCCACTGGTTCCAGGACAAGTTCAGGAACCCTCCGATTGTGTCATACTGTATGTAATGAAAGGTTCAAGTACTGAGTTCCTGCTGGTTGTTGATGAAAACATAGCACTGTATATGCCACAAAGTACTGCAACCTTATTCACAATATACCACACTGCAGAACCCCTCATTGACATTACTGGGTTACACTGCACTGTTCTAGTACACACACAAACACGTTGAAAACCAGGCCTGCGCATGCGCGAGTCCCGGAAATTGTCGGACACTTGATGTCGGGATGGTGCATATATGGGTAGCGGTGGCTGGGGCTAATATGACAGACAGCAAAACTCTATCAAACATCACAGCCTCCTGCTACTGCTGCCGCCTGGCCAGTGTCTGAAAGGCAGGGTGACAGCTGCCCCAGGACCAATCTGCTTTCAGTCAAAAAAGAGGAGAGTAACCCCTTATTTTCGCTATGATGGTGGGCATCTCCTTAACCAAATCATACTAATAAAGTTATTAGGAGCTCCCACGGTTTTAAATAAATTATCAATTGTTCAAATAGAAGTACATCCATATACAACTACTTTTCTCCTCTTTTTTGACTATTGACCCCTAGTTGGTCAGGATGGCACCCCTGCTAAAATAAACAAATATAATAGCGTTTTTTTGCTCACATAATAAAGGGCATCAATTCACTGTGTGTGCAGAATCCCCAACCCTTGTTTTTTTGTTCCAATCTGCTTTCAGCCTATTGCAAGGCATCATGCTGCTTTCCAGTGGCGGATTCAGGGGGGGGGCACCCGGGCACGTGCCCCCCCTGTCATTCATTTTGTAGATGAGGACCAGAGCTTTCCAACGAGCCCAGCCCCATGTCTCTAGCCCCCCGGGAACCGGAGATATCGCCTGGCAAAGCTGTAAAAAATTTTCCCCATACGATAATATGGGACCCGTCAATTCCGACCCCCACCCGGTTCCGACGGCTGCCAGTTCCCTCCCTGGCATCACAGGAGCTTGTGGTTGATGTCATTCAATTCCAAATCGCTGGGCCTTCAATACGGTACCAGGATGGTCCAAATAGGTCAATCGGTTCCAGAGATATAGCGTGTAAATCGATTTTTTTTTTTAAATGTAATTTCATGGCTGTTCATGTTCTTTGAGGGCAGATTACTCTGGAACCAAACTCACTGGACCAAAATCATTCAAAGCCCACTCAAAAGTTCTTCAATATGATACTTGTCTCATGTAAATGGGTCAGTTAGTTCCGAAGATATATAAATGAGATAACTGGTTAAAGGGGGGGAGGGGTGGTTTTCTCTCCCCCTCACACCAGAAAATGCAGGGACTAGGCTGGTGTAAAAGGGGCCAACCTGGGAATGCATTTTCTGGTGTGAAGTGGGTATTATTTCAAATAGCTGGGACCTGCAGTGCTCGAAATTCAGCCAGGCTCTGCCACTGTCAGTGGCTATCACTTCTGCCTGGCGGCGGCTGTCCCCCATTTACCACGAGCATGTATTCCGCATTGGCAATGAGCATGTAATCCCACATGGCAACGAGCATGGAACCTCTAGCAATGAGCATGGAACCCTTGGCAATGAGCATGTAGATAAGCAGCACTTACTTATGTAGCATAATTTTTAATAGGCATTATGGTGTTTGGCATAATACATAATGGACATCATGCCGTGTAACTTAACGTGCAATAGACATTATGGTGTCAATGTTTAATGCGCGCCTTTGGTGGACAATGTCCCTGTTTATGAAGCGTATTGTGAATTTTGTCTTAATCTGTGTGGCATTATGTGAATTCTGGCTCAATCCGTGTGGCATTATGTGAATTTTGTCTCAATCCGTGTGGCATTATGTGAAGTTTGGCTCAATACGTGTGGCATTATGTGAATTTTGGCTCAATCCGTGTGGCATTATGTGAATTTTGGCTCAATCCATGTGGCATCTTATGAATTTGGCTCAATCCGTGTGGCATTATGTGAATTTTAAAACAATCCATGTGGCATTATGTGAATTTTGGCTCAATCCATTTGGCATTATGTGAATTTTGGCTCAATCCATTTGGCATTATGTGAATTTTGGCTCAATCCATTTGGCATTTTGTGAATTTTGGCTCAATCCATTTGGCATTATGTGAATTTTGGCTCAATCCATTTGGCATTTTGTGAATTTTGGCTCAATCTGTGTGTTATTACGTAAATTTTGGCTCAATCTGTGTGGCATTGTGTGAATTTTGACACAATCTGTGTGGCATTGTGTGAATTTTGACACAATCCATGTGGCATTGTTTGAATTTTGGCTCATTCCATTTGGCATCATGTGTAAGGGGCAAGTATAATGGGGTCTAGTATTTTGTAGCATAATGTGTAGAAGTTGTTTATGGTGTTGTACACTCCACTCAAGGACATGCTCCCTGTTGAGTGGCCACACCCCCTTTTCCAGAGCGCGCCTTCGGCGCGCGCACAACTACATCCTTCACTTTTGTTGCCATGGTGGGCCTATTTTTAATCCCATTGCCACCCTCTCTCTGCCGCTCTCTTAGCATGTACACTGGCACCACTAACACTGGCCCTCACTCACCTAAACCCTCTTTTATCATGGTGCCCCCCCTGTCATTTTATCCTGGATCCGCCCCTGCTGCTTTCCATTCACAAGTAACCCGGGGAACCTCTGCAATATACATGCCCGGCACCTCCGTGAGTCCGTGACTGCACAGAGGAGGATGCTCATTCCCCACCACAACAGCCTTGCTTATCTGTCTGGCCAGCTCCACTCCCTGCCCACATGGCGGCCCAGCCTCAGGAAGCAACACAATGTAGGTTGCAATATATAAGAGGTGTGTGTGTGTGTGTGTGTGTGTGGGAGGTGACAGGTGACAGGTACACACATATATGACTATCACCCCCATCCATCATACTGTATATAGATAGATAGATAGATAGATAGATAGATAGATAGATAGATAGATCTATCGATCTAGATATATATATCCGGTATACTGGATACAGAGATACAGATATATATATATATATATATATATATATATATATATATATATATATATGTGTGTGTATGCACTTGTGTGTACATATACTTGGTGATTCAACTGTGAATAGTTTTATTGCGTGAAATACATGGTGGGTGCATGGATACTGCGGGTTGAGGGGGTTTGGATGTGCTGTGGATGTGGTAAAGGCCACTGTACCATTGGTGGTGGAGGGGCGGGTGTGGTAGTGCTGTGGGTGGGTGAGGGTGGTGTGCAGGCAGTTGGATGGGGGGTGTGGGTGTAGTGCAGGCGTCTGCTGTGGGTGGAGGATGGTGCTTATTGTTGTTGGGATGGTGGTGGCGTGGGAGGGATGGATGGGTGGGTGGGTGTCTAATGCGGTTTCAGGAGGGCAGGTGCAGTGTTGGGGCTGCTGGTTGCAGGGGTCCTGGGGGGTAAGGAGATCTGGGTGTGGGGGTGGTGTGGGTGGTTGCGTTAGTAGCGCAGTTGGGGGAGTGTGGTTTGCGAGGTGGCTCACTGTACAGTGCTACTGTGGGTGTGGTAGGAGTGGGTGTGCTGCAGGTGTTTTTTTTTGTCACTTGGAAGGTGCAGTGTGCAAGAGTGTGTTAGGAGCAATAGTGTGCAATATTTACCGTCCTTTACAGTGATGGACTCCCACAGAGGTTTTCCTACCTTCTGTAGGCTTGTAATGTGGCTCTGTAGAGGCAGCAGGTCCTGGGTATGAGGCCGTGGCGGTGGGCAATGCAGGATGGGGTTTCCTTTTGTTCCCTGCAGGCAGTGCGGGGTGGCGCTTGGTCTAGTTGTGGCAGCAGGGATGAGAGGCGGGCTGTGTAGCACAGGTTCACTGCACTGGCAGGTGAGATTATGGTGCGGCACGGATGTGGGTGTTCGCTGCCGTCTCCAGGGGGTGAATGTCAGCAGGCAGCAGGGGTGGCGGCGGTCACCCGGAGTCCCCACCACCTCCCCGCACCCCCCCTAACCCTGTTTGTCTCCCTGAAGCGGAGACGGACAGGGTTCCCGTCACCCTGCCGCCCGGAAACTGAGACGCGTGTGCACGTGAGACGCACGCGCGTCTCTGTCAGATGGACGCGGGACTGCTGGCGGATCGCCAGCAGTGATGTTCCAGCAATTCACCAGCAAGAGGGAGCCCGGCTCCATCTGTATGTAGGTAGGTGTGTGTGTGTATGGTACAGTATGTATGTATGATATGTATTGTAGTGTGTGTGTGTGTTACCTGCAAGGCACATACCTCCCAACTGTCCCACATACCCTGGGATTGTCCCGGTTTTTGGGGACGCTCCGCGTCCCTCCCGTGGCCGGCAGTGTCAGCTGAGGGGTCAGTTGGGAGTCCGCCCCCAATCTGACAGAATAGATGCTGTGCGCATGCAGTGTCTCTTTAGAGGCGAATCAGACAAAACCGGGGTGCTGCCCTCATTTGCATAAGCCATGCCCTAATTTACATAAGACGCCCCATTTTTAGGCTTGTACCTCTTCACCAAATAGAAAAGTTGGGAGGTATGCGGCGGCCTTAATACAGGAAGGAGATCGCGTGTGGCGCTCCCCGCTGTCAGGGCATGAAGCCTCTCCGGGAGGTCCCGCTGGACTTCCGGCTGCTCGGGCACTGGACACGGGGAGTGGTGGTGGCTGGGGTGGTAAAGCTGTACGGAGGGCATATTTGTGTGTGTGTGCATAAGATTGGGGGGTGGACCTCTTTGTGTATAACACTGGGCAGGGGGCGTAACTTGGGGTGTGTATGATGCTGAGTCTGTCAATCAGTGGTGTATAACGCTGGGTAGGGGGCAGAATATCGTAAGGCAGTCTGTCAATCACCCTGTGTGTATAACGCTGGCCGGGGGGCTGTAACTCCACCCAGCGTTATACACAAACATGATTGGCAGATCTGGCTAAATAAATAGGAGATATAATGGATGGGGGTGATAGTCATATATGTGTGTGTAATGGAAGATGTAGAGGGGTGATAGGCATATATTTGTATACAGATAGGGGTGATTTACATAAAATATGAATGCTGCCATTGAATGGTAAAAATACTACCATCGAAACAAAAACATTGATTGTAGTGAAATATCGAAATGCAATGTCCATCCCTACTACAATTTCCCTGAAACTAGTTTTCAAAAGTAGGCAAGTATGCACTAAACAACACACACACACTTACACTAGAGGTAAATCTGTACCCACCATTCAGGAATAGAGGAGCACAGCTTCCCCCTGTCTCAGTTGCTAAAGCAGCACTGGCAGTGCATAGTATGCAGGTGGGCTCTGCATAGCGGGGGACACTTGGCAGAGATGGCGCCTCTTCAACATGGTGCTGTCCTGCAGTATGTACCCCACCTACCTCTTCCACGTGGCTCTATCATCACCCTCTCTAATCTGGTGCCTCCCTAGCCCTCTCTAATCGCAAGGTCCAATTAAACTGAGCAAAGAGATCATTGCCATTCAACACACAACACAAATTTCTTAAATCTTTCTTCCTTTTAGTTATATGAACTTAAATTGAATGAAATTGCAGACTTAGGCGATATAAAAAGTAATGAAATAATTGGTCTTTTGTTTTAACTGTACGATGCATATTACCCATTGTATATATTACCCATTCTATATAGACTTTTATGCCAACTCACTTAAAAATATGCACAGAATCATAAATCTTACCATTTGTGACATTCTTTATACGTATTCACCTCATCACCAACACGATACCAACTGCCATTATAGTAACAACCGCATTCCTCCTGGGTTACACATTTGTTATTTGATTCATCAAAAATAGGTTTATCTTCTGGGCAAATTGGAAAGCAGCCTTAAAAAGATACACATTTCATTTGTGAGTTAGGATAAGCATCATATACCATGTCCAGAAAAGTCTATGAATAGAAGCAAACATTTATGTAATGCATAAATGTATATTACTACTAATATGTGCTTTTGTTGTTATAAACAACACTAGTTACCGGCCTCTCAGAACGATGAAACAACATTAACAGTAATTTCAGTCCCAGTGGCTGTTTTGCTCCAATACTTTACTCTCTCCATCTGGCGCCATCTAGTGGCAGCCAGAAAAACACTTACACTCCCCCAAAACGAATGAGCAGCACCGTTAGCCTTTTCTTTTATAGGATACTGTATGTAACATTACATAATGCTATTTGGGCTCAATGTTTGGCACAGTATAATCAAGTTATACATTTTGTAAACAAAAATTAAAACTCTGTGTAGTTCAAATGTTTAGACCAAGTTTTATTCTAAATGTGCTAATGGTGTGGTGAGCCATTATGGAATACAAAATATAATTTATGACTTACCTTCCAGATAATTGATGGTGACATTAGTATAGACATTATTGATCGTTTGGCATGTCTTTGTAGTGTGATTATTGCATGCGAGATAATGCCATGTACACTCTTTGTTTTCATTATAGAAGTCACAAAATATGGCTACAGTAAAAAGAAAAAAATTCTGTAAACAGATCGGCAGCATATATTTCTAGTATAATTCACATGTATAAAGATGGGTAATTAATATTTGTTAATTAGATTTGACCTTACCATGTACTGTACATTAAGATTATCCAACATCCTACAACAGCTATGGGAGAAGGTGGGACAAGTAGTAAAACAGCTAGGGGTTAGGAACTTTGAATTAAATGGGAAAACCAGCCTACTGAATACAATGCCCCAGAAGAGATTATCTAAAGACGACCAAGCACTCACTGAAAAATTATTGACCTTGGTGAAGGTCTTAATAGCCAGAAAATGGCTGGCAAAGGAGAGCCCCAGCCTTAAGCACTGGGTGAACCTAGTAAACAACACAATAAGTCACGAAAGATACATTAAACATCCTAGCATCTGATGTGTGTGACCTCTAGCATGTATATACATCACATTTCAAAACTTACAAACTAAACCTGAAATAAAGACTCGGAGACTTAGGTTTGGCAGAATTTGTTAGCTGATTTATTTTAGCACTTTTAAGCTAGATTAATTTATTAATAATTAATTAATTAATGGTGGCCCAGAAAGAACGGCTAATTAACTAAGCTCCACCCACACAATCTGCATACGTAATCAAGCCTACCCTAACAAGCGGTATCCGCTCGACCTACTGCATTGACTACCCACCCATCTGATGGGTTCGCTGCCCCCCGAGCGGGAGATCGAGCGAAGGCCTAAGCCAATGAGAGGCGAGCGCACCGAAAAGCAAACATATACGTAGCATCATCATTTGAATAAGAACTAATTCTATTCACCTGCCGTTCTTTCCCGCCTATCAGCCAACGCGATTAACACCCACCCAACCATAATAACACAAGGGAGGGAGGGCGGCAAAACTTTCAGGAAAGAGAGAAATACTCCTCCCTCTCCTGCCCTGATATCCCAGCTAACACTGCTCTTCCCTAAGTCCTTATTGGACCACCGAGTCACATGCTTCCCTAGGTCACACAACAGTCTTGGATGTTTAACCCACTCCATGCCTATTGCAGACATTACGTTATTCTAAACATCCTAGCATCTGATGTGTGTGACCTCTAGCATGTATATACATCACATTTCAAAACTTACAAACTAAACCTGAAATAAAGACTCGGAGACTTAGGTTTGGCAGAATTTGTTAGCTGATTTATTTTAGCACTTTTAAGCTAGATTAATTTATTAATAATTAATTAATTAATGGTGGCCCAGAAAGAACGGCTAATTAACTAAGCTCCACCCACACAATCTGCATACGTAATCAAGCCTACCCTAACAAGCGGTATCCGCTCGACCTACTGCATTGACTACCCACCCATCTGATGGGTTCGCTGCCCCCCGAGCGGGAGATCGAGCGAAGGCCTAAGCCAATGAGAGGCGAGCGCACCGAAAAGCAAACATATACGTAGCATCATCATTTGAATAAGAACTAATTCTATTCACCTGCCGTTCTTTCCCGCCAAAGCGGGGACTCTGAGCCCAGAATCCCCGCCCGGCCACCAACCTAACGCACTGAGCTACAACCACAGATAGATCCTCCAAAATTAATGAACCATCCCTAACCAAATGCACCCCGTTAGGCAGGAAGACCTGATGGCACCAAAACCTAATCCTCTCCTGTGGGTCAACAGCACCTCTGTCAGCTAGAACCCACTGTGCCACCGCCGATATAGCTGCTTCCGAGCCTCATTTGAAGCCTTACCATTTCTAACATCTCTCAAAACGGAGTCGGGGAAACAATTGGAGACCAACCAAGGTGCAGAAAAACCAAGCTGTATTAATGGCTGCAAGATCACTCAAGATCAAGGCCGACAGCTTCAATCGGGACATTTTCCCAAATTGTTGCCTCCAGCTGAAGTACCAAAGACCTCAGACACTGGCGGACGTTCACCTCAAGGAACGCTTCTAAACTCAAGCCAGTACGGCCCTCGAACTCCAAGCCACCAGACTAACAGAGAATTCGCAACCGGCCTACCCCCAGATGAGGCCCAGCCGGCTGCCCAATACACAATCGAATGTTCAACTATGCACACTCTGAGCCTATCCTTCATACCTCTAAAGGAGAAGCTATAAGAGGAGACTAGTAGTATTTATATTAAAGGGTTGACCTAAGTATAATAGGAGGATCTGCCAAAAAGAAAATAAATTTGTTCTGTTGAAGCACAATTTTAGGTGCTTAAGACATGCTCCAATACCAATTGAAGCCATACCAGGAAACAAAGATGGAAAGAGACAAACAGGGGGAGGGCAAGGTAATGGAAGGGTATAAGGAAAAAACGGGTGTACTCGGCCGGAGAAAAAACGACTGGACCTGCTGAGGGACTCTTAATTGAGACTATAGCCGAATCAGAGTGATCAAATTCAGTCCGTCAGTTCAGGCAAAAAGCGAGAAAACTCCGGACGCTGGCCCAACAGCAGAGCGTAGCTAATCCCCGAGTAGGATGGACAAGGATGGGGGAATAAACAAATGACCTCAATCAAACACATACATACAAAGCGCAAGGACCTACAGCGCAGTAGGTGAGGCCTAATGTACTATTTAAATTGCGAAGCGCCATCTTCCTAGCGATTTAAAGCTCGACAAGGCCAATTGAGTGGCTATAGCCGATGTGGCAGCCCCAAGGCAGTGGGAATGGATTCCAAATTCCCAATGGAAACTCGCTGGACAACGCCACCTCGACCCAGCAAACTGACATCAGGTCATCAGAGAGCCACCAAACTGCAGGAGCCAGAGCCTGCAAAGGAAAGCCTGACCAGTGTATAAATGTTTGCCAAGGCCACTGGGAGGATGACCTAGGGCACCACAGGAACCAAGGACACACTTCCGCCCCCAGCCGTCAGATCCATCTCGGCCGCCTAATCTTAAACCCCCGAACCCCGGGGACTAGTCGGATATCTTATGCCAGCAAAAAACGCAGCGCGGGTCCTAGAAAGCACTACCAGATAAGGCACCCGAGGGGCACCATGCAGCTGTAGCAAAACAGCAAGGATAGACTCCTCCCGGACAATAGCGTATCGTAAGCAGTGTCTGCGCAACCCTAAACCAGCAGCAAGCAAAAGGTGATGGGGTGGTGGGGAGGGGAGGGCATTTTTTGGAAAAATCAAAAGAAAAAAGAAAATACCCATTAGGTAATGCGCCAGTACCACCCTGAAGTTCCCGGCACTAAACATCTCCTAGAATAGACAACATTAACCCCAACCCCCGCCAACCTGACTGCGCAGATCAGCCAACCCAACGCCCGGAACATACGTTCCCTAAATAGAATTGGAAAGTGAAAACATTGCAGGCCCTAGCCCACGCAACCAAGAAGACCCGGCCTACTGGGTAGATGGCTGCAGCCCTGCATTGACAACTACTAGAGCCAGCTGGATACCATCCTGCCCAATTATGGTAGACAAGCGAACCAGATGATGGGATCTGGCCACGCCCGCAGCGGCCCTTATTAGTGAGTGGCAGACAAGTGACCCATGGGTACAAATGACTTCAGGTAACAGAGGTCATACACAGCGGCAATCTGGATTCCCAGAAAGGACAGGTAAGTAACCGCTCCTCCATTCCAACCTCAACCACACCAAAATGTCCGAATAGCGAACGGAAACCACCCAGGAGCCTAGCGCAGCGTTCAGAATAAGCAGGGCCAACAAAAAGCAATTCCTAAAGGTAGTGAGAGATACAGCCCTGACACGGGGACACTTCAACGCCCCAGTGTAAAGGTGTGTAACCCCTTAAATTATGCATGAGAAATGGAACACCCCATCGGCAACATTTGACGATGAAGTATTCCTCGCCTCTACACAGCAGATCCGTTCGCTAAGGCTAGTGAATAACAGGCTAAAGGTGTTATAATCCTGATTTATTTATTCATGGCATTGCTGCTATTTAATTGGTAGTGGTGATGTACATTGTTCCCATACTACGTAGTGTGTTACAGGGGATCTATGCACCCATAGATTGCTGCCTTGAACTTAAAGTCTATATTTTAATTCACCTGGACACGTATGCCCACCAAAACTCATTTCGTTCTTGGCATCCAATACATTTTAGAAGTATTATTGTGGAATATTATTATCGAAAATAATGATTATTACTGCAATGCTAGAGATTTTGCCTTTTTTTTTTTTGCTGCTCGTCACACATTCGAGAAGCAAATATTTTGATTTGAACGACCCCTAATCCAGATATGCGTCCGTAGCATAGCCTGGAGCGCTGGAAATTTTTAGAAGGGAATATTACTGTGCGAGAACACAGCGTTGCCCATGCGCTTACCTGATGTGTTCTACCGCCAATCATGTCACCTTTCCCTCACTCATCGTAATTTTAGCATTGCAAAGCAAATGACAGGTCTTGTACCTTAGAATACAGCTAATCCAAGCTTTAGAGGCTGATGCTCCAATTTTTAGAAGGGAATATTACTGTGCGAGAACACAGCGTTGCCCATGCGCTTACCTGATGTGTTCTACCGCCAATCATGTCACCTTTCCCTCACTCATCGTAATTTTAGCATTGCAAAGCAAATGACAGGTCTTGTACCTTAGAATACAGCTAATCCAAGCTTTAGAGGCTGATGCTCCTAAATAACTCATTCGCTGGTACTGCGTTTCCACCGCCATGTTATGTAATCTATTTATTCTGCAGTAATAATCACACCCTTCTGGAGAAATGCCCTGGAGAAGGATGGTCCCTGAGCTGAACTACTTTATTAGGAACGCTGTATCTGGGGCAGGGGTTCCCAATCTTTTTCTAATTGCGACACCCTAGAGTATCAGAATTTTTCCAAGGCACCCCCAGGCCCCAAAAATATATCAAATCAAGTAGATTCTGTTGATATATTTCTCTTAGGGTCAGTTATGTGGTAAAGGGCAGGATTTGCTTCCGATTGTACACATTTTATGATTGGCAGCCACCAGCACTGGTTTTGTCCAGAAATAATTGAACGTAAATAGTTTGAATTGGTCCCGGACCACCAACCCGAGGCACCCCTGCCAGTATCCTGAGGCACCCCAGGGAGCCTAGGCCCATAGTTTGGGAACCACTGATCTAGGGGTTGAGGCTGATCTAATTGAGACATAGGAACACCGAGCCTGGGAGGCTTACTCGTCGGTTAGGCTGAACAAGTACATAAAGTCATCCTTCTAAATTTACCCCCTCCGGCTCTCACTTAATGCCTCGATACCTGAAGGACTGCTGTGCATTCGCAGCGCCCAACCAATGTCAACCCCATGGGGGGGGAGGGACGAGTGAGAAATGCCAGATAAGCCGCCCGACACAGGCTCAGCCCCCTCACCTGAAAATCCAGGCCGCGCCGTACATGTACCAACATCAGCATCACTATCCATGCCCGCTTCCATAGCCGACTCCACTGCCCGAAAATCCGTGGGGACTTGACGTCTGAAGATTCAGGCTGAGCAGCCCATGTGTCATCATCTGCATCGTCCTCCCCGACTTCGCCAGCAGTGAACGAATCCTCTTCGCTGTAGTCCAGCTGTGCCTCAACATCTGTGGGAACATGCAAAAAGGAGGGGGGGACCCCGAGGACTGTAGGCCTCGGTCACGCATGCGGCTCTGTGCAGAACCATCACCTCAGAGTGTCTCCCTCTCCATCATGGCAACAGCTGACCCCATATCCCTGAAAGCCTGCAAGAATTCTGAGCACCCTGGAATGGGCCTCCTTTGTGCCCCCTGAGACCAATCCTCTAACTGTCTGGGACCCCACCGTCTCCCGGGGCAGAGTATTAACAATGGGCACCAGAGCCCCAGCAATGGAGGACACTGCTGCGGACAGCAGAGAGGGGTCAAAGGAGGTAGTGGAGACTCTAGCCGTGGTTGCACCCCCAGACCCTGCCTTGGATCCAGAGCACCCCACCGGTGGAAGCCTGCCAATTCCCCTGACTCCACTCCCCAGAAGCCCGTGCAGTAGTATGTCCCCTAGGTGGCAGCGCCTCACAGTTGGCCGATGAGGACATGTAAATGCTGCCCGCACTAACCTGGCCCACGCTGCCCGACCCCTAATGTTCGCAGCTACTGTAGCGCTCACCTACAACACCGGGCCTTGCTGCCCCACGGTGTCCCACCCCTTGGCTCTAGCCGCCCCGGGGCCGGAAGCAGGCCGCAGCGCAGGAGCCTCCAAGGCTTCACCTGCAGCCGGGCGTCTACCACAAGCCCATCCGTGAACGGGGACCAGAGACAGGGATGATGCCACAGCGTCTGTTCAGGCCTCCTTGACTTCGCACAGCATCTACTCAGCATTGCAGAGGGGTGGGGGGGGGCCTAATCGCGGCTAATTAGCATATGCCGCGACCTAATTAGCATATACCGCGACCTAATTAGCATATACCGCGACCTAATTAGCATATGCCGCGACCTAATTAGCATATACAGCGGCCTAATTAGCATATGCCGCGACCTAATTAGCATACATCGCGACCTAATTAGCATAGGCCATGCCCCTTGCGGGCGCTGTGAGAGTCCCTATTAGCAATCTTCAGAAATTGGGAGGTATGCATGGCATGGTAATAGTCAGGGAAAGCACTACTGAGACAGCAAAGCAATGTATCAGCACTCAACTGAATACAGTTATACACTAACTGGGGAGCTCAGGGGCACAGATCCACTCACCAGAAAACTTTCAGGAAAGAGAGAAATACTCCTCCCTCTCCTGCCCTGATATCCCAGCTAACACTGCTCTTCCCTAAGTCCTTATTGGACCACCGAGTCACATGCTTCCCTAGGTCACACAACAGTCTTGGATGTTTAACCCACTCCATGCCTATTGCAGACATTACGTTATTCGTATATTAAGCGGAATAACATAGGAAAGTTTCACCAAGTGTGGGACAGATGGGTGACCTCCAAGCACTATAAGAGTGGAGAAAAGCACACATAAGCAGAGGCAGAACTCTGGGAGGCAATGGAGTCATCTGCCGCCAGGCTCCTGCTCCCAAGGGGGCACCTCTCCTTCCTTGCAATTTTAAATTTATAAATTGAAAGCCATTGATATCACTTTTGAGTTCTGAAATATGTGTTCACTCTCTTTTATATATATATATATATATATATATATATATATATATATATATATATATATATATATATATATATATATATATATTGTAGAGCGGTAGAGAAGCGGCACTCGGAGTCAGAAATAAAGAAAAACGCAGGTAATTTCTTGATCAAACGTTTTCAATGTTATACAAACATCGTCATCAGGATAAGTGAACAAACTTTTAGACACACCTTATAAAGACATCACCACATCACGTGTGGTTACCCGCCAACAGCTCCAAGCTGACGCATCTAATCATGACGCAATCAGCAGGCGCTGGTGGTCATGGCAACCAACTATACACAGTGCAAAAAATGACAATACATACATGCATAAATGTTATGAATTAAAAACAAACAACTCCATGAAAAATACAGTGTAGGTATAATATATACTAATACAATGCAACAGTTGCAAAATACGTAATTAAAGGAAACATATTCATAAGAATGGCTACACATCAGCGTGAATCCAAAACGCTAGCCTGGAAGGTGTCCGGAAAAACATATAAAAAGCATATGTAAACCGGCTCAACTGAGCTCACAAGAAACAATGTAGCCCTGCGGACTCATTAAGTCCGCGAGGTGCCAAAGTGCCAAGGGAATGTATCCAACGGGCTTCCCTACGGAGCAGGCGCAATGATCTGTCACCTCCCCGCAGGGTTGCCGGTTCATGGTCAATGATAGTGTATTTCAACATGGCTAAAGTATGCTTCATTGTGACCCAGTGACGGGCCACAGGTTGATCACTCGAGCCGCTGGTAAGCGCAGCCCGCAAAACAGATTTATGACCGGCAATTCTCTCCCGTAATGTCCGGTCAGTTTTTCCCACATAACATAACCCACACGGACACGTAATCAAATATATAATAAATTTGGTGGTACATGTGACACGATGTTTGATGGGGATACGTGCACCCGTGTGGGGATGCCAATATTCATGGATCTACACACTATGCAATTGAGACATCTGAAACATCCAACTCTCAGTTTAAGGAAGGTATTCTGTTCGGAGTCAGACTGTCTAATGCCAGATATGTCAGTCTTCATTACCCAATCCCGTATATTCTTACCGCGACTGTAACACGGCATAATGCGGGTGTCATGAAGTTTAAGGGCAGGGTCAGTGCTGACTATAGGCCAGGCATTCTTAGTTATCCTCTGGATGGTAGAGGTTTTAGCATTAAAGTGGTTGACCCATGGTATGCACTTCATGCGAGCAGCTTTGACTTATCCAGCTATAATGACATCACTATTCGCCCCGCCGACAAAGGTGGGTGAATAGTGGTGCAGAATTTGAGTGATTATGCTTGTGAAATAAATCGACAATTACGGGAGAGAATTGCCGGTCATAAATCTGCTTTGCGGGCTGCGCTTACCAGCGGCTCGAGTGATCAACCTGTGGCCCGTCACTGGGTCACAATGAAGCATACTTTAGCCATGTTGAAATACACTATCATTGACCATGAACCGGCAACCCTGCGGGGAGGTGACAGATCATTGCGCCTGCTCCGTAGGGAAGCCCGTTGGATACATTCCCTTGGCACTTTGGCACCTCACGGACTTAATGAGTCCGCAGGGCTACATTGTTTCTTGTGAGCTCAGTTGAGCCGGTTTACATATGCTTTTTATATGTTTTTCCGGACACCTTCCAGGCTAGCGTTTTGGATTCACGCTGATGTGTAGCCATTCTTATGAATATGTTTCCTTTAATTACGTATTTTGCAACTGTTGCATTGTATTAGTATATATTATACCTACACTGTATTTTTCGTGGAGTTGTTTGTTTTTAATTCATAACATTTATGCATGTATGTATTGTCATTTTTTGCACTGTGTATAGTTGGTTGCCATGACCACCAGCGCCTGCTGATTGCGTCATGATTAGATGCGTCAGCTTGGAGCTGTTGGCGGGTAACCACACGTGATGTGGTGATGTCTTTATAAGGTGTGTCTAAAGGTTTGTTCACTTATCCTGATGACGATGTTTGTATAACATTGAAAACGTTTGATCAAGAAATTACCTGCGTTTTTCTTTATTTCTGACTCCGAGTGCCGCTTCTCTACCGCTCTACATTTGGGACCTCCGAGTCCTTACCTGAGGGCACCGGGGCACGGTAAACTACAAGAAAGGTGTGCTGTCCTTCCACTACCTATTTATATATACTGTATACATACTGAATATATGTATGTTATATTTCATAACAGACATACAGTATATACAATATATAAGGTTTTGTGTGTGTATGTGGGGGGGGCAAAACACATCTTGCCTCCGGGCAACTGGGACAAACTTACGCCACTGCACATAAGTATACATTGCACATACATAGTAAGGTGTACACTAATTGAAAGAATCCAGGAAACCTCCAGTGAAGGTGGGATAGACGGGGGACCCTTAAGTAACAAAAACACGGTGGGAGATACACACAAAAGTACATACTGCACATACACACCAGAGATGTATAGTAATCAAGGACTACATGATAGTGTCACTAGATGGGGGACAGGTGAGGGACCCTAAATGAATAGAAGTATATGGGAAAGAAAATAAGCTTACACAACTACACAAAGCACGTATACACCTAAGTAACACTATGTCGAGGGAAATCCGGAAGTCACTATAGAGACAATCAGAGAGCAGGATAGGATAGTAGGAAAAAGAAAAAGGAGAGAGAAAAATAGAAAAGAGAGCGACGCACAAGGACGAATCCCACTTGGGGGGGGGGGTCCACTTGGGGGGGTGGGATCGGGTAAATAAGTAAGTTATAAGAAATAAGCGCCAAAGAGGCACTGCGAGACACAAGCTCCAATCCTATCTCACTGAATTCATGTGGAGAAAGACATTGGGAGCTTCCACCGCATAGTACAGGCCCTTAAGCTCCTCCCTAAGGATGATTAAGTCTGATTTTATTTCTATTTTTTAATCATTAATGTTTTTGATTTTGTTCTTATATTGTAATTATTCTCATTATTTATTTTAATCAATGTTCTTAATTATTTATGCTTCATTAATGAATTTATTTAAGTAAATTAGTTAATAGTTAACACATGTTGTCATTACTGTGTCAGCTGTATGATTTTGCAGGTGTGAATGTGTTCCTAAAACACCAGCCCTATCCACGCCACCCCGAAGCGTGGCGAGCGGCGGTGGAACGCGTCCTTCGACCTTTTCATACCCCCACTATCCACGTCAGTGTGGAGCTGATTTTCTATAGTGTGGGGAGCGCAGTGAGCCACCAAGGCCGAAGCGCGGCGAGCGCACGCGTAATACATGTAAAGTAATCCGCATCCCCTCGCCACGCTTCGGGCTCGGTGGCTTGGTGGCTCGCGGTGCTCGCCACACTATATAAAATCAATCCCCGCCGACATGGATAGTGGGGGTATGAAAAGGTCGGAGGACGCGTTCTGCCGCATCTCGCGGGGCTCGCTTCGCTCGCCATGCTTCGGGGTGGCGTGGATAGTGGAGGTAACGCAAACAAAATGGCATAGCTGCTTTCAATACTAAGCACCATCACATCTCATCGCATGGATGCCTGTACAATGAAATATTGCATCGGATCGCACCCTGTTTATGGTGCCCTCCAATCCCATACGATATTTCATTGTATAAGCACTCCTGTGCACTTAATATGGACATCGCATCGCACGGCACTATAGACGCTGTGCGATCCGATGCAATTTCACTACGGAGAATAGCCTAGTACGCTAAATGCGTACTGGGCGCCCTGAAAAGAAACAAGTACCAAAATATTTTTTTTACTGTATATATTTGAGGTGCAATGTTTGCTTACACCTATACTGTATGACCGGATAATCCTAAATATAGTAAATCTTATCAGGGGTAATCAGGATGGCCATCAGAAATTGTGGAGCCCAGGACTGACAAAATAGGCAGGGCCCCGCTTTCCCGTTCTTGAACCCCCGGCTTACCTGGTGAGACCTCCGGTGTCCGCAGCACTGGCCTCTACATTGCTTCAAGGAGAATGTGAAACTTGTTTATGACAAACTATACTTGAGAGACTCCAGTCCTGGGCCCCCTTTCTGTCTGGGCCCGGGACTAGAGTCCCCACAGACACCCCACCCCCACCCCTTGATGGCTGCCCTGAGTGTAATATTTGCTGTAAGAATTTTAAGGGGAAAATGGCTTATTTGTTTCTCTCTCACAAATCATTAGCAAAAGTAGTTCAAAGACTTTCCCGATTTTTTTATGGATCTTCACAGCTTAGCATGTTCTTTGCATGAAATGCTGCAAACTGGAATGCAAACTACTGACATGAATAATAAAAATGTCATAATGTTATTATGTAGTTAATAAAATAAACCATTTAAATAATATTATCAAATTATATTAAACTTTCCACTTTCTGTTAGCGTTAAGTAGTGCACACACGGTTCCATTTACTTTCTATTACTCCCATTTTGGTCGGGATTGAATCGCACAGGGCGGTGTACACAATCGATTTAAATTATATAGTATAGATCTTTACTATATAGTCTTGCCTGCACAGACTATTTATGTACGGAATTTGATTTCGATGCTACAGAGCTGTCCATCGGGATTGAATTGGGAACGAATGCTTTATGGTGTGTACACACGGTGAGATTCCTTTGCTATTTGACAAGATTCGATTGCTATGCAATTGTTGCTATCTCTGTAATATTAACATACAATTCATACTATCTACATTCGATTTGCAATATATAGTCATTGCTGCACTGTCTATTTGGCTTTTCGATTGCAGCTGAATGGGAGCACGCATTGGTATCGAATCGGGATAGAATGCTTAAAATGTTCTATCTCCATACGATGTATATGCGATCCCAATTCTATTTTGACTATATACATATGAAGCACACTTCATCCAGTGGGGGTCTGGTGGTCGGATCACCGACTGCCAGTCCCCGGAAGGCGCCCTGCGTGTGCGTCCCCTTACAACGGAGTTCCCCGCCGGTTCTTGCCGATGGCCCCCGAAGCTCGCCCCCCCCTCCCCGCCACCCCCCCCCCCCCATTTAACCTGCCCATCATCCTGAAGTGGAGAATGGCAGAGTTCACATCCCCTGCCTCTCAGAAACTGGGACGTGCTCCCCAGTCAGATGGAGCGCCATCTCTCCAGCGGAGGCATTCTGGCGAGCCCTGGCACGATATCTGTAGTCAAAATCGAATGTCAAATTGTACCAGGTGTACACAGCATTAGATTTCCTTTCGATTCGATTTTACTTATATAAAAAAAATTAAATAGAAAAATTGAACTGTGTGTACACTACATTAGGCTCATAATTTGTAGCCAGTACTGCTTTACTTACGACAAACGTCAGGTGTTCTCCAATTGACACAAACGTCTGCTTCGGCGCATTTCAGAGCGTAGGCTGCAACTGCAGTACAGAAGCACTCACAGTCTCCACCACTGTCACACGCGCAGGCATCATTTACACACGCATCATAAAATGGTTTTGGATCCACCTAGAAACAAGGTTAATTTGCATGGTCATAAACATCAGTAACAATACTGTGGTTCAGAATTTTTTTTACTTTAACTTTTTATACAGTATATCCTGCTATCTATGAGCTGCCATGTTGCTCCATTAATATTTGTAGGTTTTACTAGGTATTACTAAACTGAATAATGAGTTTTGTCATACAGGAAATGCAATGCGTAGTTGTCTAACCCCTGGCATTGAGGGTAGGGATGTTTTATTTTTACACTGCAATATAGATCTCACTTTGAAGTAAAACCCCACCCCTGCAGTGCACCTGGTTTTGACCATTTTTTAGAAGGAATTTGCCTTTGTGAGTGAACCAGAATAAGGGTCTAAGTGTAGTCATCTTAAAAAGATGTCTTCTGGACCTGAAACCCCAGAAAGTAGCATTCATATATTAATGAGGAGTTGTTTTACTGCAGTGCCTAAGTGCTCACAGCTTTGTGGATCTGACTTTGCCTCCATCCTGATCATTTGAGTATAGGGAAAAGGCATCTAATTAAAATTTTTCTGTCACATTCCCATTTCAGTGTACAGAATGGAGGACAAACAATAAAAGATCAGGAAACAATTCCTCCTACTAGTGGTGAAGCTACTGGTACCAGTCATGACACTGATGTGCAAGTCGATCAACATCGTCTGCTCAGGCCTATGCACAATGTCATAGAGGGAATGTAAAATTCAACAACCTAAACTTAAAAATAATTAACAACTCAAAAAAGTTAACTATGTAAACGATAACTTGGCAACCATTGATTTTATTCATTTGTATTCAACAGTGTAAATTCTCTCTGTTTACCTTGCTTCGGCAGACATTGAATTTTTTATCATTGATTATGCTGCACACCCTTTCAGACCAGGATTTGCGATTTGGTTTCTTTTCGCAGGGTTTGACCACATTTTCTGTGTCAGGACATTTGGTGTCGACCTTCCAGCTGTTTCCAAACTCATTTTCATCACTTACTTGAACCATTTGTCTGGTTGTGAATTCATTTTGGGAATTACCATCAAAGTTTCCGCACAAACCACACAATTTACCCTGGAGTAAAATAAATTAAATTGTTAAAATTGTGTGTGTGTGTGTGTGTGTGTGTGTGTGTGTGTGTGTGTGTGTGTGTGTGTGTGTGTGTGTGTGTGTGTGTGTGTGTGTGTGTGTGTGTGTGTGTGTGTGTGTGTGTGCAAATTTGGACATCTTTAAACAATACAATTTTGCTTTGGACTGACTAATGTTCTGCGCTTATGTTCATATATTCTTTAACATATTTAGAATTATGTCCTTGTTTAAACATTTTTAATCTGAAGTCATATTGTAGGGACCTTTATTGTCAGAGCTGCTGCCAACCTCTGGGGTTCCATGCCCTTGCACTCCCCTGTCCGCTGACCTTTTCCTCTTTTGTCTACCTGTATTACCCAAGAAAGTTAGAGTGCAAGACCATCTCTTCTTTTGCTTTCTCTAGGTAGTTATGTTGATTGTGGGTTGCAATGATAGAAGAACCGTATATGTTTAAGCAAATATAATAAGCTATTGGGCCTTATTCTGATTGACTTGCAAGGCTGCGAAATTCGCAGCCTTGCAAGTCCATCTAACGCCGCCCTCCGCATGCAGTGCCAGGCGCCCCCCCTCGCACATAGTACCCCCCACATGGCTGGGAATGGATGATTTACATAATCATCCATGCGCAGGTGGCGAAAAATCTTTCGATGGTCTGCGAACATCGAATAATTTCTCCGGTGCACGCAGTTCAGAGTGACCTATATAGTGACTCTAATCTGCGGGCGCCCTGTGCAAGGACAGGACGGGCAGCTGACATCCGGTGATCTCAGCTGCCCGCCCCCTGCATGTCCGTCACGATCTCATTAGCCTGGGAACGCCCATGGAACGCTGGGCGTTCCCATATGCTAATGGGGCTGCCCAGCGCCCCCCGCCCTTCTCCGCCCAACGCTCAGGGTGTAGGGCGCGTGCACCTGGCTAACCAAAGTTTGCCGTGGGTGCACGGACCCTGTGTCTGCACGTGCGCAGACACAAAACATCGGTTCTCTGTGCAAACGCATGGAGGACCAAAGAAATCAGAATACGGCCCATAGTCCTTATATCACATTATTACACATAGCTTCATTTATGGACATCTACTGTATGGTTTCATTTCTTTGCATGTGTGAATTGCCCTAGTTATTGCTGACATTAGGGGAACATTTCATTACAATAGATAGGATGATGTGTTCCATACTTATTTTACTCACTGTAAGCCCCGTGTAGTGCTGAATCACCTCTTCTTACCTTGTATTCAGGTGGCACCTTGATATAAATTGAGGTTTTTCTGTCCCAAATCAGAATAATCCCATTTCTTGCTGTAATGACCAGGTATAATCCTACTTCTTTTGTCCAATACTGATTTTCTTTTTCACCCTGTCCGACAGTTTTTACTAAGTTTTTTTCTTCTAATTTCAGTACAGTGCTCTGAAATATGTAAAGGACACATGGCATGTTATTGGATGTTTTTATACCATCACTTTGACACTTAACTCAGCATATTTAACTAAAACAAACCACCTACATATAATACATAGTTTGCATATAAACTAGATATTATAAACTATGGTTTGTTGTTTTATAGTTGGTGTACTTTCTACTGTACAGTTGTGCTCATAAGTTTACATACCCTAGCAGAATTTGTGATTTTCTGGCCATTTGTCAGAGAATATGAATGATAACTCACAAACTTTTCTTTCACTCATAGTTAGTGGTTGGGTGAAGCCATTTTTTTTCAAACAACTGTGTTTACTCTTTTTAAATCATAATGAAGTTTACATACCCCCCTTTAACATCAATGACAGCTTGAAGTCTTTTGTGGTAGTTGTGAATGAGGCTCTTTATTTTCTCAGATGGTAAAGCTGCCCATTCTTCTTTGCAAAAAGCCTCCAGTTCATGTAAATTCTTGGGCTGTCTTGCATGAACTACACGTTTGAGATCTCCCCAGAGTGGTTCGATGATATTGAGGTCAGGAGACTGAGATAGCCACTCCAGAACCTTCACTTTATTCTGCTGTAGCCAATGACAGGTTGACTTGGCCTTGTGTTTTGGATCATTGTCATGTTGGAACATCCAGGTACGTCCAATGCTCAGCTTCTGGGCAGATGAGTGCAAATTTTCCTCCAGTATTTTTTGATAACATGCTGCATTCATCTTGCAATAAATTTTGATCAAGTTTCCAGTGCCTTTGTAGCTCACACATCCCCAAAACACCAGCAATACTCCTCCGTAGTAGGAATGGTGTAGCTTTCATCATGTGCCTTGTTGACTCCTTTCCAATTGTAACATTTATGGTTGTGGCCAAAAAGTAAAATTTTGGTCTTATCACTCCAAATGATGGCATTCTCAATTGCTTGGATATATTTGTATATCCCTTTCCTGTTTTATTTATACAGTTCAATTACCTTTTCCCGCAGATCCTTTGAGAATTCTTTTGCTTTCTTCAAAGTTGCAAGGCTCTTTCAGGAAACCAGAAACTCACTGACCTTTTATACAAACACGGATTACAAGCAAACAGATCACATGTGAGGATGGTTACCTTTAGTAGACATTCAAACACATTTGTGTCAACTTGTTTGCATGTTATGATGCCAAAATCTCCAGGGTATCTAAACTTTTGATCAGGGTCATTTGGGTAGTTTCTGGTGTCATTATGATTTAAAAAGAGTAAACACAGTTGTTTCACAATAAATGGCTTTACCCAACCACTAACCATGAGTGTGAAAGAAAAGTTTGTGAGTTATCATTCATATTCTCTGACAAATGGCCAAAAATTCACAAATTTTGATTGGGTATGTAAACTTATGAGCACAACTGTATATATACAGTATTTACTAAAGTTATTTTGATGTTTCTTGTCTATGTCTATTGTGAGTAGGGTGGCCAATCCCAGGATCGGCAGGATCCCAGGATTTGGCCCCAAAATCATCAGGATTTCAATCCCGTATTGGAGTTTCCAATTCTGGGATTTCATGGTTAGACTGTGCATGCGCAGTCTAATGCTGGGCAGCGTCTGAGCACCTGCTCAGATGCTGCCCGGCTGTCTCTGATCCCCGGGATGCGGCTCTGCGCAGCGTGACAGTCAGAGGTCACACTGCACAGGCCACACCACTGCCGCCCACCCGCTTCCATCATCACTCCAGCACCCGGCCACACTCTTTCGACTGCAGGGACGGATTAAAGGGTGGTCAGTACCCCAGGGCCCCCCTCTATTTAGGGCCCTTTGTGGTCAGCAGGTTTTTTTCAGCTAAAGGTTTTGTGCATTAGAGTGGGGTAGTGCTGCATCTTCACTTATCTGCCAATGTGACAAATATTAATGGTCCTGAGCATCGTTAGCCAACGCAAACTGACTATACAAGTGTGCAGTGCATTACTGGGAGTTGACCCATGAGACTTTGAACAAGAGGTCAGATGCTGAGAAGCTTGTGCTGAGCTCTGATTGATGGAGGTCATCACATGCTTCTCAGGCCCATGGAAGACTGCAGCAGCGTCATCGTCATGGGAGGGTTTTTAATCAGAGGCAGCGCTGAGCCGCTGAGCCTGTGAGGTCTCCTAAAGGGTAATGTACAAACACAGGCCTTTCATGTGATATATATATATATAGATATATCTATATATCTATCTATATATATCTATATCTATATATATCTATATATATATATATATATATATAGATATATATAGATATAGATATATATATACATATTAATGCCCCTGAAGGCTTAATCTGCCCCTGCACATCAGCACCCCACACCGCCGGATACCTGCACCTCCTGCCCCGCTCCTGGCACATCTCCCTCTTCTGCACACATAAGTAAATGTGTGGCCTGGCCGGTTTGGGGGGCCGGAGGCATTTTTTTAAGTTAGGGAGGCCAATCCCGGGATTTAGCTTATTTAAATCCAAAATCCTGGGATTGGCATCCCTAATTGTGAGGTCTTTGCCATGTTCACAGTATAGATGAGAGACAGTGACTAGTTCGACACCGAAAAAGGGTCAATATACCTTAGGTCAACACTGGCAAGATGTCAATATGAGCTTATGTCGACCCTACCTATGGGCTCCTACAGTGCAAGGTAAAGAGAGAAAAACACAGGATATATGTTTGTGTATGTACACGAATATACATACAGTATGCATATATATATATATATATATATATATAGAGAGAGAGAGAGAGAGAGAGAGAGAGAGAGAGAATGTATAAAGGGCTACACTTATTTGTGACCTTCAAATAATCAACTCGTAGCATCCATAACAAATATGTGGTAAAAGAAAAACCTTTTCTCCAAAAGGAATATATCTAAATAAAAATTTAAATACACCTTTTAAAGTGGAAGCAAAATCTTCAATAAACTTATTCTAAAAAAGTATCCACTAGAGGAAGAGGTCTGCAGCTTCAGTGTTCAAACAAACAATTCATATATGCATACCAGAATTCAAGTAAAAATCAGCTTTGTATCAATACTTTATATCTCCTACTTCTTTTTCCAAGTTTGTCATGTCCCCAGGCTTATCTGATGGTAGCATCACAGTTAGAGAGGTAAGTAGTATTTAACACATTTCGTCCTCCATCTCATCTTGTAGGACTTCCTCACGGGTATACCCCTGAGGAGTATAGGTAGGTATTGGTAATGCTGCCATCAGATAAGCATTTATTATACTTTTAAATTGTAGGGGTCCATTATCTCTCTTTATACCTGTACGATTAAATTTCATTTTTTAAATCATGCACTGCACTGTATGAGTCCTTCCAGGGGCGCCAATCTATATTTTTTCTGGTGGGTGCATGTCGTTTCACGGCGGCAGCCTAAGCTACGTTATCAGCGTAGGCTGCCGCCGTGGAACTACACAAGTAACTACCGCACTGTCACCAGAAACTGCATCTCTGTCCCCGGCATCTCTATCTAGCCTAGTCAGTGCCTCTCTCACACCGCCGGCGCCAGCATGATCCCCTCTCTTTGGCGGAGAGGTGATCATGCTGGCGCTGGCGGAGAGGCACTCCATCTGTTTGAGACGCAGGAGCATCTCAGACGCTCCAGTAATAAGACGCTCTTGCGTCTTAGTAGCTATTGCGGCAGGGTACATCAACCCTGCCTACAGGGTTAGGAGTTCTGTAGCGCGTGCGCCTCCTGTCCAAAGAGGGGTTGTGGACGCAAGTGTGTCTCATTCACAATGAAGGAGGCATTTGCCAGTGTTCCATGTTACATACTAGGAAATGCCTCCTTTTCAAACCTCCAATATCCACGGCAGCCCGAAGCGTGGAGAGTGGACGCGTTACATGTCCTCCCGTCCTTTTCATACCCTCACTATCCACGTCGGCGTGGAGTTGACTTTATGTAGTGTGGCGAGCGCAGCGAGCCACCGAGCCCAAAACATGGCAAGGGGACATGGATTACATGTAAGGTAATCCGCATCCCCTGGCGGGGCTCGCTACGCTTGCCACGCTTCAGGCTCGGTGGCTCGCTGCGCTCATCACACTATATTAAATGAACTCCATGCCGACGTGGATAGTGGGGGTATGAAAAGGTCGGGAGGACGCGTTACGCATCCCCGCGCGGGGCTCGCTGTGCTAGCCATGCTTCGGGCTGCCCGAAGCATGGATAGTGGGTGGATAGTGGGGGTGTTTCAGGAATACATTCACACCTGCCATACTATACCTGCCGGACGCTAGGAACATATATTTGCTCAGCTGCACAGCACCTAGGGAGCCATCAGTGGCACCACTTGGTCACTGCAATAGCTAGATAGGTAAAAAAAGTAAACAGTACAGATAAGGACACGGCGGGGAAGACACAGGGTACACTAAAATATTGGCTGGGTGACACAAATCCTAGGCAGACATCAGTGGCACCACTTGGTCACTGCAACAGCCAGATAGGTAAAAAAAAAAGTAAACAATACAGATAAGCACATGTCAGGAGGGGACTCGGGTTACATAAAAATGTTGGCTGAGTGACACAGATCCTAGGCAGTCATCGGAGGTGCCATCCTGATCATTTCTACTCACAGGGCAGCAGTGAAAGGGTTCAACAGGCCATCTCTCCTTCAGCACCCACAAGAGTCAGCCAGCGTGGATGGATCCTGAGGCTGTTCTGCTGTTGGGTGGGGGTGGGCCACGGTGTCAGGGGCCATGGCTGTGTGTGGGGGGGAGTCAGTGAGGCTGGAGGAGTGGGGGGTCAGTCAGTGAGGCCTGGGGTTGGGCCCTCTCTGGGCTGATGTTCACCATCGCAGCTCCCACTGGAGGTCTTCCGTAGGGGCCTGCAGTCTCCTCTGCTGCACAGGCCATGAGTTCCACAACTGGTCCCAGCTTCTGCCCAGGGGTTGTAGCAGCCAGGTGTAGCAGCTGCGGCAGGGGATGCTACATGCTGGCCGCAATGTAACCGTGATCCTCAGGCTGATGGATGATGTTGCTGCTTCTGGGTGATCATGCTGGGGACCACGGCTATGGCGCCACCTGTCCCCGGCCACAGACATTCGGTGCTCGGCACTCTGTCTCCGCCTCCATTCTCCTCTCTCCTCCTCCTGCCCATCTCTGAGGCCCGATGATGGGAGCTCAGTAATCTGCTTTACAACTGGGTGATTGCTGTCATACCTTATCTTCATTGTTCCTTGCAACGGACTGTTAAACAGTCAATTGTTTTTTTGAATTGCAGCAGCAGTAGTAGGCGTAGCACTCAATGATTCTCAGGAGGAATCCCATATAGCAGAGGAGTCAGACACAGAGGAGTAACTCCCAGAGACAACTGCATGATACACAGCAGGATCCAAATGCGAGCTCTGAGGCATACCCACTGCTGCAGCATACAAGGGCGTGACTACCATAGGTGCAGGGATTGAAGCTGCTATGGGTCCCAGAGCTGACAGGAGTCCACCTTCCCTGTCACAGTAACATGTGCTATATACATTTTTCACCTTTTGGTAGTACATAGGAGCCCTTACAAATGTTACTATGGGGTTACCCAGTTACACCACTGGGTGCATAGTTAATTGGCTCTATCCCTAGAACCCTGCAAACACCTGCAATAGAGATCAGGAAAGCGTCTATTTGGTACCATTCTGCATGTGCTATACCCTCTACTGCTGCTGGATTGTGAGATGGATCTTCTGCAGAATGCTGATTCTGTTTGCTGCAGTTTGCTGAATGTCATGTCTGATCCTAACCAGCAGCATTTTGTCACACAGTGGAGCTGGAGCCATGGCAATGTTTTTTGTGTTGTTTTTTGGGGGGGGGAGGGGGAGGGGGGTGGCACCAAACTCTATCCTGCCTCTAGGACAGTGGTTCCCAACCCTGGTCCTCAAGTACCCCCAACAGTGCACGTTTTCTAGGTCTCCACACAGAATCACAGGTGACATAATTAGCTCCACCTGTGGATCTTTTAAAATGTGTCTGAATAATGAGTGCACCTGCCGGGTGACCTGGAAAACGGGCACTGTTGGGGGTACTTGAGGACCAGGGTTGGGAACCACTGCTCTAGGAGACTGGGCTGAACTTACGCCTCTGGTCAGTCATGTCTATAACATTGCCTACAGGACTATTTTTTAATGAGGAGGCCATTGACAATGAGGGTGTTGGTGGTGTGGATTGCAGGCACTTAGATACAACAGGGAGATGGGAGCGTAGGTGTTGATGGTCTGGTTGTGCTCTCAGTCAAAGTTTCTGAATTTGACAATTACTGTGATGAATGTACTGCAAGTGACATATACGGTAGGATGTTCTTAGGTGGTTAACATCCTTAGCCCTATTTACTATGGCTTTATAAAGGCTGCATATGGCTTGGCACTAGTTGTTGTCCAGATTTGGTTTTACTGGCCCTGCTCCTTACAACATTCACATAGGGCGTGCAAATGGTGAAAGGAGTCTCTTCTTCCTGTAAAGTATTGGAAAGGTCAGGCCTATACATCGCAACCGCGGACACACAGTATATTTGGCTATGTAATAGAGAACAAAGAGTGGTTGTGAATGGTGCCGTATCAGATATGATACCGGTACTAAGTGGAGTGCCCCAGGGTTCGGTTTTGGGGCCCATTTTGTTTAACATTTTTATTAACGATATTGGGATAGGGTTACTCAACAATGTATCCATCTTTGCGGACGATACAAAACTTAGCAAAGTCATCAAATCACCAGAAGATGTCACCATGCTTCAAAATGATCTTGCAATTCTAGATGAGTGGGCAAAAAAATGGAAGATGAGGTTCAATGTAGATAAATGTAAGGTTATGCACCTTGGGAGACACAACCAGTGTGCAAATTACAACCTTAGCGGAGAGGAACTGGGTAATTCCATACTTGAAAAGGATCTAGGAGTCCAAATAGACAGCAATCTAGGATGTAGTGCCCATTGTAATGTAGCTACAAAAAAGGCCAACAAAATTCTGGCATGTATTAAGAGGGGAATGGAAACTAGGGACTCAAGGGTAATTATGCCACTATATAAAGCATTGGTGAGACCTCACCTAGAGTACGGAGTACAGTTCTGGGCCCCACACTATAAAAAGGACATCATAGAATTAGAAAAAGTCCAAAGGCGAGCAACAAAGCTTATTAGGGGAATGGAGAATTTAAGCTACGGGGAGAGATTAAGCAATTTGGGACTATTTACATTAGAAAAGAGACGTTTAAGGGGGGACATGCTCAACATGTACAAGTATATCAAGGGCCAATATAAGGAACTGTCACACACCCTCTTTTCTACTAGAAAGGAATCTAGGACACAATGGCATGAGTATAGATTAGAAGAAAAAAGATTTCATTCAGCTAGTAGAAAGAATTTCTTTACAGTCAGAACAGTCAAACTCTGGAACTCTCTTCCCAGAGAGGTGGTAGCGGCTGGCTCATTAAATGCGTTAAAGGCAAAGTTGGACAAACATTTACTGGAGAAAAACATCCATGGGTACAAATAAGAAATATAATTTGTCTGTAAAATACCAGAACCTACCAAATTTTTACTCCAAAAAACGGAAAATTCGCATTTTTCCGTGAATTCGCATATTTAATCTGATGCGAAAAGGTCCCTAAATCGCATATTTGTCGCGATAAGTCATGCGTACTGAAAGTGTGGTAAAAATTCGCACTTTTATCGCATCCAGATGTTTTCCAATAGAAAAGTATACAATTCGCTTATTTAATGGAATGGGATTTCGCAAATCGCACTTTTAAGGTGTCTAATATTCGTCATTTTTTCAGACCAGGTTCTGATATGCGAGTTGGCCAGAACCCTGCACAGATCATTGAGATCTGTGCGTGGTTCTGCGGTAAAAAATTTGTTTTGTTTAAAAAAAATTGCGTGGGGTCCCCCCTTCTGAGCATAACCAGCCCCGGGCTCATTGAGCCGGACCTGGTTCCAAAAATACGGGGGACAAAAAGTGTATGGGGTCCCCCGTATTTCTGAAACCAGCCCCGGAATCTTGGACCGGTCCTGGTTTCAAAAATACAGTGGACAAAAAATCTGGGGGTCCCCCGTATTTTCAAACCAGCACCGGGCTCCAACAGCCCGCAGTGTCATGCCACAGCCGGGGGACACTTTTTACATAAGGTCCCCCGGCCGTACCATGAGCACCGTGGCTGGTCAGCCTTGGACGGGGTACCTGGAGGAGTGGGGACTCCCCCCAATAAAGGGGTCCCCCCCCCCAAGGCTTCACCCGTCCAGGGCTGAAGCCCGGGGCTGTCACCGGCGTCCCTGGCCAGTGGACGCCGGCCTGATGGTGTAAAATCTTTCAATCCTAACATTGCTTTATACAGGAGAACTACAAGTGCCAGCAGACCTCCCCCGCAGGCTGGGACTTGGAGAGCCACAAGTCCCAGCATGTGGGGCATTAATGGGCCCGCTGGGACTTGTAGTCCACATCTAAAAAGAATGTTAAAAGAAATCACACACACAGAAAAGTAAAACTTTATTACATACACATCCACACACCTCACTTTTACAACCACATACTCACCGATCCAGGATCCAGCGCTGGTCTCCCTTCTGCTGCAGAGCCGGCTACCCCCGCACTGACAGCGGGGTCAACCGGCTGTCTCCGATGCAGCTAACAGCTTCTGTCGCGTTGTCCCAGCGCAACAGAGGCTGGGAGCGTCTTCGGCTTATGCGTCTCCATGGAGACGCATCGCCCAATCACGCTATCAGCCTGTGTCGCGTATTTTTGGAACCATTTTTGGAACCAGGTCCGGCTCAATGAGCCCGGGGCTGGGTATGCTCAGGAGGGGGGACCACACGCAATTTAATAATTTTTTTTTTTTTTTTAATACAAACCCAAAATCGCAAATAAGCTCAAATTCGCACATTTTCATGCCTAAAAATCGCACATTTTCATGCTGAAAATTCGCCCATTATCGCACTCAATCGCACTTTTTAGCCTCTAATGCGCATCCCATTAAATATGCGAATTATGACTAAAAAATGCGATTTCTTAAAGTGCGAAGAGCGGCGATGTGGAGTGCGAAAAATATATGCGCTTTTCTCTCAGCCCATAGAATGTCACCCCATGCCTCTAAAAATTTTTGATTTACTAAACTGTACATTTCATGTTTATACAACATAAGGGTCGGTGGGAGGGCCCAAGGACAATGCCTTCTTACACCTCTTTTCTTTGCATTGTGCTCTGTATGGAGCATTGCTTCTTTTTTTGTGGGGGCCCAAATGAACCAATCATTTTAGCCATAGTTGTGGCAGACCCTGTCGCTGAAATGAATGGTTTCTTAAAGTGTAAATGTACTGTTTATACAACAGAAGGGTGAGTGGGAGGGCCCAAGGACAATTCCATCTTGCACCTCTTGTCTCTGCTTTATTTGATCTTTGGAGCATAGTTTATAAAACTGCCATCCTATCTGCCGCTGCAGCACTACTCCTAGATGAGCCACATGTTTGTGCCGCCCACTTGTGTCACTTAGCATAGTTATCCAGCTACCGCGGTGCAACCTTTTGGCCTAAAACAATATTGTGAGCTGTTAAGTGTTCAGAATAGAATGGAGAGGAGTGGAAATTAATGTTATTGAGGTAAATAATACTGTAGGGAAAAAATAACCCAAATTCTGTGATTTTAACTGTTTTTGTTATTAAAAAAAAATACAGATCGTAATCACGAAACACGAACACTGAAGGGTGGTGTTTTGGAACAGATCCAGATCCAAAATATTGGCAGAGATACAGATCCAAAACACGTTTCACTGAAGGTGCAGACCTCCTCCTCTATACAGTATTTAAAATGCAGTGTAAAGACCGGCCCTGTTCTATATCAATTCAGTAAAATAGTACCTGGGTACCCTTTGGGGAGTACAGTTGGCTGATCTCCACAATAAAACGGCAAATAGATGGCACTGCCCGGATTTCAAAAGCACCTGCACATAAGAACCACAACTCCTAGTATGTGGGGCATTAAAGGGCCGGCTGGTACTTGTAGTTCTAAAATTTAACCAATAGTCAAATAACACACACCTTAGAAAAATAAAACTTTAATTCATACTACAATCACTCGTACATACTTACCTATAGGTTCCAACATAGGCCTGTCCTCTTCTCCAGTAGAATCCATACCTGTGGATGTAAATTACAGATGGGGCCGGGCTCATCTTTGCTGGCGAATCACCAGAACGTCACCGCTGGCGATCCGCCAGCAGCCCGGCTCGCCATCTCACTGAGACGCGTGTGCGTCTCAGTTTCCGTGCGCCGGGGCAACGGGACCCTGTCGGTCTCCGCTTCAGGGAGACGGACAGGGTTAGGGGGGGGGGTGCAGGGAGGTGGTGGGGACCCCGGGTGACTGCCGACAAGCCGGCGGGGACCCGGGGGAAGCCGTCGGAAGGGGATGCGCAAATACAGATGGTGGGTGGCGGGGGATGGCGGATGGCGTCGCCATCCGCTGCAAAGAAGAGCCCGGCTCCATCTGTATACTAACCATCCAATCCGGTGTAGATTGCTTTCTCTTGTAGCATCTGGTGGTTACAAAAGACAAACCGCTTGATCCCTGTGAGGCCTCACCCCCTTTTCACCATGCAAGCTTCCCAACCATCAGGATTTTAAAGTGGGGAGGTATGATATGGCAGTCTGAAAAGGTAAGTACAGTTCTTGCCGGTATCTATTTATCTTCTTTACCATTAGATTGAGGTTTACAAGATTACAGGATTTTCCCACCTAGCAGCGGTGATGGGAACTACCTTCTTCCAATGGTTCCACATAAACAGTTGGTGCATGGACCCTGGTTACTACATACTCAAAAATAATTTATCCATACAATAAACACCTCAGAGAACATTGATGGTATAAAATACATACCCCAAAATAAACTTTGATAGACTTTATACAGGTAACGCCAGTGGTGCCACATGGAATATTCTCTGTGGTGACCCTAAAGGTGCCATTCGAACTGTTAGAACCACAGTAATCCTGAAATGCAAAATCATTGTTCTTTTATTTACTCATTGGCATCATATTAAAATTATTTTCCATTGAACTAGCACACACATTACAGTCTTATCAGCTATCTTAATAACATTGATTGGACAATAATTTTGGTAGTAAACAACAATTAATAACTGATGTACATTATGTGCAGCTCTCACTGTATTTAAAACCCTTAATATTGGGCATGATTCAGAATCTGCAGTTGTATGCTTTTTTGCTTTGCTTGCAACTCTGAATCATGCCCATTGTCAAGAGTCTGCAGGATTATTTTTTGTCTTTATTAGGGCCTCATTCTAATGCTGGGTACACACTGGCCAATATATCACTGGTGCGGTGGTCAGTGTGTACCAGCGATATGACTGTGTATGACAATATTCACAGATATATATATATATATATATATATATATATATATATATATATATATATATATATATATATATATATATATATAGCTTGGATTAGATATCGCACCAGCTTCACATGAAACAAACGGTGACCGTGCCAGGTCCACAATAGGTAGACTCACAGTTATCCAAAAATCAATTTGAAAGACCAGCACCAGTCCAAATGAGAAAAAATCAATGTCAATTTAATGTCCAAGGACAAACAATAAGATCAGCCATGATCATGTCAGAAAAAATAATTCATAAACACCCAACAGGCATAAGTGAGGCTATACTTAGCATTCTCAGCAAAGTTTTCACAACAGCGTCTCCTCGACGGCCGTTTCGGTGCCTCTGCACCTTTATCAAGAGGGGTGACAACTGGTACATACATGTCATGTTAATTTATAGGGCCCCAGGTGCCAACTCACCTGTGTTAATCAGCGCTAAGTTCCCGCCACAGGAATTCCTGCTCACCTCGCCGCATCTCGCCGCACCATCGGTGACGCCAGGCCGGAAGTGCCCGTCAGGCGGAACCAATGTGCCGGCAGATTTGCAGGGGGAAGACAGTTCAGTTCCCGAGCGCCGGAAGTGCGTCATTGAGTCGAGCGTTGCCGCGGCAACCAAACTACAGCCATCTGTATTAAAACACTGCTGGAATACCGCATATGCCTAACACTCTGTTAGATCAAAACAAAGATTAACACAAATATACAAACGTAAAAAGACATACATACACAAAGAGTGAGGAAAAAATATCATATCAATACATAAATATATATGCTATTAAATGACGGGGCATCAGCTACAATGAATGAATTATCAATAAGGCAACAGTAGCTTAATGTAACAAAGTACAATGTCTAATTATAAGAAATGAGTAAGACTGAACTCCTCATTGAGGCCTTTGGGTCGCATAGTGTCTAATTCATAAATCCAAAAGCTTTCCTTTTTTAAAAGGATTTTATGTCGATCGCCACCCCTTCTCAAAGGCGGCACATATTCGATTGGCATGAACATGAATTCATTGATAGTATGTCCACACTGGACAAAATGACGAGCCACAGGTGGCGTATTTGTGTCCATTTTAACATATGCCTTCTTGATGGACGATCTATGTGCCCCAATTCGCTCTTTCAACATGCGCAAGGTTTTGATAACATAAATCATGTTGCATGGACAACGGATGATATATACAACATATTTAGTTTCACAGTCCATATGATGTTTTATGGTATATAGCCTGCCTGTTAATGGGTGTGAAAAACTATCTGACACGATCACATGTCGGCAGTTGACGCATCTCAGGCATTTATATGCTCCCGCTTGCCTTACCAGCCAATGTCTGGGCTGATCAACTTTAGGACTTATATCCGAAAATGTAATTTGTTGCTTCAGATTCTTGCTTTTCTTAAAGCAAAAGAGTGGTGGGCTTTGACAAACACCTCCAAGCACTGGGTCAGTGTTGAGTATGTGCCAATGATTCAGGATTGAGGCCTTGATAGCACTTGAGGCCACAGAGTATGTGCTGGCAAAGTGTAACCTTTCGGCAGATGTTACCTTCGATTTTGGAGTTAATAACTCCTCTCTGTTTAGGTGCTTACACTTATTCCTTGCTTCTTGCACATCTCTGGGATCATATTTTCGATCCAAAAAATCTTGGCACATTCTGTCTAGCACCAAATCAAGATCATCTGAGCATGAGGTGATACGGACTGCTCTTACAAGTTGCGAATAGGGCAAACCTCGCTTCAGTGGCTGAGGGTGGAAGCTTGTCGCTAGAAGTAGCGTATTTTTATCAGTGGCTTTTTTGAACAGCGTGGTTTTGATTCATTGTTGACAACTGCGACATTTACATCTAGATAATTGATGCTACTCTTACTCATATTCATAGTAAATCGTATGTTGCCAGGAATAGTATTTAAATATACAAGCAAATCATTAAGCAAATCCTCAGATCCAGTCCAAATAAAAAACAAATCATCAATAAATCTAACATAACAATTGATAAATTTGCAAAAAACTGAATGGGACAAAATGTGTGTGGTTTCAAATTGGTACATAAACAGGTTGGCATACGATGGGGCCATGTTCGACCCCATCGCAGTACCGCGGCGCTGTAGAAAAAAGGTATTATCAAATAAAAAATAATTTTTATTTAAAACCAAACCCATCAACAGTAACAAAAATTCAATTGGAGGACCAATATATAAAGGACTGGAACTGAGGATGCTGCGTACTGCACTGATGCCCTCGTCATTAGCAATATTCGTGTATAAACTGGTGACATCCAAGGTCACCAGTATACAGTCTTTGATTGGTTGACCAAACTGTCTAAGTTTTAACAGGAAGTCTGTAGTGTCTCTCAAAAAGTAAGGGCTAGCCTGCACAACCGGCTGTAAAAAATAATCAATATATTGTGATACCGGTTGGCTCAAAGAGCCCATAGATGAAATTATGGGCCGGCCAGGCGGAGCCACAAGTGACTTATGCACCTTAGGTAAACAATATATTAGAGGAATCACAGGAAAATCTTGTGTAAGAAAATTGGATGTAGTATCATCAAGCCAGGTATTATCCAAACCCATCTGGATTATTGCATCAAATTCTTTCTTGTACCTTTGGGTGGGGTCAAAGGTCAATCTGAGATAGCAATCAGTATCAGCGAGCTGGCTCTCAATTTCCTTGACATATACTTCTCTATCCAGTATCACAATGCCCCCACCTTTGTCGGCAGGGCGCACTATGATACTGGCATTCTCACGAAGGGATTTCACCACCCTAATCTCCTTTTGGGAAAGATTGGAATATATTTTAGGGGGTTTCTTCAAAACAGGCATAATATCCTGTCTCACCAGTCTCATAAATGTCTCTATCGAGGCATTTGGCGAAGGTGGGTCAAAGTCACCTTTCTTTTTAAAAGGCAATGGGGTCACATTGGTGGACGTTTGGGGATGTCTCTGAAAGTAATCTTTCAAACGTAATTGTCTATGAAAACGGAACAGTTCAGTCTCGCAGTCAAAGGGTCTCTGCCTGTGCGTTTGCACAAAGGAAAGGCCCTTATTGAGTACGGACATCTCATCCTCATTAGGCACATATTTAGACAAATTAATAACAACTATTTCTGTTGTCCCTTCCGTCCTCCCCCTCTTATATTTGTGGTGCCTGACCCCCCCTCTCCTGCAGCCCCTTTTGGGACTCTTGTAGGATACCGAGTGCCAGGCTTTCCTCCTAAAAAAGAAGTAGACTTTTTATTATGACCCTGATCCGAGTCACTCTGTGACGTCTGTGAGTCAATATCTGTAAAATTAACCTCACGTCTGTTCCTGTTAGGTACATATTGTTCCCTCCATGGTCTCCTAGTGTTTTGGCCAGTAAGCCAAGGATACACTCTGAGCTCACGGTAGTCTTCCTTAACTTTTTTGTATTTTGTTTTTTTAAAGGATAACAAATCAGTTTTAAATGTCAAGACAGTCTCCTCTAGTCTGGTCAACCAATCAATAGAGCTATCAGCTTTCAAGGTAGCAATACCCTAACTCTCACATAATGCAATATCCCTCTTCACAATTTCGATGTCAGCATTGACCTGCTGCACAACTAGAACTAATAGATCAAAGCTACACTGATTCAATATTGCACACCAGTTTTTGCAAAACTCCTTATTAGAACGACCGAGGGTTGGCTGATTCTTAATTCTAAAGCCTCTCGGTACCAGCCCCTCCTTATGGTATTGCGATAAAGTGCGTCCATGGAGATATATGCTGATTTACTGCGTCTGAAAAAGAGATTAGTGGAGCTGGAGCTCCATGGACGCACTTTATCGCAATACCATAAGGAGGGGCTGGTACCGAGAGGCTTTAGAATTAAGAATCAGCCAACCCTCGGTCGTTCTAATAAGGAGTTTTGCAAAAACTGGTGTGCAATATTGAATCAGTGTAGCTTTGATCTATTAGTTCTAGTTGTGCAGCAGGTCAATGCTGACATCGAAATTGTGAAGAGGGATATTGCATTATGTGAGAGTGAGGGTATTGCTACCTTGAAAGCTGATAGCTCTATTGATTGGTTGACCAGACTAGAGGAGACTGTCTTGACATTTAAAACTTATTTGTTATCCTTTAAAAAAACAAAAAATACAAAAAAGTTAAGGAAGACTACCGTGAGCTCAGAGTGTATCCTTGGCTTACTGGCCAAAACACTAGGAGACCATGGAGGGAACAATATGTACCTAACAGGAAAAGACGTGAGGTTAATTTTACAGATATTGACTCACAGACGTCACAGAGTGACTCGGATCAGGGTCATAATAAAAAGTCTACTTCTTTTTTAGGAGGAAAGCCTGGCACTCGGTATCCTACAAGAGTCCCAAAAGGGGCTGCAGGAGAGGGGGGGTCAGGCACCACAAATATAAGAGGGGGAGGATGGAAGGGACAACAGAAATAGTTGTTATTAATTTGTCTAAATATGTGCCTAATGAGCATGAGATGTCCGTACTCAATAAGGGCCTTTCCTTTGTGCAAACGCACAGGCAGAGACCCTTTGACTGCGAGACTGAACTGTTCCGTTTTCATAGACAATTACGTTTGAAAGATTACTTTCAGAGACATCCCCAAACGTCCACCAATGTGACCCCATTGCCTTTTAAAAAGAAAGGTGACTTTGACCCACCTTCGCCAAATGCCTCGATAGAGACATTTATGAGACTGGTGAGACAGGATATTATGCCTGTTTTGAAGAAACCCCCTAAAATATATTCCAATCTTTCCCAAAAGGAGATTAGGGCGGTGAAATCCCTTCGTGAGAATGCCAGTATCATAGTGCGCCCTGCCGACAAAGGTGGGGGCATTGTGATACTGGATAGAGAAGTATATGTCAAGGAAATTGAGAGCCAGCTCGCTGATACTGATTGCTATCTCAGATTGACCTTTGACCCCACCCAAAGGTACAAGAAAGAATTTGATGCAATAATCCAGATGGGTTTGGATAATACCTGGCTTGATGATACTACATCCAATTTTCTTACACAAGATTTTCCTGTGATTCCTCTAATATATTGTTTACCTAAGGTGCATAAGTCACTTGTGGCTCCGCCTGGCCGGCCCATAATTTCATCTATGGGCTCTTTGAGCCAACCGGTATCACAATATATTGATTATTTTTTACAGCCGGTTGTGCAGGCTAGCCCTTACTTTTTGAGAGACACTACAGACTTCCTGTTAAAACTTAGACAGTTTGGTCAACCAATCAAAGACTGTATACTGGTGACCTTGGATGTCACCAGTTTATACACGAATATTGCTAATGACGAGGGCATCAGTGCAGTACGCAGCATCCTCAGTTCCAGTCCTTTATATATTGGTCCTCCAATTGAATTTTTGTTACTGTTGATGGGTTTGGTTTTAAATAAAAATTATTTTTTATTTGATAATACCTTTTTTCTACAGCGCCGCGGTACTGCGATGGGGTCGAACATGGCCCCATCGTATGCCAACCTGTTTATGTACCAATTTGAAACCACACACATTTTGTCCCATTCAGTTTTTTGCAAATTTATCAATTGTTATGTTAGATTTATTGATGATTTGTTTTTTATTTGGACTGGATCTGAGGATTTGCTTAATGATTTGCTTGTATATTTAAATACTATTCCTGGCAACATACGATTTACTATGAATATGAGTAAGAGTAGCATCAATTATCTAGATGTAAATGTCGCAGTTGTCAACAATGAATCAAAACCACGCTGTTCAAAAAAGCCACTGATAAAAATACGCTACTTCTAGCGACAAGCTTCCACCCTCAGCCACTGAAGCGAGGTTTGCCCTATTCGCAACTTGTAAGAGCAGTCCGTATCACCTCATGCTCAGATGATCTTGATTTGGTGCTAGACAGAATGTGCCAAGATTTTTTGGATCGAAAATATGATCCCAGAGATGTGCAAGAAGCAAGGAATAAGTGTAAGCACCTAAACAGAGAGGAGTTATTAACTCCAAAATCGAAGGTAACATCTGCCGAAAGGTTACACTTTGCCAGCACATACTCTGTGGCCTCAAGTGCTATCAAGGCCTCAATCCTGAATCATTGGCACATACTCAACACTGACCCAGTGCTTGGAGGTGTTTGTCAAAGCCCACCACTCTTTTGCTTTAAGAAAAGCAAGAATCTGAAGCAACAAATTACATTTTCGGATATAAGTCCTAAAGTTGATCAGCCCAGACATTGGCTGGTAAGGCAAGCGGGAGCATATAAATGCCTGAGATGCGTCAACTGCCGACATGTGATCGTGTCAGATAGTTTTTCACACCCATTAACAGGCAGGCTATATACCATAAAACATCATATGGACTGTGAAACTAAATATGTTGTATATATCATCCGTTGTCCATGCAACATGATTTATGTTGGCAAAACCTTGCGCATGTTGAAAGAGCGAATTGGGGCACATAGATCGTCCATCAAGAAGGCATATGTTAAAATGGACACAAATACGCCACCTGTGGCTCGTCATTTTGTCCAGTGTGGACATACTATCAATGAATTCATGTTCATGCCAATCGAACATGTGCCGCCTCTGAGAAGGGGTGGCGATCGACATAAAATCCTTTTGAAAAAGGAAAGCTTTTGGATTTATGAATTAGACACTATGCGACCCAAAGGCCTCAATGAGGAGTTCAGTCTTACTCATTTCTTATAATTAGACATTGTACTTTGTTACATTAAGCTACTGTTGCCTTATTGATAATTCATTCATTGTAGCTGATGCCCCGTCATTTAATAGCATATATATTTATGTATTGATATGATATTTTTTCCTCACTCTTTGTGTATGTATGTCTTTTTACGTTTGTATATTTGTGTTAATCTTTGTTTTGATCTAACAGAGTGTTAGGCATATGCGGTATTCCAGCAGTGTTTTAATACAGATGGCTGTAGTTTAGTTGCCGCGGCAACGCTCGACTCAATGACGCACTTCCGGCGCTCGGGAACTGAACTGTCTTATCCCTGCAAATCTGCCGGCACATTGGTTCCGCCTGACGGGCACTTCCGGCCTGGCGTCACCGATGGTGCGGCGAGATGCGGCGAGGTGAGCAGGGATTCCTGTGGCGGGAACTTAGCGCTGATTAACACAGGTGAGTTGGCACCTGGGGCCCTATAAATTAAAATGACATGTATGTACCAGTTGTCACCCCTCTTGATAAAGGTGCAGAGGCACCGAAACGGCCGTCGAGGAGACGCTGTTGTGAAAACTTTGCTGAGAATGCTAAGTATAGCCTCACTTATGCCTGTTGGGTGTTTATGAATTATTTTTTCTGACATGATCATGGCTGATCTTATTGTTTGTCCTTGGACATTAAATTTACATTGATTTTTTCTCATTTGGACTGGTGCTGGTCTTTCAAATTGATTTTTGGATAACTGTGAGTCTATATATATATATATATATATATATATATATATATATATATATATATAGCGCTGGCTGCGCAATATAGCCAATTTTCAATATTTCTAATGGTGCCCATACACTAGGGCAATATTGCATACAATCATTCGACTTCAACAACATCGGTGCGATAAGTCACATGATTTTATGCACATGGAATGTGTCCCTGATGTGATTTATCGCAATAAGATGTGCGGTCTGTTAGTTTATGAATCCCCAGATAGCCCAGCCCTTATTACTTCACCTGATTTCAGGTCACATGGGGCATGCGATTTATCGAATGCTAAAAAAAAACACTTTGATGCGATTTCTCGAATGAGGAGCTTTGAATCAAATTAAAGCGCGATATTGCATAGCACTCAATCGCACAAGTGTATGGGCACCATAAGATACTGTATATTGGTGCACCTTGCTGTGTGTACAGGTTATCAACCAACCACCCATACACTGGCTGGTGGTGATAGATATTGCAACTGGATGGGTGTAAATGCCTGCCCAGTTAGGACATCATTTGTGCAGAACATGCTGCCCGATCTTTCTAGAGATGTATGTATGTGTGTGTATATATATATATATATATATTTATATTTATATTTATTACTAGATATTAATATAGCGCATACACATTCCCCAGTGCTTTACAGATTATACCAGCCAATTGGTGCAACCTTTGGTCAATATTGGTTAGTGCAATAGTGTGAGATGTAAGGTGACACTGGTAATTAAGTTATCAGAACCCTGTAGGTACAAAACAGGCCATAATAACATAATGTTATCTATTTTTAACATTTAAAAAAAACAAAAATACCTGAGGGTGGGTTTGGAAACCCAGAACCAAAACACGAAAATTAATCCATAGCTACATTCAATACATGGGGATTAGTGCACATCTAAATGCAAATGTATCCAATATTTACCCTGCATGGAAAATTATGTAAATACAGTGTTATCGAAAAAAAAGTTACCATCTTCACTTCAGAGGGCTCTGGAGGTCGTTCTGCTCCAAATGAGAGAAAATGTAAATTAAAGATAATTTATATGATGCGCTAGCCAGATATCAGATATCTGTAGTTTAATTTTGTCTCATTTGGAGCAGTAGAACGTACTCCAGAGCACTCTGAAGTGGGTAACTAATTTTTCGTTAACCTATAATCCAAATAGTTGCACTCCTTGCAGTGCAACAGGGTTTGTTCCAAATACAGTTACTTGCTTTTCAGCTTTGCTCCCAACTCCGAATCAGCCCTGGAGTAGTTAATGTACAAGAAGCAGAGTACAGTATAAACAGTGGTAATCACCCATGTGTGGTCTTCTAGAGTGACCTGGGCCTGCTGCTACCCCTTTCCCAAGTATACCTATACTTAATGCCGGCACCACATTCTATGTGATATCTTTGCGAAGATGACACCAAAAGATATCATTAGAAAGTACCAGAGTCTTTACTTTCTAATACCATTGGGAAGATGGCACCGGCCAAGGAGGAGGCATCTGCTTCCCACAAGCAATGTATGGTGGGTTCCCTCTGGCTCCCTCCCCTCATTTCCTGGATTAGAATGGCACCCCCAGTGGAGCCACGCTGGTATAATATTTAAATGTACCTTACCTGGGCAGCCACAAATTCACAATTACCATCAAAGTCATAGAATTTGTTATCAAATGTGACATAATGACCACTTCCAAAGATTGTACATGTGCCGTAACAACTAGCAGTTGTGCAGGTCCATCTTCCTCTCTGACATAAGCTGCAAATGAATTTATATTATTAACATGACATTTAAAGAAAATATGTATGAATATTAATATGACCCTTCAGCATGGGTTTACATAACGTAAAATAAATATGACTGATTTGCAATGTCTGCTAATGTATCTGACCAGTTTATTACATTAAGCAGACTTACTTACTCCTACTTTTTGTGGCCTGGGCTGCAGGGATCGTTGAACAGCTGTTTTTCCTAGCAGCTGTTCAGTGCTGGATCAAAACTGAATTGCTGTGGTGGATATGGAACTGCTGCCACCAATTTTGGCAAAATTAGATACATAATTTGTGTAGGGTTACTGCATGTTAACCCCTTCCTGACAGAGCCAGTTTTTGCGTTCCTGACAGAGCCCTTTTTTTCAAATCTGACATGTATCACTTACGTGGGGATAACTTTTTTTTGCTTTTACTTATCCCAGTGATTTTGAGATTGTTTTTTCGTGACACATTGTACTTCAAATTAGTGGTAAATTTGGGTCGATACAGTCTGTGTTTTTTTGTGAAAAATACCAAAATGTCGTAAAAAAATGGAAAATTTAGCAATTTGCAAAATGTTAAATTTTCTGCTTGTGAGACAAATAATCATACCACTCAAAATAGTTAATAACTAACATAGACCATATGTCTACTTTATGTTTCCATCATTATTTCAACTTCCTTTTAATTTTTTTGGACACTATGAGGCTTACAATATGAATAGCAAATTCTCAAATTTTCAAGAAAATTTCAAACACTGATTTTTTTAGGGACCAGTTCAGTTCTGATGTGACTTTGAGGGACTTGTATGTGAGACACCCCCATAAATGATACCATTTCAAAAACTGCACCCCTCACAGTATTCAAAACAGCATTTTGGAAGTTTGTTAACCCTTTAGGTGTTTCACAGGAATTAAAACAAAGTGTAGGTGAAATTTCAAAATTTCATTTTTTTTGCAGATTTGCAATTTTAATACATTTTTCTAAGGAACACAGTACATTCTACTAGAGAAATGTGACTAAAAATTGATTCCCCCAATTCTTTTGTTTTCATAAATATCCTATATGTGGCCCTAGTGTGCACGTTGACCAAACCACAGGCTTCATAATAGAAGGAGCACCTACTTGATTTTGGAGCCTCCTTTTTATGAGATTATTTTTTAGGCACCATGTAGGTTTCTAGGCACCATAAGATGCTAAAATTTAGGAACCCCCCCACAAGTGACCCCATTTTGCAAACTACACCCCTCAGGGAATTCATCTAGGGGTATAGTGTACATTTCAAACCCCCAGGGGTTTCACCAATTGTGGTACAACTGGGCAGTGAAAATGAAAAATTACATTTTTTACACAAAAATGCAGTTCTGGCTCAAAATTTTTCATTTTCAGAAGGTATGAAGGAGAAAAAGCACCCCAAAATCTGTGCCCCAATTTCTCCCGAGTACGGCAATGCCTCACATGTGACCAAAAAATACCATTTGGGTGCATGGCAGGACTCAGAAAGGAAGGAGTGATTTTTGGATTTTGCAGCTCAGATTCTGGTGGAATTTTGGTGGGTGCTATGTCGCATTAGCAAGACCCCCCAAGCACCAATACAGTGGAACCCCCCCACAAGTGACCCCATTTTGCAAACTACACCCCTCAGGGAATTCATCTAGGGGTATAGTGTACATTTCAAACCCCCAGGGGTTTCACCAATTTTGATACAACTGGGCTGTGCAAATGCAAAATTACATTTTTTACGCAAAAATGCAGTTCTGGCTCAAAATTTTTCATTTTCACAAGGAATGAAGGAGACAAAGCACCCCAAAATCTGTGCCCCAATTTCTCCCGAGTACGGCAATGCCTCACATGTGACCAAAAAATACCATTTGGGTGCATGGCAGGACTCAGAAAGGAAGGAGTGATTTTTTGATTTTGCAGCTCAGATTCTGGTGGAATGTTGGTGGGTGCTATGTTGCATTAGCAAGACCCCCCAAGCACCAATACAGTGGAACCCCCCCACAAGTGACCCCATTTTGCAAACTACACCCCTCAGGGAATTCATCTAGGGGTATAGTGTACATTTCAAACCCCCAGGGGTTTCACCAATTTTGATACAACTGGGCAGTGAAAATGAAAAATTACATTTTTTTACACAAAAATGCTGTTGTGGCTCAAAATTTTTCATTTTCAGAAGGTATAAAGGAGAAAAAGCACCCCAAAATCTGTGCCCCAATTTCTCCCGAGTATGGCAATGCCTCATATGTGACCAAAAAATACCAGTTGGGTGCATGGCAGGACTCAGAAGGGAAGGAGTGATTTTTGGTGGTGGAATGTTGGTGGGTGCTATGTCGCATTAGCAAGACCCCCAAAGCACCAATACAGTGAAACCCCCCCACAAGTGACCCCATTTTGCAAACTACACCCCTCAGGGAATTCATCTAGGGGTATAGTGTACATTTCAAACCCCCAGGGGTTTCACCAATTTTGATACAACTGGGCAGTGAAAATGAAAAATTACATTTTTTTTACACAAAAATGCAGTTCTGGCTCAAAATTTTTCATTTTCAGAAGGTATGAAGGAGAAAAAGCACCCCAAAATCTGTGCCCCAATTTCTCCCGAGTACGGCAATGCCTCATGTGTGACCAAAAAGTGGCAGGACTCAGAAGGGAAGGAGTGATATTTGGATTTTGCAGCACAAATTCTGGTGGAATGTTGGTGGGTGCTATGTCGCATTAGCAAGACCCCCAAAGCACCAATACAGTGGAACCCCCCCACAAGTGACCCCATTTTGCAAACTACACCCCTCAGGGAATTCATCTAGGGGTATAGTGTACATTTCAAACCCCCAGGGGTTTCACCAATTGTGGTACAACTGGGCAGTGAAAATGAAAAATTACATTTTTTTACACAAAAATGCAGTTCTGGCTCAAAAATTTTTATTTTCAGAAGGTATGAAGGAGAAAAAGCACCCCAAAATCTGTGCCCCAATTTCTCCCGAGTACGGCAATGCCTCACATGTGACCAAAAAATACCAGTTGGGTGCATGGCAGGACTCAGAATGGGAAGGAGTGATTTTTGGATTTTGCGGCTCTGATTCTGGTGAAATGAATGGTGGGTGCTATGTGGCATTAGCAAGACCCCCGAAGCACGGTGAAATTATGAACCTAATAATCCATAGATGTGTGGTATAATTTAAAACACTCCTTTATACATAGGCCGGGTTTGTCGGGGCAAGTGTCACACTGGAAAATAGTTTGCTTTCTTATTCCCTTTTTATAGCAAACTTTGCACCTTTTTTGTGTCCTGCCCTTTTTTCCAGTGGAGGGGATTTCATCAGGAAAATGCTGCCCTGGTACAATACGGGGGCCAGTACTAGAAGTACTGGGGCCCTCTGCCTGCTGGTTCCCAAATATTAGGCCCTTTATGACTTCCTCTTGAAAGTGCATAAATGTCCCCCTCTGGCCGGTAGAACGGAATAGCACATAAGCGTTATACAGTGCCATCTGGATGATATACACGGCCAGCTTCTTGTACCAGATTTTTGTTTTCCGCAGGGCACTGTACGGCTTCAGTACCTGATCTGAAAGATCCACTCCGCCCATGTACCTATTGTAATCCAGGATACAATTAGGTTTTGAGGTGTGGGTACTGGTACCTCGTACAGGGACGGAGGTGGTACTGTCTCCGTGAATTGTTGTCAGTATAAGGACATCCCTCTTGTCCTTATATTTGACCAACAACATATTTTCGGTGCATATTCCCCTGCTTTCACCCCTTCTCATTACTTGGGCAATGTGCGTTTTTGGGAGGCCTCTTTGGTTCTTGCGCACAGTACCGCAAGCTGCTGTACCTCTTGAACCAAGGGCCTTAAACAGGGGGATGCTAGTGTAAAAGTTATCCACATAGAGGTGATAACCTTTATCCAGGAAGGGGTGCACTAAATCCCAGACAATTTTTCCACTAACACCTACGAGGGAGGGGGGGCATTCTGGCGGTTCAATTCTTGAATCCTTCCCTTCATATACCCTAAACCTGTGAGTGTACCCTGAGGTGCTTTCACACAGCTTATACATTTTTATGCCATACCTTGCCCTCTTACTGGGAAGGTACTGGCGGAATTTAACCCTTCCTTTAAAATGTATAAGGGACTCAGCTATGCAAATGAATTTATCTGGGATGTACATCTCTTCAAATTTGGCACTGAAATGATCAATGACCGGCCTGACTTTGAATAGCCGGTCAAAGGTGGGATCATCTCTGGGTGGGCACTGTGCATTATCGTTGTAATGCAAAAATTTAAGGATCGTCTCAAATCGAGCCCGGGGCATGGCCATACGGTAAAATGGGGTGCTGTACAGAACATCTGTACTCCAATATTGCCTAATTTCTGGCTTTTTTACTATGCCCATATGAAACACCAGACCCCAAAACGTCATCATCTCTACTGCATCTACAGGGGTCCACCTAGCAAATGATGACGTGGGGTTTTGAGCAATAAACTGCTGGGCATATAAATTAGTTTGGTCCACCATTAAATTTTATAAAATCATCAGAGAAAAATAATTTGAAAAAGTCAATTTCTCTGAGACCTGTGGAATCAAATTGGATTCCTGGCATGGCCAAAAACTCAGGAACCTGGGGCTCAAAATTGTCTGGTGGTGGGGTCCATACGAGATCAATTATTGGGGGGGGGGTCTCAGCTGCTCTACGGGGGCGTCTTTGAGGGGGTCCCTCATCACCAGAGGAGGAAGAGGAGCTTAAGACGAATCCTTCAAATTCCCCGCTTGCCTCACTGGCTGTGTCAGAGTCAGAGGCAAGCATGGCATATGCCTCCTCCGCTGAATACATTCTTCTGGATGACTGGGATGACATTTGGGATGACATTTGGGATGCCATTTTTATTTTTGTGTTACTGGTAGTGAAATGTTTCAACACGTGTATAGTGTAGGGGGGGGTACAAACTTTATTTCAACCCGGGGGGTATGTAGTGTGTAGTGTGTATGTAGTGCAGAAAAAAAAAATACTTTATACAAAAAAAAAAAATTGAAGGGGTTAAAAAAAAAAAAAATTGAAGGGGCTAAAAAAAAAAATTGAAGGGGTTAAAAAAAAAAAAAAAAAAAGGTCCTGCGCCAAAAATTGAGCACAGATGTTGGTCAGTAACGTCCGTCACAGAACAGCGCTCAAAGGCAACAGGAATTTGATCAAAAAAAAAAAATAGATCAACCCTGTGCCGAAAAAGATGATCAGTGATGTACGTCACTGATCAGCGCACAGTGGCCACAGGACACCCACAAAATCACAGTGTGTGTAAAAAAAAAATTTAAAAAAGACCCCACAGCACCCACAAAAAAAAAAAAGGTGATCAGTGATGCGACACTGATTACCAGTGAGGGGCAGCAGGTGCACAACCTTTGGTGCAACTGACAGTGCAACTGGCAGCAACTGACAGGTATATATATATATAAAAAAAAAAACCTCTGCACCCCCAAAAAGTTGCTGATCACCTCAGATATAGTGATCAGCACAAAAGGCGGGGGCAGCAGACACAAAATGTAGCACTCTCTATCACTCTCTGTCACTATCTCTCTCTATCTCTCACTATCTATCACTCTATGACACTGCAGCAGCAGCACTGACAGTTATATATAAGAAAAATAACCCCTGCACCCCCAAAAAGTTGCTGGGGGTGCACAAAAGGGGGGCAGCAGACACAAAATATAGCAGTCTCTATCACTCTCTGTCACTATCTCTATCTCTCTATCTCTCTATCTCTCACTATCTATCACTCTATGACACTGCAGCAGCAGCACTGACAACCTGCGCCCCCAAAAAGTTGCTGATCAGTTAATTTATACTGATCAGCACAAAAGGGGGGCAGCAGTCAGTTATATAAAAAATATATAGCACAATCTGTCACTATCTCTCTATCTCTCTCTCTCTATCTCTCTCTATCTCTCTATCTATAACTATATCACACTGCAGCAGCACAAAATATAGCACTCTCTGACACTATCTCTCTCTATCTCTCTATCTCTCTCTATCTATCTCTCTCTATCTAACGCTATTACACTGCAGCAGCACAAGTTCACAACACAGGAAGTCAAGTAGTAACAGGATCCAGGAAGCATCCAGCACACTACAAGCAGTGATGAAGCAGTGATCAGGTAAGTATTTTGCTCGGTTCAGGTCAGTAAATGGCGGCAGCTGGGCACGGTGACCGCACTGCACGCAATTCCAGACCGGAATGGCGTCTGCAGTGCAGTCACCATTAGTTTAAATCCCCCTCCTTGGCTGTGATTGGTCCGTCGGTCCGACGAACCAATCACGGCCTTTGGGGGCGGGCGGGGTGAGGTGGGGTGACACCAGTGTCACCCTTACACCCCGCGGTGATTGGTGCTGTACTTTACAGCACCAATCACCTCCGATCGCGTGTCACCGGCGAACGTTATTCGCCGGTGACACAGAAAACGCTGTGAATGGCTGTTCACACTGAACAGCCAATCACAGCGATCGCCGACGGGGGACAGCAGACATGTTGAAACTGTCACCGCGTCTATAGACGCGGTGACAGTTACAAGCCATGACGTACATTTACGCCATGTGTCGGGAAGTACTTTCCGACCATGACGTAAATGTACGTCAAATGTCGGGAAGGGGTTAATATTAAATAGGCCACTTAAACACTATATAGATAGGTTAGTCAGATTAGATTCAATTTTACATTTAAACTTTGTCATAAATATATTACATTACCATGTTTTGCAGTTGGATTTAGCCTGAGTCCCGCTGTAAAAATGTTTTGAATTATGGTCACAAGAACAATCATCTTCAGGAACACATCCTCGATCCCCATCATCTAGAAGACCATCAGGGCAAACACATCCTGAGATGCACTCCGTCTTAAACTATGTCAGCAGAAGAAAACCAGGAATATCCTCATTAGTTTATAGTATCCTCGTTATATAAACAAAATGTAAAGAGTTGGCTTCAAATTATGTATAGCCAGTGTTAGACTGCCCCCCCCCCCCCCCCCCCCAGGGCACAGGAGAAACCCCTGGTGGGGTTAGGAGATCAGGTTCCAGACTCTGGACTTAAATGATACATTATACATATGTAACATTATACTACGCAGGACTATGGGCAGTATTCAATGAAAAAAATTCTCTATGCATGGCGAGAGATTTTTTCTCTCGCCATGCACTCTCCGTGTTCCGGAGCCTCCTGCTCCCACTATTCAATGTATTTAAGACTCGCCGCCACTCGCGGCGAGTCTTAACCCCTGCAGCGGACGAGCGTCCGCGGCAGGGAGCTTTCAGGGAGCCGGGGGACGGAAGCAGCCAGAGAGATTAAAGTCTCCCTGGCTGCTCCAGAGGAATGTGGAGGGGAGGTGGGCTCCCCGGGACCCAGGCAGCACAGGCTGCCCCCCCCCCTATAGCCAGCGGGGGACCCAGTATTCACTGCACCCGATCGAGCATATTAACGATCGGGTGCAGTGAATATATGAATATCTAATGAGCGGCTCGAGCGCTCCGGCCCCCTGCTGGCTGCACTGTGTAAAAAAAAATATATATATATATATTTTTTTTAATTAAATATATATTCATGTGCTATAAGCACATGAATAAAAATAACATGCCCCTTCACAGAAAAAAAAACCCTGATTTTTTTACACCAAAATAAAAAAAAAACCCTTTTAGTTTAAAAGTTCACATTCCAGCTCTCCATCAAAAGATGGAGAATTTCTACACGGAGAGAGACGGCGAAAATCACTTAGAAAGACGGCGAATATTTCACATTGAATAGGGTGGTTCACTTTTGGAGAGCAAAATGCTCCGTCCAAGGCGAAAAAAGCAAAAATTCTCCATAAAACACGGAGAATTTTTCTCATTGAATACTGCCCTATGGTGTATTTTCTACAGTGCATTGTTGAGATTAAAGAAGCAAGATGGCGAAGCGCTAGATATACCGCAAATGCAGGTAATGTAAAGATACAAATAATATATTGATCAGTTGGGTATCACATAAAAATAATTGATTCAATCTAACATATAGTTTACTATTAGTATATATGCATTATTATAAACAAATAAAAGTAATTAAAAAGCACTCAATGGTATAGAATAGAATATTGGAAGGACAATGGCATGGTATACTTATTGACAGTCCCGCTTGTTCCTATGATGCTCCCCTGCTGAGGGTTAATATTCCCCAGAAATGGTATCCATTTGATAACTGGTATCGTCAGTGTCCATAAACCTGACTGGGTGCCTTGTACCTTACTTGTGCCGTATCTGGTAACAATTAGATCTTGATTCACAGAAGGTAGGCCCCAATAATTGAACAGGTGGTGTCCCAATTGCATATTCTAGTTAAATCAGATGAAGTGTGGAAACGGTGGAAAAAAGGGGGGTTGGCAAGAGAGCTAGTCCAAGTGGGGTATAACAGTGGGTATGTCCAGAGAGTGTAGCTCCACCATCTTTCTTCTTTTTTCTCTACATGTTCTAAATATTGGGAGTTGACCTTCCCAGGGTTTGAGCTGCGGCACCTACTATTTACCTGTCCTATTTACCTATGGGAAAATATTTTCTTTCCAGCATTGCTGTGATTACTCTGAAACATTATCATACATGAACTTGCAGTATATATTATACTTTACTATTTACTCACTAATAGTTAGCCAAAGTTCTGTGGGAGCTGGCCACACCCCCTCTAAATAGTGAGCACACTCTCAAAATGGGACCCTATAACTGAATTACCCAGTGGGCCCTTCATTCCCCAGTCTGACACTGTGTATAGCATGGTGTATAATGTATGATACAAACTACTTAAAATGTTGTGGTACAGTAGCATAGGCTTTGTGTACATTTCTGTCAATGTAACCTTAAATATATTATAATTTAGGATTTCATCATTTGAAATTAGAAACAATATAATTAACGTACACTTTCCACATTGAGTGTCTTGCAGCTCCTGTGTATTTTGGCTTCTGATACATCTGATTGGACCGTGTTACAGTCATAGTACACCATTCCCTTTGGGCAAGCTGCAAAGAGACCACATGTCTTCATGTATGAAATAACTAGTCTTGCAGGAAACAATTAATAGTGTCGTACAGTACTGTAAATAGTGTTTGTGTTCATTACATTAGCTCATATCATTCAGTGACAATATAGCAATTGGGAAAATGTTATGTTAGGTGTGTGTATCAACGTGACATACATTATCTACAGAGATACGGAAAAATGTAATTTAATTGGAACACACATAACATAAATTACTGGTATAAATACAATAGAAAACCTAGCGCTCAATAGATGAGAGATGTGCATACAATTTAAATGTAAGCCTGTTTTTCTTTATGGATTATTGATCTGTCATCAGTCCACTCACTGATCACCTTTGAATTCCTTACTCCACCTTCATCATGAAAAATAGGAAACACAACTATAATCCAAATAAAGCCAGATTCAGACCTGCTCACTGGGACTGTGTGAGTTTGGAGACCAGTAAACAGTTTAACACTGATCTGCCGATCGCATGTCTGAGTCTCTGCGCAGGTCTGCAAACGGACGTGAATGGGTACTCATCCGTTCCCTAGGGCCCCTACTGAGAAATCATTTGATGATATCTTACCACTGAATTGATATCTCCTCGCAGCGGCCACGTGACCAAGGAGTCGCTAAGCAGCTGCGTGTATGGATGCAATTTCGGGGCGGTGCTGACATCATGTGCTGCCCGGGCAGGGATGGGAACAGCTGCATTCGCTGGGGCCTGCCCAGCATTTCTATGGGCGCACCCACCTTATTTTGTGGGCACAACCATGAAATGCCAGGGGTCCACCCCACAACGCCCCCTGCATGTCAATCAGGCTGCAAGTGCCCCAGAGAAATTTAATTTTAAATTGAAATTGAAGGCGCTCGCAGCCGTGGCTGGCACATGAGAATTATAGACTATGGGAGTGATTTTGGTTGGTTCGCAGAAGTAAACTCCTTTAATGGACACAACCATGTGCAATGTAGGAGGTAAATCTAATATAATCCTTGGTGATGCAGTGTGAGCGGTAAGTCAATAAAGAGATGAAACAAATTTATCAGGACACCCTTAAGCCCCTCACTAAGGCCACGCAGAGTGATACCTCGCTGGCCTATCCTGTGAGATACCCAGGACTCCTACTTAATTTGCACTTATATAATGAAAAATCTACTATTTCTACTGATAAATTTGTTTCATCTGTTTATTAACTTACCACTCACACTGCATCACCAAGGTGAGCGCCTAATATTATATTAGATTTACTGGCAACTTACGGGATATTGTGGACATGCGCGTTTGTGGACCTGACTCGTTTCACCGTCTCAGCGGTGAGACGGTGAAACGCGTCAGTGGCCTTGCCCAATCACATCTTATGGACTGATCCGGACCAGCCTTGCAATTTTCTTTGGACCACACCATCTGCAAAATTATTTGGACCTTGCAATTTGCACTGGAGGATCCCTGTACCACCATCTCTGACTGCAGCCATTGGATGTACTCCCCTACTTTTGGATGGTGACTCGGCCCAGCACATTCAGGCCTTGAATCCCTGGGAGGAATAAAAAACACCACAATCTCCAACTAACAGGTGGACGGTAAAAAAGATTTTTTGCACTTGCACTTTATATGGTCCCGATTCGAAGCATAATAGGAACGGACAGCCCCTTCCCCTTTCCCCCAGGGTTTTACTTCAAACTTATATCTATATTGCAGTGTAAAAATGAAGCAGTCAGCATTTTTCCAGCAAAGAAACAAAATAACTCACCCAAATCTAAATATCTCTGCGCATGTTACATATGCCCCTCACCCCCCTGCAGTGCACATGGTTTTGTCCATTTGAGAAGGAATTTGCCTTTTCAAGTGAACCAGTGAAAGGGCCTCTAATCAGGGTCCAGATAGGAAATAAGCTGTACCATTTTAAGCATTATTTTTAGTTGTGTTTAATTTTATCAGAGTATACAGTATATGTGTGTTTGTGTGTATTACTGTGTATACAGTGTAAGCGATTGATGTGGCTGATAGACAGCCCATTTTATAAATAAATATCATCAATTGATTAAGTACAGTAAATACTATATCCCCTGCACAGTTTTCTTGTTATTTGCATACCACAATGAGATATATCAGGGATATAACCCAAGTCTAAACAGAAAATGCATTTGTTTCATATACACCTTATACACAGCCTGAATGTAATTTGTACAATATTTGTAATAATTGTGTGCCTTAAACAGTCTTTGTGTACATTGAACCAAAGGTGTCACTACCTCTGTCATGCTAAACATTCCATATTATGTAATACAGTATTCCCTATTTTGGAATCCTGGAAATGGGAAACTCAACCTATAATGATTGTTATTATGTCAGTGAAAAGTTGATATGTACTATTTCTGTGAAGAACTTGGATAAAGCATTTTTTTCCTTACGTTCGGGATTGTTGCAAATAAGTCTCCCACTTTGGCACATGCTGGGGAAAAGACAATAGAATAGTTAATTAGCAGTTATATGTAAATACTCATAACAAACTTATACAGCTATTAAGCTATGCATGATGTCTCAGTAATGACATTACTGCCAAAGAAGGCTTCTTTATTAGTTTTTGCAGCATTAACTCTTTTTTTTTTTTTTTAAATTGAGTAGTTTTTATTGATTTTCTTTGATTTTTTTCAAACAACACAAAAAAAAAAAAAAAATCCAACATTAAAGTTCTGACATAGGCAGAATGAGCGTATAACATATGATCACAGGCAGTAATATGAATATACACAGAGTACTAAGGTTGTATCAAATAAAGTATACATTACTGACTCCTTTCTTATATATGAATATAGCATGATTGCCCAGAGGCGCCATCCAGACAACCCAGATACCAGGAGATATAGGAGCACATTTGTATAGTTGTGATATTTGAAAGTGTACTTAGACTCGACGTTCAGGATGTGTAAGCAGCAAATTGCCATCTGTCAGAAATTTCCTACTAAAACTAAGTAAACCTACCAGAAAAAATAAACCCCTTAAAGGAAAAACCTCCCAAATGACCCAAAGCAACCCTCCACATAACCCCCCACCCTGTACTACCCACCCCCAACTAAGGCCTACTTGCAGCATTAACTCTTGAACGCTTTAACTAATCGTCTTCAAACTTTGCACACTACCTTATCATCTTAAGGGTTAATTTAAGTTCGAAGATGGATTTAATCGGACAACCCCTTAAGAGTGCTGTCATAAGGGTCAATGCTATTTCTGTTGTTTTCATGCATGATGTTGTTGGAAAGCTTATGACTATCTGAATACAACCAGGGCCACTGAAAATGGGGTGTGGGCAAAGGGAGGGGTGTGGCATGCCCCTGTATAAAATTTTGCTCGGGGTGTGGGATGTGTGCCGGTGCACAGGCTGCTGCCTCTCCCCCCTACTCAGCACACGGCACTGAGCCGCATGAAGGGCGGATAGGCAGGTGGGCCAATTTGTCCATATTGTAATTTGCATATTGGCGTCATGGTGCAACAAATTACGGACTTGGAGTATGATCGGCGCGGTCGGTGGAGTTGAAAGGATGACACCACTCTGCATCATTTGCACAGGGGAGGGACATTATGACGCGACCAAGCCGGCCTGCCCCTGTGTGATACTGGCGGGACGAGCTGAGTGGGCAGCGGGTGCCGTCTTTTTAATACAGATGCCTGTACTCCCTCTCCAAGTCTACGATTGGCCGCTACACTGCAGACTTCTGCTGCGAGCAGCACATGGATGGTACAGGTAACTTGCGCCAGGCTAATATGTTTTGAATCTGTTCTGTATAAAAGAATTGTTAGTGATGAAAAATTATGAGTCAAGGACATGCCCATTTAAGTGACCACACCCATTTTGGTGGCCACATCCCCTTTTCTGGAGCCAAGGTGGGCCTGTGTAATTTAAATGCCAGGGCCTATTTTTAATTCCAGTCCGGCCCTGCACCTGATTCACATCCTTTTATGTTTCCTCTATAGCAGTCTATCTTCATCAGACACAGCAGCTGAGCTATGATCGGAAAAAAAGAAGTGGAAGCAGGCATACTGAAGATGGATCCCACTGTGGCAGCCTCTTTACTGTACAGTCCTGCTGCTGCTCAGAATGTTATGGTGTATACTTTTAGTTCTAAACTTAAAGTAGTATAACACCGAGAAATTGTGTCTCCCCTCTCTGCACAAGGGGAGTTAACACTATAAAAAAACATGAGAACCATCACGGTCACACAAAGCTAGAAGAAATACAGGAAGGTAATTATAAAGTCAGGGCAAGTTGGTATTCTGAGGAACAAGAATTTTTAAGAACCCTACTAGATGCTAAGGTACTGTAACCATCAACCGTAGTTGGGTGCAACTGACTTAAAATATTAACTACTGTATAAGGCCCCTTTCACACGTTCCGGCTCCTACCAGGCGGCAAAACCCAGCATGGCCAAAAGCCGTGCCATACACAGAAGTTAATAATGGACATGATTGTGTCCATTATTAACGCTTTAAATGTAGTTATGCCACTGTGTGTGACATATAGGGGGAAATTTACTAAGATAAATTCCTGATTTTTGGGGGGGCATTTACTATGCCAAAAATATGAATTTTCGTATTCGTATTGATGGGACATTCATATTTGTATTTACAAATACGAATGATTACACCATTGATAGAATACGTCAGAAATCACCATTCAAAAGAATGGTGATTCCTGGTTTATTAAGCGGCCGTATTGAACATACGTCCGCTAATTGGCGTGAAACGGCCGCGAATGGCTGGACAAATACGACAGGAAAATACACTTTATTTTCCTGTCGTATTTGGCTTTAGCCTGCACGGATCAGTCAGATCCGTGCAGGCTTCAGTGTTAAAAAAATAGAAAAATAAATAAATAAAAAACAGCCCCCCCCCCACAGCCGTAAGCAGCACCAGTCTGAAAGAGCGAGGGCTGGTATTAAAAAATTTGTAAACCCGGCAAATAGGGGTTCCCCGATTTTTTAAAACCAGCTCCAGGTCCGGGGCTGGTTCCCAAAATACGGGGGATAAAATGAGTAGGGGTATTTTAAGAACCAGCCCCAGGCCAAACCAGTCAGCAGGGTAATGCCACAGCCGGGGGACACTTATTAGATAAAGACAAAGAGTTTAGAGAAAGCGCTGAGCCAGGTATATAATTAAGATATTTTTAATACTATCCTTCTGAGGAAGCCGCTGAGTTGAAGGTGGGGAAACGCGTTAAGGAGACAAGGAAAATCGCCAGGTGCCGGTACCATCAAGGCTACACAGATACTCCTGCTGCCCTGCTCCCAAGTGTGGAAGAACCCCTAACGGCTGCGTTGCTGTGCAGAGAATCAGCAGCCGAGACACCACCACCTTATGCTAAAGGTCCAAAATCGGAGGAGTGGCAAGTTATAGCTAAGTTGAGCTCTGTGTACATGTCTTATATCTGACTAACCCATACTAAACAAAGCATGCATGCTATTTACTAACTACCTTGGAGCTGTGAGAGAGCTAACTAATGTTCGCAAAACTGACTGCTGCTTAATTATTAAGTGTGAAATACTAATCAGTGGTGACCAAGAACCACCTAAGCTGCCTATCGAGCCCCATTAACCCTACACTGTAGGCGCAGTAGAAACCAAAATATTTTACAAATAGGTTCCTACAAACAGAACCTTTTTATAATTTTTCTTTTTCTTATTGTTTTTTTTTCTTTTTATGTATGTGTGTGGTATTGGCCGGTACCTGCATTGAATGTAATTGTCCTATTGAATATTTTATTGTGTACACAGTACATATATATAATTTTATTAGAAAATAAAAATATCTTAATTATATACCTGGCTCAGCGCTATCTCTAAACTCTTTGATTCTAAGGGGTGGAGTATCCCCTTACTAGAGACGGCTGCAGACCCAGGGGGGCTGTAATATAGATCTGCGCTCTGACATACTTGTTTCTTTTTCTACTTATTAGATAAGTTCCCACGGCCAAAACATCACCCTACCGATCAGTCAGCCTGGCCAGGGGCCCTGGGGGAGTGGGGACCCCCCCAATAAAGGGGTCCCCCCCTCCAGGACTTACCTGACCAAGCTGAAGCATGGTGCTGTCCTCGGTGACCCTGGAGCGGTGATCACCGGGCTGATCTTTGTGTAAAGAAAATAATTAATTATTATTTAATACTGTGGAACTATGAGTCCCAGCAAGCCTCCCCCGCAAGCTGGGACTTGGAGAACCACAAGTCCCAGCATGCAGGGCATTAAAGGGCCCGCTGGCACTTGTAGTTCCACAGTATGAAAAATAGTCAAACACACACAGACACAAGAAAAATAAAACTTTAATATCCAAAGCCCATACATACTGATACTTGGAAGGTCCCTGGGTCCAGGTTCCGGTGCTCCTGGGTCCGGGGCTCCAGGGCTGTAGAGTCCGGGGCCTTGGTCCTGGGTCCGGGGCTCCAGGGTCTGGTGCCTTGGTTCCGGGGTCCAGGATCCAAAGAAATCCATAGGGGGACCTGTGGAAGGATATCCAACTTACCAAGGTCCTCAGGCGAAGATCTATCCTTTTCGTTCCAAAGTAGTTCAGGTCTTCAGAAAATAACAAACGCCGGCTATTCCGGCCGGTACCCGAGACGGACTGAGGAGAGGCGCAGAGATGTTTCATCTTCCGCGCCTCTCCTCAGAATGATTCTATTGGCCGCCTAGCGGCCAATCAGGAGCCGATTTTCTCGTTGTCTCTGAATTAAAGTTGCATACCTAGTTTACCAGAAATAGGAACCATCATTTTCTAGGTTACCAAAAATAGAGCCATCATTTCCTAGGTTACCAGAAATAGGGCCATCATTTCCTAGGTTACCAGAAATAGGGCCATCATTTCCTGGGTTACAAGAAAAAGCGCCATTATTTCCTAGGTTACCAGTAATAGTGCCATAATTTCCTAGGTTACCAGAAATAGTACGATCATTTCCTAGGTTACCAGAAATAGGGTCATCAGTTCCTAGGTTACCAGAAATAGGGCCATCATTTCCAATGTTACCAGAAATAGTACCATCATTTCCTAGGTTGCCAGAAATAGGGCAATCATTTCCTAGGTTACCAGAAATAGTACCAGAATTTCCTAGGTTACCAGAAATATGGTCATAATTTCCTAGGTTACTAGAAATAGGGCCATAATTTCCTATGTTACCAGAAATAGGGCAATCATTTCCTAGGTTACCAGAAATAGTACCAGAATTTCCTAGGTTACCAGAAATAGGGTCATAATTTCCTAGGTTACTAGAAATAGGGCCATCATTTCCTATGTTACCAGAAATAGGGCCATCATTTCCTATGTTACCAGAAATAGGGCCATCATTTCCTTTGTTACCAGAAATAGGGCCATAATTTACTAGGTTACCAGAAATAGGGCCATCATTTCCTAGGTTACCAGAAATAGGGCCATCATTTCCTAGGTTACCAGAAATAGGGCCATCATTTCCTAGGTTACCAGAAATAGGGCCATCATTTCCTAGGTTACCAGAAATAGGGCCATCATTTCCTATGTTACCAGAAATAGGGCCATCATTTCCAATGTTAAACTCGTATCATTATGAGTTTTAATATCATAGCTGTAAAATCTATGGTTTATTTAACCCTTACCACAGTTGTCCCTGTTTGTCTATTATTTTGAATGGATCCAGGTAGGTGCCACGGTCATAGCATGAGCACTTGGATATAGGTACACACTGGTCCTTCTCATTCTGGTACTGTCCATCCGGACACGCACAGCCATCTACTGGAGTGAACACACTAGCGCAAACTTTCTCCCCCTCTGCCAAGGACCGACATGTTGGCTGACACGTAGTCAGGTTGTACTGATAGACTTGGGAAGCTGGGCAAGAGATAATGTCCTCTGCAGGAAATAAAATAAAAGAGATCATGTTTGACAACATATAACATTTTTTGGTACTTGTTTCCTAGCATGGCGCCCATCGCATCGCAGATCATAAGGCATACGATGGTATGCGAGGCAATGTTACGCAATAGCAGCCGATGTTATACAATTTCAAATTGTATACCATTGCATTGTATGCCATTGTATGCCATATACAATGGTATACGATTTAAAATTGTATAAGCACCCTAATGGGTGTTTTCAATGTTAAATGTGCCCCCTAAAAGATAATTAATTGTATAAGCACCGTAATGGGTGCTTAGTATGTTAAAAGTACCCCCAATGCCACCCCCACTATCAATGCCAACCCAAAGCGTGGCAAGCACAGCGAGCCCGCGAGGGGCGGCGGTACGCGTCCTCCGACCATTTCATACCCCCACTATCCACATCGGCGTGGATTTGATTTTATATAGTATGGCGAGCGCAGTGAGCCACCGAGCCCGAAGCGTGGCGAGCGGCCGCGGAATACATGTAAAGTAATACGCGTCCCCTCGTGGGGATCACTGCGCTCACCACTATATAAAATAAACTCCACGCTGACGTGGATAGTGGAGTATGAAAAGGTCGGAAGACGCGTACCGCCACCCCTCGCGGGCTCGCTGTGCTCGTCACGCTTCGGGTTGACGTTGATAGTGGGGGTGGCGTGGGGGTGCATTTAACATTGTAAGCACCCATTAGGGTGCTTATACAATTAAAAATCGTATAGGGGCTTATACAATTTAAAATCGCATCGCATGCGGGCATATGGCATGCGATACGATTCGATGTTATACAACTTAATATCATGAGCGCCGTGCTAGGAAACAAGTACCCATTTTTTTCTGCATTTGCATATGGTACATATTTAGGGTTACCACCTTTCCCCTTTAATTCCGGACACATATTAATTACACAGGTTCTGTGGAAGTTTAAAATCTGGTGAAGTGGAGTCTTGAAGTCAGCCAGCCGCAGAACCTGTGTAATTAATATGTGTCTGGAATTAAAGGGGAAAGGTGGTAACCCTATACATATTAAACTTGTTAAATGTAAGATGTTTCCCTAGGAAATATAGCCCCACTCTGAAAAGTTTCCTAGGGCTCTTTGAACTAAGGCAGGAGGAGTTCTTGCTGTTTGTTTCTGTGCTATAGTGCCACCAACCCTGGCAGAATTGGCTACTGCTGGTAGTAGAAAAATTGGGGGGCACCATGCTTTTCATTCCTCTGATTTTGCTTCTACCAGTGCTGGTGGCACTAAAGTAGGGAAACCCATATCATGGATACCTCCTATCTTAGGGGGTTATTCTATTTCACTCTTTCTGACAAAATCCTGCTTAGATGGACAAAACCATGTGCATTGCAGGTGGGGCAGATGTTACTTGTGCAGAGAGAATTAGATTTGGGTGGGGTTTTACTTCAAAGTGAGATCTATATTGCAGTGTAAAAATTAAGCAGCCAGTATTTACCCTGCACAGAAACTAAATAACTCACCCAAATCTAATTCTCTCTGCACATTTTACATCTGCCCCCCTGCAGTGCACATGGTTTTGTCCATCTAAGAAGGATTTTGTCAGAAAGAGTGAACTAGAATAAGGCCCAAGCAGACCTTGGTTTGTCAGAATAGGGCTATATTTCCCAGAGGGATTGGGCTCAATTACAATGTCCAGGGGCCCATCGCATTGCTTGCTTAAGCTACTTACCACAGATGCCATTTCTCCACCCCCACAGGATGATCCCTTTGGCAGTGCAGGCTCTGACATAGGATGATAGAGCGGCACACATGCACAGATGAGCATTTTCACAGATACAAGTTTCATAACGACATCTCTGTCAGGTGCAAAGAAAATAAGAGAGAAGCTATAGTAAATGAGGATTAATCCGGACCATGGCAGTGTACACATGCAATTATACTGACCTTTACATATTCACTTGGGTTTATTGCAGAATGGCATCTGGCAAATGGAGAGTTATCTTTTTCCATCATAGAACACCAATAGTCTGCAAAGTTTTCTGGGGGGGGGGGGGGGAACAATGTCATTATAACCTAATATAAACATGTGTTTAACTGGAAGAAAGACCATTGAGCTGCTAACAGGAAAAGTTTACACATGTAATATTTTCCTATATTTTTTGCCAGTAGCATTGGACGACTATGACAGAACATGCATCTCTATGTCAGTAAGAACAGAAAATCAGATAGGGCTATCCATAAATACCCCAGTAATGCTGGCATGTGCCTCTAACAAGCTGATTATATAGCATTCTTAGGCTGGTTTCACACACTCCGGCTCCTGCCGGACGGTGAAATCCCGCACGGCCAGGGAGCAGTGCCGCACACACTAGTTTATCATGGAAGGGATGGCCACAGCCCGGCAGCCGTCCCTTCCAGTATCGGGATCCGGCTGCAACCGTGCGGCCGGGTCGTGGCCGTCCCGTGTGAATGGATAGAATAGTGTCCATTCACAACTAATGTGTGCGGCACGGCTCCCTGGCCGTGCGGGATTTCACCGTCCGGCAGGAGCCGGAGTGTGTGAAACCAGCCTTAGGGTGCATACACACGGTGAGATTTAGGCTTCTGATTTTGACTGTGTAGGTTCTGGGCCCAAGGGAGATCAAGGGAAATTGCCTAGTCAAAATCATACACAGCTATGTCTATGCAGCTTGTGTCTATGCCCCTTTACTGTACTTCTGTTTAATCCGGGGAGAATTTTCTTCTTGCAGCCATGTACAGAGACTTCTTGATAATATTTGCAATGGTTGTCACACAAACATCAAGCTGCCTGAACATCGGGTCCGGTTTAGACCTGCTTGCTGGGCTGCAACTGTTTGGAGCCAAGCGAGCAGTAGCCGCCGCCCTGCAGAACACACCATCAAATTATCTTTTTTCCTTACTCGCAGCGCTTAATGAGCCCGTTCCCAGCGGCCAGGGAACACCTGAATTTCCTGGGGGACGACCAGAAAATGTCGGTGGCATGCCCCTAAATGACCGCAGGGTATCAATCACCCTGCGAGCAGCGAATGAAGGCATGAATAGACTGATTGTAGACTGAATGAAGACATGTGTTGAAATATCCTACTGTACTGTACAGCTTTTAATAGAATACAAGTCGCGCCTTCATTCCAGGGTACAATTACAGCTAGTAATTGGCTGAGTGGCTTTAATCACAGGCAGGTACCATTATGTTGTATTAGAGATTATACTATGATTGCAATCTTGGGACTGTACAAATACTTTTAGGCCCAGCTGTCAGTGCAGTCTGAAATAACATTCTATTGTTATATGTGTAACATTTGAAAATGAGTTCTTACTTTTTTCAAAGCTGATGCTGCAGGGATCGTCAAAAAAGTCTGAAATATCTTTGCAAATGGCACTGGTTTTCCATGTGTTGGCAAAAGCTGATGCTGTAGCTTCTACTAGTCCCCCTGATGTTTTAAAATCATCTCCTTCCATAGAATTGAAGTTTCCGCAAAGACCTATACCCAAGAAAGACGTTCTCATAAATACATCCAATTTCACACATATGATTCACTGTAGGAAAATAGTAGCAAACATTTTATAAATATTGTGTTCAGTTTCAATTGGAAGCAGGGGCGTGGACATTTCTGCCGGGCCCTGGTAAAATAAATAGGTTTGTCTACCTGGAGGGGGCATGGCCAATCCCCTGTAAAAGAAACCTTATCAGTGGTGCTGCTGGTCACAATGTCCTAAACCAGCGGCGGCAGGGTGCGGTTGGGATTGCTCGGGGAGAAAGAGCACAGGCTGCCACTGCAGCTGCCTCACTCCCCAGCTCAGCTACATCACTGAGCAGTGAGAGGCTTGCTGCAGCGACAGTCTGTCCTCTCTCTCTCTCTGTGCTCAACTCTCTACAAGGGGGAGGGGGTTGCCGGCCTCGGGCCCCTCCATCAGACCCAGGTCCAGGTAAAGAGTAACTTCTTCCCTTCCCCACTCAGCACCACTGATTATAAGGTGTCACAGTGCTTTTTATTGTTTGGTAAAAAAGGACATACACGTACCTCCCAACTTTCCTTGCGCCGGACCCGGGACACAGCTGATGCGCGACGAAATTTTCGGGGGGGGGTGGCCTAATCTAGGGGGCGTTGCCTATACCCGTGGCTCTCCCGTGAGGCCACGCCCCCATTTTGCCGCTATGGGGGCATGACCCAGAGGCTCTGTGAGCCTCTAGCCATGCCCCCAGCCCCCTGGCTACGGGAATAGACGCTGTGCGCATGCGCACAGCGTTTATTCCCCGCTGCTTAGCAGCTGATAGGGGGCACTCCCAACAGCCCCCCCTCACCGCGGGACACTGCCGACCGCGGGACAGGCCCTGATAATCAGGACTGTCCCGCTGTAATCGGTACTGTTGGGAGGTATGCAAAGTAGAGATATAAAAGCTACAAACAAACTGCAGACATGAAACAAAAGGAAGTGAGGGCAAAACTTATGTGAGATAAGAGGCGCTAGCAGTAATCGATATGGGAGGTGATGGAGGAACAGAACATTATAAGATCTGTTTTGGACATGTTGAGCTTTGAATATTGGGACATCCCTGTGGTTGCACAAGATAATACTGAAGAGGTTAGGTCAGGGGAGGAGAGGTACAGATGTCCCCATGATCATCATTGCTGCAATTCAGCTGCACCAAAATCTCACCCATAGCGTGGAATCGCCGCTGCGACATTGCCGCTTATTTTGTTTCTATGAGCCACGGGAGTGAATAAGACACAAGTGTGTGGCGACAAGAGTCTAGGTCGACATGCAGGATGGTCGACATGCAGGAAGGTCGACACAGGTTAGGTTGAGAGGGTCATTATGTCGACAGGGTCATTATGTCGATATCGGTTCGGTCGACAGTCAAAAGGTCGACATGGGGTTTTCACATTTTTTTGAGCCGACATGTGCTGGCAGGCTGTATTTCATGCCCTACATCCACTAGGGCGTGGTGGGAGAATAAAATAGTGTGCCGAGCATAGCGAGCGTAGGGATCCATCCAAGGAGACGCGTTTCAGTGTCCATGACGACTGTGTCGACATTCGGGACAAAGATTTAGAAAACCGCCACATCCACCTTTTGACTGTGGACCTAACCCTTCCTGCAGGTCGACCTAGACTCATGTCGACCTAAATGCATGTCGACCTAATGGTGTCGACCTAATGACCAACATTGTGGTGACCTAATGATCCATACCCTTTTTTATAAGGGGGTTAAAAAGAGGAAGAGGTATGTGGTAGAGTATGATGGTACAAAAGGGGCATGTGGTGTAATATTATGGAATAAAAGGTGCATGTAATGGAATATGATGGTATAAAAGGGGCATGTGGTGTGGTTCAAATATGATGACACTTTTTAGAGTGGTGAAAATTGCATAAAATCTGACAATTATTACATGTCATTATTATTAAGTTGGAAACGTATATTTCATTTTGTACATACTATTGAATTAAATTTGAACTGACCTTTTAGACGAACCCTTCCAGATGCCTCCATATTGATGTAGAGCTGCATTATGGGTAACAGCTGAATGTAAAGCTGGAGACCTTTATTGACTTTAGCAATTATATAGGAATCTGACGGCTGCAGAATGGTTAAATTGGCTGTGCAGGAAACACAGGGAGAAAAAATGGTTTAATCGCATAAGTTGCTTACTCTCATACACCAAACTTCATTGACCAAACTTCATTGACCTTATTAATATCATATTATATATACTGGTATGAATGAATTTCTCGAATAGCATATTTTGTGCTTAATAAGTGTCTGACTGGGGCATGAAGGGCCCACTAGGGGAATGAAGTGGTAGGGGCCCACATTTAAGGTTGTAGATAATCTACAGTAAGGGCCGGCGCCACCACTAGGCAAATCTAGGCATTTGCCTAGGGTGCCGACCACTGGAGGGCGGTATTTCGCCCCCCCTCGCCGCCCGGGTACCTGTCCTGCGGCGCTGTGCGTATATAAAGCTGGCGGCGGAGGCAGCAGCGGGGGGTCCCTGCAGTCAATAAGAAATAATGAGCGCTATCCGCTGGGCTATGCGGAAGCGCTTCTGGGTACTTGTGGACAATCACGGCTCCCACGATGTGCATTGCATAGCAAAAAATCGCATCGCATGCGATCGATTTTACAGAAATGCATCCAAATGCATTGAAATTAGTATCAAACATGTTCAATGGCCCCCAAATGTCATTTTTGAGGCTGTACCACCCCCACTATCAACGCGAACCTGAAGTGTACCAGACTGAAAAACAGAGGTTGTGATTAGATATTTTCACTATTTCTGCTGCAGTGATCCGTATGCATGTGCAGTCGTTCAATCATCAATAGGATTGCGAATTTGCACAAAAGTGATCAGGTCTGAATAACCCCCATTATACTGTACATTGAAATACTTTTAGCCATTTTACCTGTAACATGAGGCAGCGTAATTTTAAGATCATTCAGTAACACGCTACCATCTGCTTTGAAGTACACAACCTAAAGGAATTAAGCGATATCAGAGTTATTTTGGTGCCAGAAATTTTACTGAGAACCCTTGATATTGGTTGAGTTCTCTCTTTCATGTTATATTCGCTAGGATGTAGTAAAAGGTAAATGGTATTAACTACAGACATTACAATACGTTGATGGTATTAACTACAGACATTACAGTTGGAAACACTTTTTGCAGAAATGTTCTGGCCTCCCATAAGCTGTGATTGGTTGGTGACGCTTCTCTGGGTCACCAGCTATTGGTATACTCACAGTCTTTGAGTTGTCTGGATAAAGCTGGAGAATTACTGATTTCAGGCATGTATCTCTCGCAATAGAACCACACGGTTTTAACTCTCCCAAGAGGGCATATAACTCATTTCCTATACCCTGCAATAGAAAGGACTGCAGTCATTAATAGCACAACGGGGTTCATTCTACTAAACAGAGGCCTGTCCTTAGATAGCACAGCATTGTATATTAATTATATGTTTATCAGGATAAAACTTATAGCATGATTTATTTGAAAACACTCCCACTTCATAGTAACTAAAGCATAATCACTCATTAATAAGCAATAATCATCTATATGATATTTAGACCTTCTTAATGACTAGGATTTGTCCCACAATTCCTGATGGCAGCCCTGTTTGGAAGGACTGTGTTTAAATTTCTCTTGGCCCACACCTTCCTGCCAGTGATAGTTTGCCTATACTGCAAATTACAAGCCTGACAGTCTCAGTTCCAGTGCTCTGGATCCTCTGTATCTTCTGCCGATTTATCCTAGAAATTGTATCCTCGTCTCCTGCCTATAATCCCTCATAAAGCTGGCCTGCATTCTCCCAGCTCCTGCTTTACTCTTACATGAATCTTCCAAATAGCTGACCTGCATTCTCCCAGCATTAGAATCATTATACCACTCATAAAAACTCCAAGCTACACGATTGATGATTCTCAATACAGCCTGACACTCTGGAGGATTTCCTGACATACCTGGCCTGAACTGTTCCAGCTTCAGCATCCGGTTTCTATGCCGGCAACTTCCAGCCACTTTACTCATCTCCAGGTCAGTCTAAGTTCCTGGTTAATTTGTTTTTACTTCCAAAGCCACTTGTTTATCCTGGTCTATTCAGTGTCAGGTGACCCAGGACAGAGGGTCTCGACCTGCTCATCGGGGGCTGTGAAGTCCATATCCCTGTGTGGAGTTTCCTGGTAAATAACCCCCAGGATTTCAGACTCCGCAGAGTTATCCAATCAACCGATTCCTGATTCTCGTACCCTTGCTATACCATAACACTTTTTTTTCCTAATATTTGCTAATTGCAATTACAGTACACAGCTATAAGGCTTTTATTTTAGCTAAACATATTTTATTATGACATGTTATTAAGCAAGAAATATCTACAGAAGCTATGTACAGAATACGATTTAATAGTATACTACTGAATGATAAGACAATGTCTTGCCTCAGTTAGCACATAGAAACATTCGCCATGGAAAGTATAGGCCTTCCCATCAAAAGTGGTGATATGGGACCCTCCTTCAATAGAGCAAACTCCAGGGCAGGTGAGCTTTGTGCAGTTCCATCTTCCGGAATAACAGAAGCTGAAATGGTAACATTGTAGAAATGATTAATCATACGACACTAATACAATTCTAAAGCTTCTGTACAACAACACATTCTAGTGACTAATGGAATAACAATCACACTGACTACAGGATCTGGTAATAGTTCTATATTGCTGGCTCTTATGGACATATAGGGGGAAATTTAATAGGATCAGAAATTCAGGAAGTGAGAGATTTGGCAAGAAATCTCCATTTTTTTAAAGCGGTAATCATTTACACTGCAAACCAGTTTGATTTTGCAGTGTAAATGTTTGCCGCTTTAAAGAATACTGGAAATTTCTTACCTAATCTCTCAGTTTATGAATCTTTCAACTTATTCAATTTCACCCATAGTCTTTATGCTTTGTGGTATTGGTGCACAGAACACGGTTTAATTTGTACATTTAGAACTCATTATAGCTGTATTATCGTGTATGAGGCGGGGTAATTTTAAGATCATTCAGTAACACGGTACCATCTGCTTTTAAGTTCACAACCTTAAGGAATTAAGCGATATCTGAGTTATTTTGGTGCTAGAAATTTTAGTAAGAACCATTGATATTGGTTGACTGTTCTCTATCATGTTATTTCCGCTAGGATGTAGTAAAGGGTAAAACTAAAGAACGAGAACAGACCCTTGTTTCGCACCACAGGAATTTGAATTACTGTGTGGAGGCTGCCCTGCTTACAAGATTCCCTATTGGGAAGGGGATGCAGAGAATATGGAGTGCAGTTGTAAGATGGCAACCCTTGTGCTGGTCTTTACAATTAGGCCAATAAAGCCTTATAATGTGTTTTTAAACCATGAAGATTGAGTCCGTAAATTTCAAATGTTTATTAAAAAGTCTCTTATTTCAAACAATAGTAGCATTTATACCAGATTGTTATGAGGTTCATTGAGAAATTTCAAATACTTGGAAATAGGAAACGAGAATACCCAAAACGTTTTGTCCCTTCCTGGGACTTCTTCAGGGGTTTGCGAATAATAAGAATTATTTCAGACAACTTTCACAAGAAGAATATATTCGCAATGAGTTGGTTATTGGGTCCCTATATAATTGAGGTGCCTGAGGCATGAAGCGGAGTTCTAATTGATTCTCCTTACTTCATATCAGGGAGAGTGTGGATGATACCTATTCACATCTTCTCCTATTATTTGGTTGAATAGACCGGCTGAGCGGTAAATAGTCTTCTTATGGCCAATGTCATTTGAAGTCTTTAGTTTGGACGAAAAATTCGTAAATGAGACCTCTCAATCTTCATATATTATTGGTCATACCTTTGTTAGGTTAAAATGATATTGACAGCTTCATGCGGTCTTAGTAGACCCGATGTTACATAGGCCCTTATTCAGATCTGACCGCAGTACAAATTTGTTCTTAAAATGGGCAAAACCATGTGCACTGCAGGTGGGGCAGATGTAACATGTGCAGAAAGAGTTAGATTACGGGTAACTTATTTTGTTTCTGTGCAGGGTAAATACTGGCTGCATTATTTTTACACTGCAATTTAGATTTCCGTTTGAACGCACCCCACCCAAATCTAACGCTCTCTGCACATGTTACATCTGCCCCACCTACAGTGCACATGGTTTTGCCCATTTGAGAAGGAATTTGCCTTTGCGAATGAACCAGAATAAGGGCCATAGTTACATAGTAGGTGAGGCTGAATAAAGACTTGCGTCCATCTAGTTCAATCTATGTTTATATTAGTTTATCCCTTGTTGTATAGTATGTTCTGATATTTTAAAGACAGATTATGTTACTTATTCGTACCCATGGATGTTTTTAACCAATAAATGTTTATCCAACCTTATTTTAAACGTATTTATAGTGTCTGCCGACACCACTTCTCCAGGAAGAGAGTTCCAAAGTTTGACTGTTCTGACTGTAAAGATTTTTTTTCTTCTAGATGAACAAAATCTTTTTTCTTCTAATCTAAACTCGTGCCCTTGCGTCCTAGATTCCTTTCTAGCAAAAAAAAGGTGTTTGACAGTTCTTTATATTGGCTCCTAATATATTTATACATGTTGAGCATGTCCCCCCTTAAATGTCTCTTCTCTAGTGTAAATAGTCCCAAATTGCTTAATCTTTCCTCGTAGCTTAAATTCTTCACTCCTCTAATAAGCTTTGTTGCTCTTCTTTAGATTTTTAGATGTCCTTTTTATAGTGTGGTGTCCTAGAATTGTACTCCGTATTCGAGGTGCAGTCTAACCAATGATAATTACTTTTGAGTCCCCAGTTTGCCGCAATTCACGCCCCCCCCCCGCGTGATTTGTGGACCCCCGCACCCCCCTCCCGCGATTCGCGGTGCCCCCCTCCCTTGATTTGCGGCCCCCCGTGACCCCCCCTCCTGTGATTTGCAGTCCCCCTCCCGCGATTCATGGCCACCCCCGCGACCCCCCTGCCTGTGATTCACGGCCACCCCCACGCCACCCCCTCCCTTGATTCACCCCCCCATCCGCGATTCACAGACCCCCAAAACCCCCCTTCCGCAATTTGCGGACCCCCCCCTTCCTGCGATTCACGGGCCCCCCGCGCCCCCCCTCCCACCATTTGCGGACCCCGCCCCCCCCCCTCAATTCACAGACCCCCACGCCACCCCCCTCCAGCAATTTGTGGACCCCCCTGACCCCCTTCCCACAATTCCCCCCCCCCAACGGACCCCCGTGACCCCGCTCCCGCATTTCACGGACCCCCTAGGTGGAAAATCTGGCCCTGGCTGCCACGCTGCAGGTTTCCCCACTGCCAGAAGTGTTCCCACGGTCCTCTGCAACAGCGCCACAACATTTATCAATGTCTTGCCCACATACCACTATCATACAGCCTCCTGCTCTCATGCACCCTCACTCCGTCCCAGTGGTAGGAGACGCTTATATTGCATACTGTCCCCCACCCTCCTCCAGTTATAGGGATGCCAATCGACCATCAATGATTTCAAATCATCGATGGTTTATGGCCGATGTTGGATACTTTTGCCATCGATGTGGGAGGACCAAATTTCAAATTTTTTTAATGTGCCGGGACACGGAGCATAGCTCCGCCCCCCCCCCACCCGGAAGTCCCACCACCGAGTTCTGATTGACCCACGCCCTATTCAGTCATATAATGGATGACCATTCATACCCCTCATGCCCACACACCCCTATCACTGCCCTGCCTCCTGTTCTCCTGCTCCGTAACTTCCGCCAGTGGGGACCGGCTCATCATGTGTTGCCCGCATTCCCCTATCATGCTTTACCACCCAGCCTCCTGCTCTCATGCACCCCAACTCCCACCCAGTAGGAGGAGACACTGACTCAGGGGCACCATCCTGTACTCCTGCACTGGCATGCTGGATGCTCACCCACTGGCTGGAGCTGCACAGTGTCCCCCACCCTCCTCTGCACCAGCGCAAAAGCTTTAGTCCCCCTCATACCCACACACCCCTATCACTACCCAGCTTCCTGCTCTCCTGAACCGTAACTTCCACCACTGGGGAGTCGCTGACGCTGTTTTGCCCACATACCCCTATCACGCCTCATAGCCCAGCCTCCTGCTCTCATGCACCCTAACTCCCACCCAGTAGAAGAAGACACTGACTCAGGGCCACCGTCCTATACTCCTGTGCTGCCACACTGGACCCTCACCCACTGGCAGAAGCTGCACAGTGTCCCCCACCCTCCTCTTTAGTCCCCCTTATACCCACACACCCCTATCACTACCCAGCCTCCTGTTTTCCTGTGTCGTGACCTCCGCCAGTGGGGAGTCGCTGACTCAAAAACACCCTACTATACTACTGCACACACACACACACACACACACATAAACAACACGCACACACACCCCCTCACACACACCCACAAATGTCACTGTACCCTCCACACTATCAATGTACATCTTACTCTGTAACCGCTTTTTAATTTAACAAAACAATACACACCCCCTTCCACATCATATGCTCTCTATTTAACACATTTCGCCTATAACTCAAGTTGCAATACAGGGCATCCTTCATACAATTCTAACCATATTTCACACAATACAAAAGTTAAGGTGGCGCAGCCCCTTACGACGTTGTGAAGAGCGCCCGTAGGGCACAATGAATCGCGTAGTATATATATATAAGGACCACTAACCACAAGACTGGCCGTTCAACAAGATGCACTCAAGAACCAGCCCCCTCCAGAACCACCACCCAGAGACTACAGGGGACATGGGCCCTAATGGACTCAGTTGTGATCTTCTCTCTATCTGTTACTTATCTCGCCACACCTGCATTCCCTTGTAGCACGATCATGCCTCTCCAACATAACAGCAACTCAGAGTCACCCATGCGACTGTAGGTTAATTTCAATTGGCGCACCCCTATGGGCGCACTATATGTCCCTCAGGACCCTTTCTTGAATTCCCCCTAAAGTGATCATATGAACACGACAACGTTGCAGTGCCATGAGGTGTAAATCATGAGCTCTAACCAGCTCCTTGTGTGCTTTTTTTCATCTCTGTCTGATCTCGCTATCCTTTGTATTTTCTTCAAAATGTAGTAATATGACTTGTGTTAATTCCACAGTGATGGCCAACATCATTAATAATATGCTCTTACAAGCCTAATGTGTGCTTTGTTTTCATCTTTTGCTTACCTTGCTATCCTTTACAATTTTCTTCCTAAGTAATAACATGACCCGTCACCTTCTGAGTGAGAATTGACAGATACAATATGCACTGATGAGCTCTAAGTGTGCCTTTTTTTATCTCCTACTTATCTAACTATTCTACATGTTTCTTCCAGTGTTAATATATTATCTGTCGCCCCCACAATGACAAGTGATACGCTTAATAAGCTCTCACGAGCTTCAGGTGTGTTTTTTTTCATCTTTACTCTTTCTTGCTATCCTTTAACTTTTCCTAACACCACAAGGCAATAAAGGGCACTGCCATCCCTATAATGAGGGGTGGCACAGGCAATACGTCCCTCTTATGAAAACATAGGTCTTGAGCCTTAACCCCATGTGCTCATTTCCATTAGTCCCAGTCATCTCCCACAGCACCATCCCTAGTCTTCCATAACCTGTCAGATTTACTTAGACAAACAGCGGAGGTACACACCAGCAACCTGGATGGACCTTAGAGTTTTGTACCTACCTGCAAATTCGATAGTTCAATTGGGCAGTTGACCATTATAAAAAAGGTAGGAAACTAAGACTTAATGAATATTTCTCAAAGGATAAGTCTAAAAGTGACTCTAGGCCGATTGAAGATGTACATAGGTTCTTTAAAACTTTGAGTACCTTTGACCCAGTGTCAAACAACTCAAGTACAGTATAAAGACATTTCTAAGATTAATTAATGATGATTGTAATGCCAAAATAGCATTTGACAATTTATACAGGGCTGGGAGAGGCTCTAGGTACATTGAGATCTGACTAGTATAGAAGTGAGAAAAGCAGATAAAGGCGGGGCTGTATTGCTCCAGAATTTTGACACGTATGATTCTGAAATTAGGAGTGACAGTGCTACCTATGAAAGACTGTCTTTGAGATCAGTGTTGGCAAGTAAGCGTGAAGTGGGTGGATAGATGAGGTGCTGGCAGGCTTTTTTGTCAGTTGAGCACCCCGTCTGTCCATTAGAAAGATTGGACGCCTCTGTCACCTCCCGCTACATAGGGGAGGTGACAGAGATTTAATGTTACTGAAAAAGGAATCCCGCTGGATCCATAAATGACACAGTTGCCCCTAAAGGGCTTAATGAATATAATAATTTACGTATTTTCCTTCGATCTGGTGCGCAAAAATCAGTTTGGACAATCATATCTAGAAATTGTTCTTTTTCATATTTTTTTTTTCGTTTTTCACGTTTTCATTACTTTAATTTTTTTTAAATGGATATTTTGTCCGTGGTGCTTATGACATCGCTGTAAGTGCTTTGAGGCTTTGGCAAATTACAGTAAGTGGCACTTTTGGGGGCATTGCTTAAGGGACGCTACAAGTGGCGGTATGTGGGGGCATTACGCATAATGTGTGGCTTAATGTGTAAGGGGCATTACGGTGTGCAGCATCATGTGTAAGGGACATTATGTGTGCAGCATCATGTGTAAGTGGCATTATGTGTGCAGCATCATGTGTAAGGGACATTATGTGTGCAGCGTCATGTGTAATGGGTACTATGGTGCGCGGCATCATGTGTAATGGGTACTATGGTGTGCGGCATCATGTGTAATGGGTACTATGGTGTGCGGCATCATGTGTAATGGGTACTATGGTGCCATCAAGCAAGAACCCCCTAGCAATGAGCACGTAGGTAAGCAGCACTTATGTGGCAAATATGTAATGGGCATTACGGTTTGTTATATAGTATGTAATGGGCATCATGATGTGTGGCACAATGTGTAATGGGCATTATGGTGTGTGGCCTTATGTGTAATTGGCATAACGGTGTGTGGCTTTATGTGTAATGCCGCGCAAAGGTCTCCCTACTATTATGTCTAGATCTGGGACCACCCATTACCATAATTCTAGATTCGCCTATGTACAGTGTACTATGACCTTGGGGAAAAACCCAGTGTTTAATTAAATCTCCCACAGGGTCCTTCACAGGAAATTCAGGTGTGTGTGTGTGTGTGTGTGTGTGTGTGTGTGTGTGTGTGTGTGTGTGTGTGTGTGTGCAACTCTCAAAAAATATACATATTTTTACACCACACAATGTACAACACATTTACATTGTACCTAGATATTATCATATGGAGCATATATATCCTAAAAGGTTATGATTAGATTTTAAATACCTCTGCACTTGAAGGGAGGACTACACTATCATTTTATATACAGTATATATTTGCCCTGTGGTGTGGACACGGTGGATGTGTCCTGATGAAAGCCGCTCTGTACGAGGTCGAAACGTTGATATGTGACCCCCAAACTCTACTGCTATTTATGTGAGAAATAAATAATTTTATACCTATATCCGGAAAGCCATGGTGAGTGCACTCTTATTTACCTACTGTATGTGTGTATATATATATATATAACGGTGTGTGGCCCCCGGCACTCTCCCAATTGTTGGCTATTTACACTGCCCTTTAGGAATCGTATGTAGAATGAAGAATCCACACTGCCAGGGATACATTCACTAGGTCGACAAGCATTAGGTCGACAAGCATTAGGTCAACCACTGAAGGTCAACATGCATGAAGGTTGACATGGGGTTAGGGTCGACAGGGTAATTAGGTCGACATGGGGTAAGTCGACAGCCAAAAGGTCGACATGGGGTTTTTCACTGCGGCAGTCCGAGGACATTTCTATAATTTTGAGCAGAAAAAAACGAATCCAACGTTTTGGGGCTAACACGCCCCATTGTCAAGGTATAAAAGTGCACTTTTTCTATACACTTTATCACACTCGATTTTATACTTGCATACTTTAATCTTTTACTCCAATATTAATTGGATTAAAAGACAAATAATATGAGGTACTAATATAATATATACCCATGTAATACAAAACATTTTGGATCAAACCTAAGGTTAATTTTAATTCTATCTTATAAATAAAGTATACATTTTAAATCCAACTTTGTTTGTGGAAGTACTGTATGAGTAAACTGTTGTCTGATGTCTTTTGCTTTGTATGTTTAGTATACTGTATAAAACCAGTAGGTAGCACCTCCAACTATATGTGTGATAACATAAATCACACAAAAGTGATTACTACAGTATATACTGTATCCCTCCACTATTGATAATATGAACATGTCATCCTGGGGCGGGACTCTTCATTTACTCTGTGATACATTGATGACAGATGCCAATTTGTTTCTTACCATTTCTCACAGTCACTCTGAAATGATTCTCCTGGTTTATACAGAGTATCCCCACGTTTGCAGTGGCACTCAGTGACTGCCACACAGCCCCTGTTAGTGTAATCATCCTGCACAGTGTCTGGAAAGAGTAAGGTGTAAACATGTGTTTAGTCTGTAAAATGTACAATGCCTACTTAATCTTATTGTTACGGAACTGCAGACAGTTGCTTACGATAGAACCATTCTTTGTAATTACGCACATTATATGCAATGTCTTAGCCAAGTATTATGTTAGGGTACTCCAGCTGATTGTGTAAGCCAACAAAGGGGTCTTGTGCATATAATAGCCAGATACCTGTTGTTCCCTTAGTGTTAGACGTACATACTAGTGCTTAGGATGCCGCCAGGACTTTCACCTTAGTGGTAGGGGCTTATCCAATTGGCTGGAGACCACAACGTACAGGTTAGAGCAATATACACCAAGATACACAGTAGAGGGAATGGAGTGGTTAACCAGAAGATGCAGGACTAGCTTTCAGGTAGTGAATGTGACAATGACACAGTGCTGAATGGTATGCACAACATACAGCCACAACAGACAGGCAGAGATTTATAGTACTGGATAAACACAGATACTGTAGTAGATAGAGTAGATTGAGTATTATCTGATAAGACAGATAATCCACAGGCAAAGGAATTTTTGGGATATCAGAGTCACCATATGAACCTGGGACAGAAACCACTGACTTCCACAAAGAGAAAAAGCTATACCCAGTAGCGGTAAGCTTGGCAGATCAATCTAGACCAATCAACAAAGCCAGCATGGAAAGTTCCAAACTAATAAAGAGATACAATGCAGATGCAGCGCTGCATGTAGCTGTTCCATATCCAGGCTGCTAGAGCTCACAGGTTTTGCATGTATTTTCACACAGGACCACTGAAGACGAGATGCAGGGCACTTTTCGACAGGCACCAACCGAAATCTTTGTACACATGGTGCAATTCAATTTTCTATTACATTTTGAATATATAGTAAAAATTGAATAGATTTTATCCTGATGCACTGCCCCTCAGCATTGGAATTGAAAGCAGAAATAGACAGTGCAGACAAGTCTATATTTGCGAGATGAAAAGGAGGGCCATGCAGCATGGCCCCCATCCCCCCCCCCCCCCACACACACACACACACACACACACCAGCCAGCCAATACCCGCACCCCACAGGGTCCCAGCGGCCGTCGAAGGCAAATTTATATAGTCAGCTGCCAGATCAAACCTTGCGTACACACCTTGAGAGTCGGGAGACTGAGGATACCTCAATGTGCAGTGAATTTACTCTGCATTGTATCATTTTGCTGTGGCCATTTCCCATTTCTGTACAATGGTTGTTTGAGGCATTTACCATTATGTGTATTTGTTAAAATATTAAACAAACAGAAGTTAAAAAAATATTTAGGTCGATATAGGTCACAATTAGTAATAATTAGTAATAAAAATAATAATTAGTAAAAAAAAAGCTGAAGCAGCAACTAAGTAACAGTGCTGAGGCTGTCCCTTAAGAGAGTCTAGGGATGTCCACATTAGCTATGTGTGAGTCTGACACTTCTCATTCTTTTCTCATAGAGAATACAACTTCACCTCTTTTTCACCATTTCTGCACCATCTGCAAATGTAGGGATGAGCAGTACAAGTAACGATAATGATAATGACATAATAGAATTTGGGAATGCTAGTGTAGGAGTGCAACAGGATGAGGAGGATATTTGTTTACTATATTATGCTAATGAGGATGATGACGATGTTGATGTTGTTGTTTAAGTCAGCCACCAGTGACAGCAGTTCATGTCCTTGATAAAAAGAAAACCATTGTGATGCCTGGTCATATGACAAAACTCTACAGCTTGGGTGTGGGATTATTTTTCCAAAATCCTGACATTTGTGAAGGCATCTGCTGTATAAGTGAATCCAAATTTAGTAGAGGTAGGGATGTTAACCCGCTAGGCACCTCCTCAATGTTACATAATTTATGGTAGGTTCATGAAATTTATTTCACAAGATCATAATTTAATTAATACCCTGATCATCAACCTCTGCATTTGCGATTGGAGGTGGTCCTTTCAAAAAAATTGGTTGTGGGGGTCCAAACAAACCAAGCACTTAAGCCACAAAAGTGGCTATCCCTGTTGATGAAGTATTTGGTTTGTCGAACTGTACATGTCTCATGGATCGCCAGTGCATATGCTGCGACCGGTCTCCATCCTGGCTGTTGCTGGAGTCGGCCGTTTGTGGCCATGGGCAGACGATGTGCTTGTGGAAAGTAGTCAGGAGCCAGAGATCTCAGGGCGCCGCCATCTTGAATGTGAGCAAAATGCTACGGAACCAATCCAGGGCTCTTGACAAATTTTCTCTTGCAGAAGCCAATAGTTAATGTTCTAAAGGTTATTTCAGACCAGGAGGTGTGAGTGCAAAGTCTTCTCTGCCGCCTTTTGGTGATTCCTATACCATATTTGGCTTTGGTCCAGTTGTGTGGCATTTTCTCCTCCTCACTGTGCTCCCCAGCAACTATCTAACCCTGCCTGCACTAATACAACAGAATCTGTTCCGGACAAACTTCCCCTATGACAAATAATGAGTGCACCTGCCTGTTCATCTGGAAAACTTGAGCTGTGAGAACCACTGACTTACGTTGTCCATTTCTGTTTTCTACATAATTACTTAAATTAGAGCAAACCTAAAAGTTTTTAAATGTCACTACAACTAATAAGGTGTAACATTCATATGTACCATACAGTACCTGCAGGACAGAAGCATCCATCCATGTAGTGCTCCTCACACACGCTGAGTCTCTGTGGATTAGAGCAGAAATTCTGGCATGGGGAACCACTTTCTTGGTAAACCTTATTAGCAGAACATTGCTTAGCTGAAAAATACAATTGAAAAACTTTTGTTTGAATTTAATTAAAATACTGTAAAAATGCAATGCAGTAAAGTAAAACAGGCCAGCGGAAAAGTACAAATGCCTTATCACTCCTCAAAATTATCTATGGAATAAAAAAAACACTTTTGCACTTCTGTATTAGGAAATTTACTGTACGTACTAATTTCCGTACAACAATAATTCATTTACAGCTATTTTTGGCCAGTTGGGACTACAGTTTCTGATTCCTCCTTATTGGTTGTTCTTATTTTATATTGGAGGACCTCAAAATAATAATGAGAACCAATATAATGTAGTAAATTGCATATTATTATTTTTGGTACTTGTTTCCTAGCACGGTGCCCCCGATTTTGATCGTAGTGCATCTTATGCAATCGCATCGCATGCAATATATCGGCATGCAATGCATGCGATGCAATGCGATTTTTAATTGTACAAGCACCCTAATGGGTGCTTACAATGTTAAATGCACCCCCATTGTCAACGCCACCCCCACTATCAACGCCAACCCGAACCATGGCGAGCGCAGTGAGCCCACAAGGGGCGGCGGTACGCGTCCTCCGACCTTTTCATAGGGTCGAGCACAGCGTGCCACCGAGCCAGAAGCGTGGCAAAGCGAGCCCCGTGAGGGGACACGGATTACTTTACATGTATTCCGCGTGCGCTCGCCACGCTTCGGGCTCGTATTCTGTGTCCCCTCGCCACGCTTCGGGCTTGGTGGCTCGCTGCGCTCGCCACACTATCTAAAATCAACTCCACGCCGACATGGATACTTTTGCCCGGGGGCCTGAGCTTCTGTTAAGACGGCCCTGTCTATGGCACTTACAGGATATAAAACCTCCTATTTAAAATTAGAAGAGCAGGAATGACTGTCACAAGTGGAAATGCAAGCTTGGGATGAGATAATTGCTTGTTTATTGTGACATGTCATGTTTTTTTAGAATTTATAGCTCATTTATACAGTTTGGTGTCTCTGGTTTAGTTTTTAATTAAAATATAAAATCAAAGGTGGTCACTGAGACATTTTTCAAATAGGCATTGTATACAGTATAGAGCACAAGAATACTTACGACAGAAGTTGTCTCTTCTCCAGTTACCGGGGCGTCCTCCTGCATGAGAGCACTGTCTGGAATATGCTGCGATACTGCTGCACACACAGAAGGTGTCTTGTTGGGAAGGTTTACAAGAGCACATGTCCAGCATACAGGCCTGGATGTAGGATTCCACCTTGATGAGACTTTGACAGTCTGAAAATGCAGGATGTGCCAAATGCTTTTGACAGACTTTGCGCTGAGGAGAAATAATACTGTGTGAGTGTTATCTGTCCACAAAGTTTGGCAAGGATCCGTGCGGAGTGAAAATAATGTAATTTTTCAGTAGTTATAAAATCAGTGGGTTTCACATTACAAATCCATGTTTTAAGACACCAGAAGAATCCTATCAGGAGATCTCTTATCCAAAATATTTAAAAAAACTTGTTTTTTTTTAGAATATTTCGGATTTTTTGTTTGTCCCCCCCCCCCCCCGCCCTTTTTTCATACTGTGTGTTTGTATAAAATAAGTGTTTTTAAATGAAGTATATTTGCCCAACGTACTAGCCTCAGGGGATTTTTTAAAGAGTATTGGGCCAATATACTTCATTTAAAATCACACTTATTTTACACAATCATACAGAAACAGTACACACCTCTGTCACTTTACACAAATACACAGATACACAACACATACACAGACAAGTCTGCCCCTTAATAAGCTATTACATTTGGCCGCATTTTTTTTATTGAAAAATGTATGTGGGCAGGCGCCATGGCGGCTGGGTACAGGTTGCTTCTTTCAGCGCTGACAGGCAGGAGCTGTTCTTTATGGCCACTGCTGCTTATGCAGGGGGCAGCTACCGCACCTGCCTGTCAGCGCAGAAGCAACCTGGACCCAAAGCTCCCCACAGAGCCTGTCGGCGCTGGCTCCACCAAGCCAGTGCCTCACCAACCACAAACGTCACCGCACGTCCCTGGTTATTAGCGAAGGTCCTCTCACAAGATGGATTAAATGGAGATGGGAAAACAATGTCCTCCCTGAAAAGGCTGGTCCAGAACTGTGGATGTATCGGGCTCATGGGGAATCGGGATACATCTACAGTCTGCTATGTCATCTTTTATTTATTTATTACCAGTTATTTATATAGAGCACACATATCCCGCAGTGCTGAATTAGCCATTCACATCAGTCCCTGCCCCAGTGGAGCTTCATAAAAAGGAGTAATTTGGTCCATTGAGGGGCTCATAGAGGTGAGGAGTAGTTAGCCTTTTATAAATATATAGATATACAAGTCATTTTGCTAAGATCCATGAAAAATATAAGTGGCTTTAGTCTATCCCATGTCAATTTTAAATATTTCCGTATGTGAGGCGTTTAGGAGGGACCTCATTTTTATGTTTTTGCAATTTAATTTTGGTGAGGATAACACCATAGAGCAACCCTCCCTTAACTGCCACTGGTGCAATTAACAGTACCAAGCGTTATTTGCTTCAGGTATATTAACTTATTATTTACTCACATGTTGGGAACAGAGTGATGTGTCCGCCTTCTGCGTCTCATATAAAACAGTACAGTCCTCATTTGGGTCATTGATCTTCTGAAGATTTCCAAATTGCACAGGACTGAGAGTGATATCTGTGAATCAAAGATACAAAGTTACTCATTTGTACAAGATGTACATATGTATAAACTGCCCATACACTGGCAGATCATATTACTAATGGTACAGAGCTGTGCAAACACAGACTGAATCAAGCGCTAAATTGTGAGAGGGTGAGAGCAATTGGGCGGGGGGATGGGGAAGGATACGGGTACTGAAAGAAGGATAGTCTAGATTTAGATAGACAAGAAAGTAGAGTTGAGCAAATAGAAATACTAAATACATAAACCACACCTCCCAAAATGACCCATTCCAAGAGGGACAAAATGCTCTCTTCCTGGAATTCCCTCTTAATTTAGGATTGCCATCACCTGTTTTAAACAGGTTCATTGATAAGAAAGGTGTTTCAACACAGGAGATGGTGATCCTAAATTAGGAGGAAAGTCCAGGAATAGAGCATTCTGTCCCTCCTGGAGAGGGTCATGTTGGGAGGTATGCATAAACAGAAAATAATAATACATATAAAAATAAGAAAAATACAATAAAAATAAATAAAATTAAAATATAACCAATATAAGATTTACACTCCTAGATTGAAGGTAGTTTGAGGAGCGCACCGGATGGTGAGTGGAGGGACTTTCCCTATCTTACTCTGCAGAGTTGGCCGGATTCGGTTCTTGCCGTCGCTATTTACTGTGTTTGGCGGCTTTCTGCTCTCAGTGGGAGATCGCGGCTTTCACTGGTGACGTTAGTTTCTGCTGTTTCTTTGTCAGTGGTATTTGGGGTCCGTTTGTCTCTCCTTCGGGAAGGGGGGGCTCCTGATAGTGTGCAACGCATTTCACACCAGGGTGGGGGGGGGGTGCTTTTTCAAGGATGTTTTAGCTGTTGTTTTTTTTCTTATTTATAGGGTAAAAAGAAGAAATTCCTAATCAGGGGGAATCCACCTGGCCATAAATCACCTATGGGGAGCTAGGTCATTGATAAGAAAGGTGTTTCACCACAGGTGATGGCAATCCTACATTACCAGGGAAGTCCAGGAACAGAGCATTTTCTCCCTCATGGAGAGGGTCGTGTAGGCAATTGTGTCTAATGTATGTCAACCTTCATAGGGCAGTATTCAATGAGCATTTTGGTGATGTGCAGCGAATCCTGTTTAGGATTCGCTGCACATTCGCCACTGCTCGCCACGTTCCGGAGCCTCGCCGGCTCCAGTATTCAACGAGTCAGGGGCTCGCTGCCCCTGACCGGCAAATTTTAACTCCTGCAGCGTTGCCACAGGGAGCCTGAGGACGGTGGCAGGCAGGGAGTTGGAAGTCTCCCTGCCTGCCCCAGAACGTTTGTGGGGGGGAGGTGGGCTCCCCGGGAGCCAGGCAGCACAGGCTGCCCCCCGGGGGCGCCAGCAGGGGACCGGGTACATTCACTACACCCGATCATGCATATGTAATGATCGGGTGAAGTGAATATATGAATATCTAATGAGCGGCTCGGCTCCGGCCCCCTGCTGGCTGCTCTGTGTAAAAAAAAATATATATATATATATTTTTTTTAAATTAAATATATAATCATGTGCTTACAGCACATGAATAAAAATAGCATGCCCCTACTCAGAATAAAATTCCTGATTTTTTGACACCAAATGTAAACAACAAAACACTTTAATTTAAAAGTTCACATTTCACTTCACCATAAAAAGATAGCGATTGCTACTTGGTGAATCATGGCGAAAAAAACCTTGAAATGTATTCGCCATCTGGTCATTGAATAGGGTGATTCACCGTTTTAGTCAATAATTCGCCTTACAGCACAAAATCGCCATAAAAACCTGGCGAATCAGCCTCATTGAATACCGCCCATAGTGTCAACCTAGCAACCAAATCCAATTATTAAGTGTGAACAATAAGGCAGATAGCACCTGGCTGACAAATAATTGTAATGTCATTATGATATAAGATAACTGATAATATGTATATAAGTGTAATTTATACAGATGTCACTATAACAAACAAGTTGCCTTTTACATAGCCATGTCCCAAGTGTACTGACATTGCACAATCTATTGCCAGAGCTGACTGTTAATTTATCCGCTGTGTCCTTTCCATTTAAATAACATTTGGTAAAGTTCTTGCAGTGAACCAGTTTGTCCAGACCACTTACCTTCACGAAGAAACTCATTGTGGTTGGGAATGCCGTTATACTCCCCACACAGACCACAGGTGTGGTGATAAAACTTCTGGTCAAGCTCGAGCTGAGTAGAAGAAAAGAATGAATCATTTTACTAGCCCAGGAAAGAAATAAATTATTCTTGCCAGAAAGGACCCTATAGTTCTGCTTACTATGCCAGGAAATTAGCATTTTGATGTGTGGTACTATAAAGTGACCTGTATGTCCGAGGTGACTTGTTACATAACTGATAACAAGAAGGAAAAATGAATGATGGACAGAGTGCTGCTGTCACAGCGCACAGGGGCAGGATAGAGCCACCTGGGGGAACAAGTTTAATTTGAACCTTTGCCAATCAATTACATTCATTGTTCTCAGACTCAGGTAATATAGTAAACTCCTAATACAGTAAATTAGAAGAATATGTAATGTAGGAGGATCAGGGTTGCCGAAAATCGGGTCCCCCTCCTGGCCCCTCGGAAAGGTGGGCAACCCTCCCGGATACCGGCGGGCCCCCCACATCTCCCTCGTAGCGGCGTTAATTTCCACGATTAGCGGCTTGTCAGTGGTGGGGCGAGGCTAAAAATGCAAATAGTATCATTTAGCACCGCCCCCTCCTAAAAGACCCACAAATTGTGGGATTTGCAGTACTGGGGTGGGGCTTGATTACATCTACATCAGGCCCCGCCCCCGAAGTGCTGCTGACAGTCACCTCTCCGGGCTTCTCCCAGAGAGGAGACTTTAATTGTAGGCAACCCTGAGGAGGATGTTTATCAAAGATTAGGGAGAAGTAAAGTGCACACCAGTCAGCTCTTAATTTCCATGTTACAGGCTGTGTATAAAACAAAACAGGAGCTGATAGGTTAGTACTTTGGGGCCAATTCAGACCTGTTCGCACATGCGTATTGTCTGCAAGGAGAGATTGTAAGCACCTTTGGCAAATTTTTCTACTTGGAAGGCATTCGCAACGGGACAGGCATGTTGGGATGGATCCCCCACGTTTTATACTCATGCCCGTAAAAAAGATGGGCGCGTCCAAGGAGACACATGTATCCTTGGGTGTGTCTGTTAGGGATGGGGCATGACATTGGCGCCTGCCCGTAAACAGCTGTTTTGCTTGCAGCCCCTGAATGAGTCCTGGGCAACGTGGTGGCTGCACACACCAGGTAGAAGAAGAGAAATCAATCAAATTCAATGATAAGTAAAAATCGAATGAGTTCTCCTCTGACCGGCCACATGCGAATGGAGGTGTACCTGTACACATCCGTTCACAGCCCTGCAAACCCCTTCGTAAGGCAGGAGTTCGCAGGGCAGGGGGTGGCGTTTTCCTGCTCGCCGAACACTCGGAGCCCAGCGACCAGGTCCTTATCCCGCTACACGTTATATCTCTGCATGCTTGGACAAATCTCTGCTTTATTTGTTGTGTTGCTCACCATGAGTGCATCCTCCTTATTCCACATAAGAGTCAATCCTGTCTTTGCGTACACTTTGACGTAGGCATCTGTTTCCTGAATCTTGATTCTATATTCATAGAATGGAATCTGGGCACTGCAAAATAAATGCAATAAAAAGTATGAAAATACAAGATGTCCTAATGTCCTACAAAACAGTTTCAATAAGTACAATTTAGGGTACTTGTGAGTTATCCGGGCGCCCGATTTTAAAATCGGGTCGGATCGGGACATCGCATCGCATGCGACCATCGGATGCGATGCGATGCGATGACCCGATTTTTCCATAGGAATCAATGTTAAAATGGACTGAGTCCATTTTAACATGGAATTCAATGGGAAAAAGGGGTCCTTTTCATACCCCTACTATCCAAGTGGGCATGGAGTTGGATATAAACCTGTGGCGAGCGTAGCGAGCCACCGAGCCCGAAGCGTGGCGAGCGTAGCGAGCCCCGCGAGGGGACACGGAATACCGTCCCCTCGCGGGGCTCGCTTCGCTCGCCACGCTTCGGGCTCGGTGGCTCGCTACGCTCGCCACAGGTTTATATCCAACTCCATGCCCACTTGGATAGTAGGGGTATGAAAAGGACCCCTTTTTCCATAGGAATCATTTTAACATTGATTCCTATGGAAAAATCGGGTCATCGCATCCGATGGTCGGATGCGATGCGATGCGATGCGATATCGCATCGCATCGGATTGTATGCCTTAACTTAAGGCATACAATCAAAAAATCGGGAGCCCGGATAACTCACAAGTACCCAATTTAGTTTAATACTAATTTTAAAATGTATTAGACTGATGCTAGGGACACGGCTGCTAGGTCGACACTATGAAGGCTGACATACATTAGGTTCAACAGGGCCTAGGTCGACACCTGAAATAGGTCGACATGGCTACAGGGTCGGAAGGTCGACACAAGCATAAGGGGGACAATGGGAAGGTTGACAGTCAAAAGGGCGACATGAGTTTTTCACATTTTTTTTCTCTGAGCCGACTTGTGCCTACAGGCGGTATTTCATACCCTCCCATCCACTACGGCAGGCATTCCCAACCACGGTCCTCAAGGCACACCAACAGTGCAGGTTTTATGCTGTGTACACACGGGGGAGATATGGGCTATAATCGCTGGGAATATGGTCGCAGGCCATATACCCTCTGGAGATGAACGGTTTGCTCCTTTGGCTGAACGTACCCCCGGATGCACAAGCGGAGATTGTTTACAATATCGGCTCCTCCCACATACTGGGGTTAAGCCCACCCAGCAGCCAATCCTGAGCGGCCATTGGCTGGTTGGCGAGCCTAACCCCCGGTATGTGGGAGGAGCCGAGATTGTAAACAAACAATCTCTTTGTGCAGCATGGGGTACTGCAGCTGGAGGAGCAGACCGTTCATCACCAGAGGGAGTGTGTATATATTTTCCTTCAACAGGTACCCACGCACTTTAGGTACGTATAGTATGAGGCATAGTAGCATGATATAAAACTGTACTTTTGTTATGTGTGTCTGCTTCTTTTTTGTCTCCTGAATTTCTAAAACCAGGACAGGTTCTTTGAGCCAGGGGCTGGTTATGCTCAGGAGTCGGAACCCTATGGTGTGTGGTGTAGGATACCGACAGTCGGGATCCTGACAGTCATTAGCCCGAAGTTGGTATCCCGACTGCCCGGACTCAGACAGCATGGTGAGCGCAACAAAGCCCCTTGCCACGCTATGGGCACGGTGGCTCGCTACGTTAGCCGCCTATTCTATTCTCCCTCTATGGGGGTCGTGGACCCCCATGAGGGAGAATAGCGGGTGGCCGTTGGGCACCTGTCTGTCTGCGTTTTGACAGTTAGGATCCCGACGTCGGGTAAATGACTGTCGGGATCCCGACTGTCAGGACCGCGTCCGGCACCCACCCTATGAGTTATTTTTATTTTACTGTAAATCACGCATTACCGGGTCTAAGAAATCACACATGTGCATTAATTCGCACATTTTTTATGATTAAAATTCACACTTTTTCATGAACAAAACTCGCACTAAATTGCATGACATCGCATATTTCACGCCGCAATTCGCATTCCATTCCATTTGCGATTTTCTTTCCAAAAATTAGTGATTTAAAAAAATGCGATGTTGTGCGATTTCAGAACCTTACTAAAAATCTTATCCTATTACATGTCACCCTTCCTGTCTGTTTTTTTATTTTATTTTTATCTTTATTTATAATTTTTTTGTATAAAATAGAAAAATGCATAGAACTGTGTACCGTTTTTTCACATGTTGTTAACAGTAATGCGTAGGCAGGACTAACAAAAATTATCCTCTATATGCACAGACAGTTCTCAACTGTCTATTTATTCGGCTTTGGCTCGTGGCGCTGTGACCCTAGCCCTCACCCCCAGGATAAAAGGTCTGTGTATTCTACTAAAGAATTTGTGAGGTGCCTTAACAGGAGTTGTTATCCCAGAGCAGCTGCTTGAATTATAGGTGTAGTCACTCCCTATTTGGATTAAACACCAACAGAAAAAAGAGATGGAGCAGCGCTACAACTACAATGAATGAGAGGACTCTGCCAACAATTGTATAATTCTTTTATATTAGACTGTAAAACGCCTAAAATTACAAAACATGCATATTCATAAAATTACAATAACATTTAAGAAATTAATAAAAAGGAGGGTATCTCACTTTATATAGGATTACCGGATCCAAGAGTACTGTAGGTTTTTGATGGTATGTCCATTTAAGGTAAGTGCACTTTACTTTACCACCGTTATGGCGCCATTGTAATGATCATATGTCCCAATAATGAAGGCAGGAAGTAGAAATACAGGTCCTCACTATTAGATACGGAATCTTGTATATTTACCGCTGGAGGAATCTGAAGGGTTTTTCAAGGAAGTTTGTTGAATAGCTGAACCCAAGCTCCTTTTGTGTGTCACGGGGCCCCAATGTCCACTGGAGAATAGGGTAATGGGCAGCTTGAGTGCAATTCAATCTAGGAACCTGTTAGAGGGTACCAAAACCCTGGGGAATCCCCAGAGGACCTACAAGGACTCCATCCTCACTTGAGAGACCACATCAACTGATTTTGAGTGAGTCCAAGGATACACAGCTGCCTTAAGGGTAAAATCTATCCAGAAACATTGAAGCTGCCCATTACCCTATTCTCCAGTGGACATTGGGGCCCCGTGACACACAAAAGGAGCTTGGGTTCAGCTATACAAACTTCCTTGAAAAACCCTACAGATTCCTCCAGCGGTAAATATACAAGATTCTGTATCTAATAGTGAGGACCTGTATTTCTAATTCCTGCCTTCATTATTGGGACATATGATCATTACAATGGCGCCATAACGGTGGTAAAGTAAAGTGCACTTATCTTAAAAAGACATACCTTCAAAAACCTACAGTACTCTTGGATCCGGTAATCCTAGATAAAGTGAGATAACCTCCTTTTTATTAATTTCTTAAAATGTTATTGTAATTTTATGTAAAAGGATGCATTGTAATTTTAGGTTTTTACAGTCTAATATAAAAGAATTATCCAATTTTTGGCAGTGTCCTCTCATTCATTGTAGTTGTAGCGCTGCTCCATCTCACCCAGGGCCGGCACCACCACTAGGCAGCTTTAGGCATTTGCCTAGGGCGCCGGCCACTGGAGGGCGCTACTGAGCCGCCGAGGAAAAAAGGAAGAAAGCTGCAGCAGCCGGCTACCAGGTCCCAGGATGGAATTCATCAGGGAGCAGGTAAGCCATTTCCCCATATCCCCCCGCCCACCCGCCCCCCTTAAACCTGCTCCCCACTCTGCTTGTCAGCAGCAATCATTGGCTGCCTGCACCCACGATCCCCGGGACATCCCCTCCCCAGCGCCGACATCCGTGGCAGGCACCCGCTACCCCCCCTGCTTGTCAGCGGCAATCTTTGGCCGCCCGCACCGGCGCACCCGCGATCCCCGGGAGCCCCCCCCCCCCCCAGATACAACATGCGCGGCAGGCACCCGTTGCCCCCCTCACTCCCTGCTGGGGTTGCAGGTATGTAACCCCCCTCCCCCCCTTGAGCGAAATAATCCACGGACTGGAGCGGGGGGTCGCCTGGAGCTCTGACAGGGCTGGCACCGGCCCTGATCTCACACCCAGGATGTCTTACTTCTTCCAGTGTTTATTACATTATCTTATTTTTTTAACATAGTTATTGAAGTACTTGTTATGTTTGTAATGCAATTTTCCTTTTATGTGAATTTTACTTTGTAGTTGCAATCATTACATCCTGTGTAATAATATATTATTATGTGTTATCCTCTTATATTAATATGACTCCTTACACATCCGGTAAGCACATAAATATTTTTCTCGTTGTCGTTTTCTTAACTATTAGTGACATATCTTAGGCCAGGTTGCAGCGCCACAGTTACATGCCTGCACCTTAATATACATTAACAACCATATGTTCTACAACTACTATTCTAGCCACCCCCCCCCCTCCCATTAGGTTAACAGAACCCTCCTATTTTGTCCTAACCGTCAGTATGGGCCTTATTCTAGTTCACTCTTAGAGGCAAATTCCTACTTAGCTGGACAAAACAATGTGCACTGCAGGGGGGCAGATGTAACAGGTGCAGATAGAATTAGATTTGGGTGAGTTATTTTGTTTCTGTGCAGGGAAAATACTGACTGCTTTATTTCTACACTGCAATATAGATCTCACTTTGAAGAAAAACCCCACCCAAATCTAATTCTCTCTGCACATGTTACATCTGCCCCACCTACAGTGCACATGGTTTTGTCCAGCTAAGTAGGAATTTGCCTCTAAGAGTGAACTAGAATAAGGCCCTATGTTCTTAAATAACACTTATATAGAATTAATCTATTTCTCCATCTGACGCTTGCTACAACTAATGTCAATTTGACCCAACTCAATTAGTCTCCGCAGGAGTCAGCCATCTATCCCAGATTTTATGGAATTTCTGGGCCTTTCCCCTAGTCAGGTATACATACCTCTTATGTTCCTTGGTCACATGTACCAGGGCTAACCATGTTTCTAGACTAGGTCCTTATTTTGATATCCATTTTCTAGCTATACAAATCTTTGCCAGGGAGCACAGGTTCATTAGAAATATTCTGGTGCTACTGTCCTATGGTGTATTCTCTACCATAGCTAGGATACAGGTTCGAGGAGAACATACATTTCTAGGGATGCCCTTAGCTGATAACACTTCCATCAACTCTAACCAAAATTTAGCCACCACTGGGCAGGACCAGAGAAGGTGCCAAAATGAACCCTCGGTAGAGGAACACTTCGGGCAGCGGATACTATCTATGACTCCAAATTTACACATACGATCTGGTGTCATATAGGTCCTGTGAAAAGGAAGTAGAACAGCGCTGATGTTATATTGGAGAAAGGGCCACATGGGAGTCAAATACCCAGCTGGGGGGTGGTGGAGTCCAGGCAGACGTCTTCATCAGTGGGCACTTCCACATTAAAACGCGTTGAGCTTGTGAGCCTGTCTGAGTCTCCTTTTAAATTGAGCCCTTATTTTTCATTTGGACCAAGGATACAATTCCATTCAATTCCGGACCAGCTAAAAAAGGAGGACTTTCAGGTACCGTCTATTTATACTCTGCACGGTTTCCAATAATTCCATCTTGTGGACCCCTTGCATAAGAACACCATCGAGTTTGTTTGAATGCGACATAAAATCTGCCGGGACTCCACCACCTCCCAGCTGGGTATTAGACCAGACTCCCATGTGGCCCTTTCTCCACCTGCAAATATCTTTGTGGAGGTGCAGTATATCAGCAGTTAACTGTTTATGAATTAAAGGCTCATTTTACTAAACAACAAGAACCACTAAATTATTAGTGGTGGGTTGGGCGCTAATTAAAAATTCAATAGATGTATATATAGAGATATTTTCTTATGTATATATATACAGGTATAAAAGAGAGAGAGTGGAGAGCGCCAAAGGTTTACCAACCACCTTGATAATATGTATAGTGCAAAAACACAGGATACAGTAAAAATTACTTTTTATTAAAAATTCGATGATCATATCAGGATTTCATCTTTAGGATGCAGTTTCAATAACCCCATATATATATATATATATATATATATATATATATATATATATATATATATATATATACAGGTATGATGAGTCTATATTTTAGCTGCAGTTCTCCCACGTGTACCAGTGCAGGTACCCTCAATCTGTCTATTACCTGACCCAATGTAGGTACAGGCCACAAACAGATCCAATTGAAAAACAGTTGTTTTTGTTTAGAATTGCACCATGGATGAAGTCACTTCACACACACTTTTTTGTTAGTTTTGAATAGTAATTTTTGTATATATATATATATATATATATATATATATATATATATATATATATATTTATTTTCTTATAAAAAAGATAACATATAAAATACAATACAAATTTATAGGCGGCCACCTACAACTTCACAAAATAATATAATTAAATAGCCATATAGACAATCATGCAATAAATATGCGGATGTAAAAATGATATTCAATTAATATGAGCCTAAACAGGAGAAAAAGAGAAAGACAACAATCTTACTTCTAATATTTTCAAAAAGGACATCAACATACAGTTGGAGCCCCTGTCAAATGTGTTCCTTAGGTCGTAGCTCACCTTGGCTAGCCATGGCTATCCTATTGTTCTCAACAGCAATACAATACATAGAACTATATAGTAGGGGATTATCATAGTAATCCTATTACTCACTTAATCCAATTAACAGGCTAAATGAGGATGGCTCCATCAGTGAGTGAATTCACACCTACAAAACACCTACTGAATGTACAGCATGGACAGCACTCACTGAACTCTGCATGTCTCAATGCCCTAATGCTCTTTTTCCATTACTTTCTGTTCAACTAAATAACTATCCACATCTACTCTGTAACAATTTCAGTTTGCCTTGATTCCCCATTAGCCTGCCTGCCTGCCTGCCTGCACTCTCTTTGCCTTCACAACACATGCTTTTCACACTGTTTATCTTAACTTTTTTAATTACCACCATTTTGAAATTATTCCTCTGAACCACACTACTGTACTGGAGCCATGGCTCCTTGATCCTGCACCATAACAATACCATCTACATGCTATCTGCCCACTCCAGTACCAGACCCATCCCCTACCCCCATAACCATGCCATCCTGCTCTCTCTCACCTGTCCCTTCCCTCCTTTTCTCCTATGCTCTCTAGCATGCCAGATCACTCTGCAACAAGCTGCAAGCTATACACATCCACTTTATCTACCATTCTCTAAACATGTTTTCCATCCCTGAAACCTGGCTCTATTCCTCTGACTCCACCTCCCCTGCTTCCCTCACCTATGGGGGATTCTCCTTCACCCAATCTGTCAGGCCTGATGACCACAGTGGTGGAGTGGATATCTTCCTAACCCCAAACTGCACCTTTTGTGTCATCCCACCCAAACCCTCCCTCATTTTCTCCACCTTCAAGGTCTAATATATCCAACTCTAATACCCCATTCCCAACCATATAGCCTACCACCCTCAGCTGTTAATCCCCATTCCCGAAAATTTAGCTGCCTAGTTCCACACTTCCTCTTCAATCATCATCTGCAACTTTAACAACCCTTTTGACATTATTAACACAGCATCCACTACTAATCTGCTTGCCCTGTCCTCATCCTCCATTTCAAGATTTTCTCTTCCTACAGCTCTGACCTCTCCGTTAATAAGAAATACTTTTTTCAATCACTCATCTCTTAGTCATCCAGTCCCCACCACCTCCTTGAGACTTTTAACACCCTCCTTCAACACCCACATCCCCTCCCATCCTTATTTATTAATGTTATGGTTTCGGGTGTGCACCCGTAGCCGGGACTGCTGTTCAGGACAGCCACGGCGGAATCCTACACTACCTCTGTTCACCCCCCGGGTAGGGTGTACGGCTCCTGCGAGAACTAGTCTTCGCCTGTAGTCACCACGTTTGAAAGGGCGAGTTAGGCCCGCCCTAGCTCCGGTGCAGCCAGGTGTTAGGTACAGACAAGGAACCGGGGATCCCCCACACAATAAGAAATACACCACACCAAAAAGCACACAGCGAACGATACACACGAACACTAAACACAGATAAATTCCCACTGGGACCACCCGGTCCGGGAAAACTAAGAACGCAGCAACTGCTGAGGAGAATTCCCCTGAGTTCCTCAGTGGGGCTGAAAAAACAAAAGATGAACAAGGCCCAGGAGGGCACCAAGCCAAGAATAAGGAGTCCCCAACTGGGGAACGGACCGCCAACCAACCGATGCACCCCGGGAGCGTACCAGCAGCAGACAAGCACAGAGGAAGATGGCTGAGATCAGGCAGGTGGACAGCACTGGAACAGAAGCTGAATCTGCCAGACAGGATTCTGTAGCTGAGTGAAAGCAGGCTGGAACTGCCAAAGGCCAGGAAGGCTGCACTGGGCTAAGCGCAGGGAGAAATGGACAATTGCCAGCAAACGGCTGGTGAACTCTAACAGAAAAGTACCCAGACAGGTGGCCAGCTGTGGAGCTACTTGCACAGGAAACAGGAAGCAGGAAGCAAGAAGCTGGAAGCTATCATTGGCAGAGTATTGCAGAAGAGCCTGCCCTATGAAGGGCTCTAGTGATTAATTACACCTGGTAGAGATCCAGGAAGCTCCCAAGCTGTACTTAACGAGCAGACTTGTGAATGAATTAAGCTCACAGAATATTGAGCTGATATGGCACAGACCTGCCACTGTAGGCCACCAGAGAGCCAAATGCCAAACAAACACAAAACAGAACTGAACCATTTAATCATGGTTCCTAACAATTGCCACTGAATTTTCCTCCTTCTCCTTAAAAATTGAGGCCATCGGCCAAGACAGCTCCACCACCTCCACCATCCTCTCCCTCCCACCTTCCCACCCTGAACTCCATCCTCCCCATCACAGACATGGAAGTCCACTCCCTCATCCTGTCCCCTTCACCTAATACATCCTCTGCTCCCTCTCCCCCACTGCATGCTCTCACCTTGCTCAATTCTTCAACCGATCACTCTCTACGGACATCTTTCCCTCGCCACTCAAACATGGTCTTGTCTCACCAATTATGAAAAAAAAAACAACCTTGCCCCTTCCTCACCCATTAGCTACCATCCAATCTCTCTTCTCCCGTTTGTCTCCAAACTACTTGAGTGTTTGGTATACTGCATCTTATCACCTACCTCTCTGACAACTCCATCCTTGATCCTCTTCAAGGATGACTGAAACTGCCATGGTCACCAATGACCTGCTTTCAGCCAAGTTCAGGACTCACTTATCTGCTAGGATAACTTCTCTTCTCCCTGTACAGCTCATACCTGGTGTGCGCAAACATTTATTTACTGTACCCTTTAATACCACCTCTATGCCATGTGAGCTGCTGTCATGCAGAGAAGCTCTTAATGATGCCTAATACTAGCTGAGCTGAGCTCCAATAGCAGAAACTTTGAATCAGCCTATGTAACGACAAGGGATGGGGGGGTATGAGGGTGCAGGACAGTCATGGTGGTCAAACCTAATCCCTGGAAATAATTTAATAAAAGTCCTGTTACCCTAGACCAGTGTTTTTCAACCACTGTGCCGTGGCACACTAGTGTGCCTTGAGCTGTCCTCAAGTGTGCCCCCAGATCTAGAGATGCCCAAACCAGTTTACAGCCACCACCAGTTCAACTGTTAATTACTGGTCTCTTCTTTTCATGTAAAGGGTCAATGTATTTTATTTTTGTTACCTGTGGGTGCCAGTGTGTTTTTATTATATGGGGGCCAATAGTTTTTTTTTTTTTTTCCTGTGGGGGCCAATGTGTTTTGTCCTGTTGGGATCTCATGGTGTGCCTTGGCAATTTTCAAATCTTATTTAGTGTGCCGCAAGGTAAAAAGGTTGAAAATCATTGCCCTACACTGTATGAAAACTGTGAATGCATCTGCGCATGGTCCAGGGAGAAGGATACAGTGTGACAATGTTATAAGGAGGCCTACGGAATATTTCAAAAGCACATATAATGGCAGAATAACTGATTCAAATATAAAAATCAAATGATGAGCTATTAAACTTCTTATCAGCTGATATCAGCCACAGTTGCGAAACATCTAACAAAGACATAGCTTATTTAAAATAACAACTATTGATAGGGAAAAATGTTCAGCTTTTATTAATGGGGTCCTCTGCCATCACATCATACTCCACTTGAGGTATCACTTTCCCCCCAATAACACAAATCTCAACGCCCACCTGAGCAGTGGTACCGATGTCCCTAGTAGGTTAGAATCAACCTAACTCATATATTGGAGGGAGAGCACCACAAGAACTAATGACTAGATGGTGATTGCAGCCTTAAATCCCTTAAAGACAAGGGAGGGTGGGAATAATGTCATATGAACAAAGAGGAACCAGAATGTTCCAGCCAGCAACAGTGAACCAATAAAAACACATCTTACTCCATCGACTGAAATCCTAAAAAATCACTATCTAAACTATGCTACTAACAGAAAACGTTAAACCTGTTTTGCCAGTGGTAGCTGACTCATGTTGAAAGGGCCACCAGGCACATTCCAGTACATGTCAACTGTCACTCAGCGGAAACAAGTAAATTAGATCAGGAGCTGGTGGCAAAAAAATAGTTCACAAAAACTCACATTTTCCCGTTCACCATCACTTTGCTGTCTATCAGTTGAATGACGACATCTTTGATGGTGATAGTAATCTTGTCTATGAGCGGATGACCACTGTCTATTGACCGGTGGACATGGATGGAGAATTCCGGATAGAGGACTCTACAGTTGGTGGCAAAGTTGTAGCTACAATTGCCAGGAAATTGGTAAATGTATCCATTAAAAGTCTTAAAGTTATAATTTCCCCATGTACTGCAGACGTGGTGCCCATGATTACTGATTGGACCTGTAAAGTTGACAAAAAAGGGTAAAATTAGAAGCAAGTTACTATAATCCCTGACAAGCTCTACTACAGAACATATAGGGGGACATTTACTAAGAAAGACGATTATGGCTTAACCCATATACAAACTGGTACAACCAGTATTGGACGTTATCCCCTCAAGAATATGAATGGAGAATTCAGCAGATTTACTAAAATGCCATATTCTCCTGATTCATATTTTCCGATGGTGAAGTCATTCGTATTTGGTTGACGAATTTTGCGGCAGCCAAATACGTACGAGCCATCAGCATGGCACGGATCAGTCCGGTCCGTGCTATGCTTCTCAGTGTTAGAAAAATATATATATTTTAAATGGTGTGAGGTCCCCCTTCCCGGTAACTAGCCCTGGGGAAATTAAATGGGGTCCCTCTGTATTTCTACAACCAGCACCAGGCTCTTGGCCTGGTCCTGACTCTCAAACTATGGGGGACCAAAGGAGTAGTGGTCCCCCGTATTTCAGCAACCAGCACCATGCTCAAACAGCCATTGGTGTCATGCCACAGCCGAGGGATCATACTTGCCTACTTTTGAAAACTAATTTCAGGGAGATTATAGTTAGTAGTAGAATTTTGCACAGTGCCCCATTTAAGGAAGAGTGTGTCATGCTCCACTTCAAGGGCGTGTCTAGTTCCTTATATGGAGAGATTGTGAAAAGAGATTGTGAACATAGCATTTAGAAGTGTGGGTGTGTACTGCTACATCTGAGAGGTATCAGTTAAAATTACTTATATACAAATATAGATAAGCCCCAAAGCAGTTAATAATGCTGGCCAGACATCAGACCAACTTTCCTCCAACCATCCAACTAGTTGGTTGGTTGGACTGAAAATCTGTATGGGGGCAAATGCCAATAAGCATTTTGCTCACAAACTCTGGAGAATGGACAAAAACATTCAGTGAAATTGTTTTAATCAAATAGGTCCAACATTGTACATTGGTACATTGTCTGAGTGACAGTTGTTGTCCATTTTCTGATTTGGGAAACAAATGACTTAATTACAAATTACATTTGCTCCTATCCAGGTTTTTATTCCATCCAACCAACTAGTTGCATGGTTGGAGGAAAGTTGGTCTGATGTGTGACCAGCATAAGATCTACTATACTTGCTAAAGTGCTGGGAAATGGTGCATATTATTCAATGTAAATGTATCTGTCTATCATTCCTTTTTTCCCAAAAAAATGTAACAGTGTAGTGGGCTAGGTGAAATGAGGGAGATTGCTTCTATTTCAGGGAGTCTCCTGCAGAATGCTGGAGGGTAGGCAACTATGCGGGGGACATTTTCCCCCTGTATTCCTGCAACCAGAACCAGTCAATGCGCCTGGGGCTGGTTATAGCTCTTGAGATCAAATACGTTTTTATTAACTTTAATAATGAAACCTGTTGGTGGTCAATTTTTAAACTACATATTTTATATAAAATAAAATGAAAGTTTTAAATTGGGAATAATAATTTCACTAATATGATAATAGATAGGTAGACTAGGTTCCCAATAGAGGTACAGTATCAGGGGTTTTGTAAAGGGTTTTAATAATATTTAGTATAAATTAGGATAAATATAAGACTATACTAAATATCAGCAACTGGGGTCTAAGGTTGCGATGAGTCAAAACTGACAGACTATGTGGGTTGGTTCTTGCTGGTATAACATTATATGACATATGGGAGAATTTGAATAAATAACTGATATGGGTTAGAGAAAATATGCACAGGTTTAAAATATAGTCGAAATATGAGCTGCACCGGTTTTACACCGAAGAATAACATTCACCAGTTAAGTTTCACTTTCTTTGTACAACTGCTGTAAAAGCATAAATAAGTTGAACATACGTAATGTAAATAATGGCACATTCCATAGCACAGTGTATTTCAGCTACTGGACCCAGTGTGCAAATAAATCAGCACTATATATTGCATGTATAAATTGAATTGAGACAGTTTCAGTATAAAATCAATTTCATCCATTGCTTTCTATAAATTTAGCCATTTATTTTAAATTGCTGTTTTTTACCCTGAACATTTTCTTGTCCCACTGACAATGTAGAAGAGGGAGCAGATATAACTAATACTCTAAAGGGCCCATACACACTGGGCTGAAAGCCGCTCAGTTTACTCATTTGAGCGACTTTCAGCTCAAAAGCCGCCCAGTGTATACAGGGCATAGATGAGCGGTGAGCGCTGACGCGCGCTCCCGTATCATTGCTGACCTGGCCTCTCATCTGCTGGTATTACCAACAGATGAGCAATGGGGTGGAGGCTTTCCATAATGTCCTGCTATGGAAAGTCGTCCACCCCCCAGGGAAAATGGACCTTTAAACTTGGTGTGCTGCACATCAAACCTGATGATATCTCTAGCATTATAATGTATGCTAATAAAGGACAGAACAGTGATCGTTCCATCCTTCATTAACATTGTGCAAGTGTGTACTGGCAATCCCTATAGACGAAGATTCGTTCTCATATCAGAAACGATTCCCATCGATCAAGTGTGTACCCAGCTTAAGATAAATTTACGGTACCTGGAATGACCGTCAAGGCACTTGAGAGACCCAATGCCAGCCATAGCATCCACAAGCTGGCAGTCTGATACCCCATTGTATGCCGCATGGGTGGTGGACCTTCAGTAGTAGCATCCACATTGACATCTTGCTCTTTATAGGATTATTTGGTCTGTTAGTGACATCACAGCAGGTGGGGCAGGAAAATATTTGTCCGTTACAATCAAGGTAACATTCCATTTCTCTCCACAGTTTAGGGCTCCTGGGAGGAATCTACCAAAAGGTATTCGTTTTCTTTTTAATCATATATCATCTAGTGAAATTCTTTGACAGAATGATTCATTTAAACTAGTTGTATCTGCAGGACACTGAGAAATATGTTACATACCAAGTAAGAAGCGTACAGCAGATCACTGTTTGATCAATAAATTAGTACGATATAGATTTACTACAGTATCTATACATATAGAAAATGATCTGAGATGTTCCATTTTTAAAATTATAATTTGCACAATTAAGGTGTGTACACATTAGACAATATGATAAATGATATGCATGATGACGACATGTTATAACAACATTTTGTGCATATCTAGTGTGTACGCACTATATCGGTAATGATGCATGCTTTCGCGGGCAGAGGTAGATTTAGACCTCATTGGGCCTTACGCAAATGCCGGTTTGGGGCCCACTCCCTTCAACAACCCATAGCACTATATTTATGCTGTTGATTGCAGGTGGCACATGCACATTCTATCAGTAAATGCTCATCTGATTGAACATCGGCATTGAGCACAATTCTGAATCCGACTCTATGTCTTTTGGAAGCCAGCTTATTACCTGTGTCACAATGAAAGTAAACTGAATGCCCACATAGAGTGGATGAGACTATTTTGTGTGTCCATATATTTTTTAAGTAACTTTGGGAGTGTGGCTAGGTCCATGTGTTATGACAGTATGCAGTAGTCACACAATGTTCTTCTGGGAACATTTAGTATGGCCAGGATATCTTTATGGGAACCATTGGAACCTCTCTCATTCTCTCTCTCTCATTCTGATGCTGTCTCTTTCCTTCCTTTCTGATACGGTCTCCCTTCCTTTCTTTTCTGACGCTGTCTCCCTCTCTCTTTCTTTTTCTGAAGCTGTCTCCTTCTCTCTCCACTCCATAGGCGCCGATTCTGTGGGTGCTCAAGGGCTTGAGCAACCATGGAAATTCATGAGCACCCACTGGCCGCCCCCGAGTCCCGCTGGCCGCTGCTGGGCCGCCGTAGGTAGTACTATTACTGCAGGCTGCAGCAGTGCTGAATCTGACTTCTGACAAATCATACCCACAGCGGCCGCTCTACTGTACTTCCGCCTTGCCTGTGCAGTCCATGCTCCGGCCGTGCACTCTTACGCTGTGTCACGCTCACTCGCCTGGCGCCATCGCCAACCTTCCCCTCCCTCTCCTCCGCACGTGATCACACCACTCGCCCCTGTGCTGTGTAATATAAATTGGTATTGTTTTGTGGCCACACCCCTTCCCCATGAAGCTAATCCCCTATAGTTTTGGCTTGAGCACCCACCAGCAAAACGATAAATCAGCACCTATGCTCCTCTCTCTCTCTTTCTTGCTTTGTATCTCACTACCCTCACACCCTCTCTCATGCTACCCTACTGTTGAGCACACACTGAAGTGATCCCGCATACACTCACAATCATCATTATCATTCACAATGTCGCTCAGTGTCAACTGAGCAGCGATGTGTGCTGAGCGATCTGAGCAATCTATTATACAGTAGCTCAGATCGCTCAGCACACTTGCTATGTGTGAAGGCCCCATTATGTGTGAGGTGAATGTAGGATGGTGCAGTGTTTTGGGCCCCATTATGTGTGAGGTGAATGTAGGATGGTGCAGTGTTTTGATATTCATGAACAGACCTGGTCCATACTGTTTCCAGCTTATTTGGCTATCAGAAGCCTGTTTTTCTATTATGACTCACTCTGTACCACCTATGGATTTTCTGGAGTGTCTTTACTCCATCTTAGTCAGCAAAGTGCTCCTTCTTTCAACCACAGCCCTTCTTCAGGGGTCTCTTCACAATTAAGAATCACCACAGTTCTCACAGTTTCCTTAGGGTTACCACCACTCATCCAGGATTACTCCACACAGTCCTGTAGTTAAGACCGTAGTCCGGAGGGTTTGGCTTTCTCAGACTATAGTTAGTAGCTGCTTATTCCTGGGCATTGCATAATCCAGGAATGCCACCCCTCCGGACTCCGGCCTTAATACCAGACTGTCTGGAGCTGCCTATTTCTGGACATTGTATAGTCCGGGAATGCCACCCCTCCAGACTCTGGTCTTAATAACTGGACTATCAGGAGTAATTCCAGACAGGCGGTAAACCTACGTTTCACCCGGATCATCTTTCTTTGACTGGGCAATTCACCATCATTGTATCATTCTGCCTCGCTTTCTCTGACAGGACAAATTACACAGAGCTGTACAACTCTTCCCCTTCTCGCGCCTCGAGGAAGGCTACACTTTTTTTATGATTTTCGACACACCAAGCTGAAAAGGTTAGACATCACTGTCCTAGGGTGTAGGTTTGCCACCTAGCAACAGCTGGTGGGCATGGGAGCAAACATCCTGATTTTCCGCTGGAAGTCAGTGAAGTGAAATTTTTTCTTTAAATGAAATTTAAATAATATCCACAAATCTTTATGTATAGGCAAACAGTATTGTATACTTTGAAAAGAAAATCCTGAGAAGAAATAACATATTTCTTTTGACTAGTTGTACTTTATATATATATATTTTTAATATGTCAAAGCAGAACAAGAAATGCAAGTTAGAACAACATTTTTATCATTTTTGCCAATTACAGCTGAAATAACAATAAGAATATGCAATCAGAGAATGAAGTTTATGTCTGAACTGACTTTTCAGGTATATTTGATTACCAAATTTGATTTGGTTTTCCAGTAACAGATGACAAAAACATGATAAAGAAACCTTTATTTTGCAAGGAACAGAGAAAATTGGGGCTTCTCAATGGTTAGCCATACTGACCGCCTAGGAGGTGAATGTAAGAAAGATGATAGGCTACTGCTTTGAAGAGAAACCAATGGAAAGCAACAGTAACAGTTTTTCATTTTTGGGAGGGTGGGCGCTGTTGCTACAGTAGGTGTTAATCATTTACACCAGTACCAATCCTATCCTGACAGAACTTATGCTCCAAACAGATCTGCATGAGACCCACAATAAAGAAGCCCTGCTGATAACTTTCAGAAGGGAGTGGGGGAAAAAGTGTATTTAAGGACATAAAGAATATTTTACTTTCTGCCTACTCCAGGACATATACAGTAGCAGAGGACCTGTTATTTTAATTGAGTTTTTCTCAGAATTTTATTTGTGAATTCAGCCATTTATCCCACAATAATACTTTGAAACTGCACCAATATATTGGTATTGGCACATCAGGCAGGCCTATGAAAAATCCTCAGCGCCATATAATACTATTTCATAAGTAGTATAGACCTGAATTATTATGAACCTCAGATTGCAAACACAAAGCCCAGGGAGGATTATAGGTTAAGCGAAGGTGTCCAGGCTGTTACAGTAACTCCTGCTATCTGGTATTAGGAATCCCATTCAGAAGAAGGAAGGGAACGTGTCAGTGACATTGGCCAGCAGTCACAGTATCTCTTATTCAGAGATGAGTTTCTTTTTTTTTTAATTATACTTTATTGAGAAAAAAACAACAACAAATATATATAAAATAAATAAAAGACAAGACAATTTTTATATAAAGAATACATCATAAAAGACAACAGTATTCAAGCTTTTTGTTACATGCAAAACATTTCCGCTATGCAATTTATATTGCCGATTTTTTTCATTTCATCTCATAAGCAATTTCATCATTTGATATCTGTACTAACCATACATATATCTGTTTCATCCCATATTTTAAACTTTGTTTGTTTCCTACTCTGTCTCCTGTGACTTTTGCTATGTGTCTTGACCTCCTTACGTCTTTATTTCTTTAAAAGCTCTCTCTCTAAATCATTCCGTTAAAATGGGTGTGTGCCTACTCGTGATATTTCTGAGTTATGCCAAGAGGTTGAGTGGATATTTCGTCTCAAGAAATTTTTCATTTCTATAGAAAGTGATAACATAAGGTAACCAAATAGAGAAAAATTTCTTTAGTTTTGTCTCCTTTTTCAGTGACATTTCCAACCAATCCATTTGAAATAAATGGGTGATTCGAGGCTCCAATAATGTTATTGTTAGTGTGTTGGATGAAACCCGCTGGGATAGGATTGTTTTCCGTGTTGCCGCAAATATTTTTGCTAGGAATATTTTTTGTCCTGATGTTAAAATTATGATATATACTCCCGGGAAAATATCCCAGAGAGCCCATTCTGGTGTAATAGGGCAACGTATTCCATATCTAGACAGTATGTATTGACTAATTTCCAACCAAAATTTCTTAACTTCTGGGCATTGCCACATGCAATGCCATATATCAGCATTCATTGCCTTACATTTAACAAGCTGAATCTGATGATATGCCCATCTGCATTCTAGGTGTATAATATGCCCGATGCAGTAAATTATACTGCATCTCTGCATACGTAGCAGAGACCAGAATTTTGTTCAGGCGGACAAATGCCGTTAAAAGCATATGTTGCGATATGCCAGAGAGATCTATTAACCACTTTGCCAGACCTGTATTGGTTCCATCTAATAGTATTTGTCTCTTGATGAACGGATATAATAATGAAGTTTTGCTTACTCTATTCCCATTCCGCCATATCATGGCATCTGTATTTCCTAGTGTTGGTAGATAACGAGGTAGATATTCCCAGTCTAGTCCTAGCCAGTCTCCAGGCTGAACAGGTTGAAGTTAACAACAAATTACCGGATCCCTAAAAAGGATTTCCCAGTGACGCCTGAAGGACTGTTCTATACATATAGAACAGTCCTTCAGGCGTCACTGGGAAATCCTTTTTAGGGATCCGGTCATTGGGGAATTCCTAAAAAAACACAATTTATATACAAAAAGGCCCCCAACCTTAGGACCAATATAGTTAAGAGTGCCCGTCCACCAAAAGCCAAAGAGGGGCGTATCCTCACCAAGGGATTCCATAGGTGTGGGATATGCCCAGGGTGTAGGGAAATTAAAGGTGATGGCTCCAAAAAGACAGATGAGATTATTATCAATGGCAACAAATACACCATCAAAGATTTCTTCACATGTAATACCAAGAATGTGGTGTATATGATCGAATGCCAGTGCAATCTAGTATACATTGGACGCACCACAAAGCCTTTTTAAGTTAGAATTGGGAAGCACCTACGAAATATAAAGAAAGGGCTCCCCACACATGCGCTATCTCAACACTTTAAAGAGGTTCACAATAAATCGATCAATTGTATTAAAAGATTCATGGCCATCAAAAGTGTAAAAACTAACAATAGACAACGTAATTTGAATACTATTTTAGCTAAAACAGAGATGCGTTATATATATGATTTCGGAACATTGAAACCAAACGGCCTTAATGCCAACTTTGAAATTAAATGGTTTCTATAACTCCACTTTTGCACTTTATTTATTTCTATTTATTCTTATAAATTTTTAAATCCTCTTTTTGCACTTTGTTCTATCTCTTACTACACATTCTTGGTAGAATTTTTATTCTGTATATTTTTTTATGAATTGTTATTGGTTTTTAAGTATATTTTATTCCTCCATGCCTCTTCTTAGATTTAAAGGACTTGATTGGACAGTTTTGAGGAATACATGTACGCTATATTAATGTCCACGATACCTCCGTAACATTGCAGAGATTAAAGACAGGAAGAAAAGCCATATGGAACACATAATGCGTTTCAGACACCGGAACTAACGCAATGGAGAAGACAAACCTGGAAGTAAGTAGCGGGACGAGTGGAGGAGGTGAACGCTCGTTTTACCGCGAAACTCCGGGGGAATCCCACTATAAATAAAGGAAAGAAGCCCTGCCACACTACACAAGCCTTGAGAAAGACCTGCTTTCCAAAGGGTCAAAACGCGTTGGTAGAGTATTGTTGGCAGTTTTTCCAGATTGTGCAGGACGCGAGGAATACCAGTGGCAGTGATTGATCCCCAGACCTGTTACCCGGGACCGGACTGGTGAATATTTGACTGAACGCTCTGAACTGATTAACACCCAGTTCTGATACACCCCTTGGTAAATTGTACCTTTACTTCCTGCAAGCCTGGATTGTTTTTAATATTATATTTTGCTGTATTTTATTGTTATCAAGTCTGTTATTCGTGTGTAATGTATGTGTAATAAAATAGGCTTCACTATCACAAGCCTTTTTCTCTTTACATGTACTGGAGCACTGTACTCATCAGAGGAATACTTTGGCTATTGATGGAGCAATAATATATGGAAGTATAACTTTTGGTCCATTTTTCACCTTCTACCACCATCTGTATATTCGTTCACATACCCACTAATACTGGGTTCACCTGGCGCCGTTTGGAGCTGTTAAGCCTTTCTTTCCAAAGTACAAAAGGAGATCGTCAGCATATACCTTCAATTCTGTAGGTCCCACTTGTATACCCTGCCAGTCTGACTGTAAATGAAATAATCAAATTAAAGGGCCGATCGCTAAATTAAATAGTAAAGGGTATAATGGGCAGCCCTGCCGGGTGCCTCGAGCCACTTCAAAATTTGAGGTGTTTAAGCCATTTATTGTTAAAAAGGCAGTAGGTGAAACATATACATTTCGGAAAAAAGTGATAAATCCCACCCCCAGTCCTTGCATATGGAATACTCTCAATAGATGTGACCAAGATACTCTGTCCAAAGCTTTATCCGCATCACAACTCACCAACAGGGATTTGCCCCCAATCAAGGATTTAGACTGTATCAAACCTGCTGTTACCTGACGGATATTATGCACCGACGATCTTCCCTGTATAAAAGCTGTTTGAGAAGGATGCAGTAGTTTTGATAAGACTGACTGCAATCTTTGGGCCATAATAGTAGTCAGTATTTCAGATCTTGATTTAGTAATGAAATAGGTCTATACGATGTCACATGATTTGGGTCTTTACCTGTTTTTAGTAATACAATGATCCTGGCTTGGTTTACGCCTGAAGGGGGTGTATTCCCAGACAAAATATAATTAAACAAAGTAAGCAAATGCGGTGTCAAATGGGGTAACAAAAGCTTGTACTATTCTGCATTTAATCCATCTGGGCCCGGCGATTTACCTTTGGCTAATTTTGTTATAGCTGATTTGAGTTCTGCTTTTGTCATCGGGTCTACCAACATATCACTTTCTAGCTGTGTTAGTGTAGGAAGTTTGGCTCTATTTAAGAAGTCCATCCCTAAGGCTGGAAAATCTTGTGGTGGGGAATATAAGTTTGTATAATATTTTAAAAAGGCATCTTCTATATTTTCTATACTTCCATTCTGAACACCTTCCTCGGAAATAATAATAATAAGTATCTACAGTATGTTTTTGGGGATCTAGAGAGAGTGTTGCGCCTTTTCCATGCATATGGTATCGTACAATGCTTTTGTATCAAGATATACCCGTCGGACTTCCTGTGTATTGCTGCCCAGCATCGCAGCATATGAAGAAGATACAGCAGCGCTAAGTTCTTTGTACCTGCTATTTAAAAATTTTCGTTTGGCTGCCACATAAGCAATTCTGGCCAAAATAGGTTTATATTATCCAAGTGCTGAATATTATCATTCGCATAGTTTATAAAGTGCTGCTGCAGTGCTGAGCAAAAATCAGGAGATTCCAACAGGTATGTGGGAAATCTCCAATTATAGGTTTGGGTAATAGGAGATGGAAGCATTTAGATCGTTTTACCCTCGGTAATAATGTGATTGAGATAAGCCAATAATCTATTCTAGTGGACGTGTGATGTGGATGAGAGTAGAAAGTGTATTCTTTATCCACTGGATGTTGGTGTCTTCATGGATCCAACAATTCCAGTAAATTCATCAGCATATGCAAGGCTGGTGGTGGCGTATCCCTATTGATGTTATTGGATTTATCTAATGCTTGTTGTTGTGTTACATTAAAGTCACCCCCCAATATAATTTGCCCATTTACCCAATCCTGCAGTTGGACAAATAAATCGGTGAAGAAAGCCGTACTAGGTCCTGTTGGAGCATAAATTGTAACAATTGTAAATAGCTCCCCTTCTAATTTTATTTTAAGAAACAGGTATCTACCTTCTGAGTCTTGTTATTTATCTATTACTTCGTAATTCAAAGATTTGTTTATAATAATCATAACCCTGCGCTTCTTAGTCACGAAGGGGGTAGTAACGTAGTCTGTAAACCAATTATCTTTGAAGGTATTAGGGTCTCCATCTCTCCAATGAATTTCCTGTAGGACTGCTATATCCAGTCTAAACCGTTTTAAATGTTGTGAGACTTTTCTGGGGAGAATTTCTAACATTCCACGTTAAAAATTGTATAACGGTACGGGTATTGGACGAGTTTAGGGATGCCAATCCCGGGGCATTTTTTCAATCCCGGGATTCGGGATTGAAAAATGCTCAATCCCGGGATTCCCGGGATCCCGGGATTGGCTTCCCTAATAATAAAAAACACCCTGGCCGCCCGAGCGCTGGGTGGGTGGCAGGGACCGCTGGGTGGGAGGGAGGGTGGGTGGCAGGGACCGCTGGGTGGGAGGGCGGGTGGGTGGCAGGGACCGCTGGGTGGGAGGGCGGGTGGGTGGCAGGGACCGCTGGGTGGCAGGGACCGCTGGGTGGGTGGGTGGGTGGCAGGGACCGCTGGGTGGGAGGGCGGGTGGGTGGCAGGGACCGCTGGGTGGGAGGGCGGGTGGATGGCAGGGAGCGCTGGGTGGGATGGCAGGGAGCGCTGGGTGGGAGGGCGGGTGTGTGGCAGGGACCGCTAGGTGGGTGGCAGGGACAGGGACCGCTGCCGCTGGGTCCCCGTGAGCGCTGAGTGGGTGAGCGGGCGGGTGTCCGGCCATGAGTGCTGCCGGCTGTCAGCGCTGGGTGGGTGGGCGGGCAGGTGGCCGGGAGCGCTGGGCGGGTGGGCGGGCAGCCGTGGACGTGCGGCTGTGCCCTGCGCAGCGTGACCTCGCAGCGTGACCTCGTCACGCTGCGCACTGCGGGGTATGGGAGAAGCCGGGCAGTGTCTGAGTGCTCAGACGCTGCCCGGCATTAAACTGCGCATGCGCAGTTTAATCCCGAAATCCCGGGATTGGAAATTCCAATCCCGGGATTGAAATCCCGGCGTTTTGGGGGCCAAATCCCGGGATCCCGCCGATCCCGATCCCGGGATTGGCCACCCTAGACGAGTTATTTGAAGATGTGACCATTTTTTACCCTTTACCAATTTTCAAACCATACCAATACTGTAATTTTCCAACTTCTAAAAATGACACACCCTATCCCAGCAAATGGAGCTATTGTTCTATATAGTATTATCCAATTAAACAACCCCTTGGATAAACCCCAGCGAAAAAAAGAGTACACAGTTTTTCTAAAATTTTTAACCCGATAAAAAAGCCCATCTATCCAATTATTTTGTTTAGGAAAGGTTCCAATTAAGTATATAGGCCATAAGTGCCAATTTAAGTGAGATTCTATAACCTTAAATACTATGACGTGAGAATCCAAAAATAGCCATAGTATTCTTACTCTAGACAATACTATCATCATGTAAAAAGGCCCCTCAGGCCAACTATTTTGCTTGAAATAGGTGACAGTTAAATGTGTGAGCAAAAGATACAATTTTAAGTGACGTTCTGTGCTATTAGACTATAATGAGCAAAACAATAAATAAACATAATATTTCTATTTTAAATAGTGCTATCATCGTGATTAGTAACATGAGAAACAGAAAATGAACATAGTATTCTTACTTGAAACAATGCTATCATCATAAAAAGAGGCCATTTAGGCCAACTATTTTGCTTGTGATAGGTGGCAATTGAGTATGTGAACAAGGGATACCATTTTAAGTGAACTTCTGTGCTATTAGATGCTATAATGAACAAAACAATAAACAAACATAATATTTCTATTTTAAATAGTGCTCTCATCATAGTTAGCATTAAAGACCCTATACTTGCTATATCTTATCATTGTCAGTTCCCTTCCTTGGGCATCGATGCAGAACCATTCAAGAGAGAGTCCACCAGGGTTTGAGCTGATATAGCTGTTTCAAATAAATATGATTTTCCATTACATGATATCCGGAGTTTTGCCGGATAAAGAAGGGTGAATTTGATGCCTGCTTCGAATAGGGATTTACAGATTGAAGAATATTCTTTTCATCGCTACTTGGTATGAAAAGTCCCGGAATAGAAGTTATTTGTCTCCTTGATAATGTAGGTCTCCTTTCTTCCTGTATGCCTCCAGGACCATAGCTTTGTCTAAATAATTCAAAAATTTGAATATCACGGGGCGAGGCCTACGGCGCAATTCGCGAGGTAACCATTTTTATACTGGATCCATCAGTTCTTTTTGTTTTACTGACTCAGGTAGGCCAATCATGCGCAAATTGTTTCTTCGATTCCGGTTTTCTAGATCTTCTAATTTGTTCTGAATAGCTGATATCACAGCCCCTTGAGATGCTATAGTGGTTTTAGCTTCAAGCAGCTCATCCTCCACGTTAGATATTCTCTCTTTTATCTCCGTGAATCTGGGGCCATATTACCGAAGCTGTGTAATTGTCGTCTCAATCACCTCTTTTAAACCAGCTAGCTTTTCATCCAGCAGGGGTGAAAGAATAGCAGAGATTTCTTGACCCGTAATGACCGCAGTTGCATTATAAGTGGGAGAGTTTGCGCTTTTAGATGCAGCAGGGTTAATAAGAGAGGCAGGTGGGCTTGCTACATAGGAGGATTGTTGTTTTGTATCTTTTCCTTTTGCAGATGTACCAGATTTTCCACTCCTGGCAGACTTTCCCACAAATGTTTCCATTATTCACAATAGGAAAAAATGAGCTTTGATATCTGAAGTCAGGTTATATAGATGTAACTTGATTAAATCTGTTTTTTTTTTAATTCAATTTTTTTTCTTTTTTAACGGACTAAGGGCCTTATTCTAGTTTGCTCTTTCTGACAAAATCCTTCTTAGATGGACAAAACCATGTGCACTGCAGGGGGGCAGATGTAAAATGTGCAGAGATAAATAGATTTGGGTGAGTTATTTTGTGTCTGTGCAGGGTAAATACTGGCTGCTTTATTTTTATACTGCAATATAGATCTCACTTTGAAGTAAAACCCCACCCAAATCTAATTCTCTCTGCACAAGTAACATCTGCCCCACCTGCAGTGCACATGGTTTTGTCCATCTAAGAAGGATTTTGTCAGAAAGAGTGAACCAAAATAACCCCCTAAGGTTCAGACACACGTCAACTACAGCACCAGGTGTTCCCATGTAGTCGCCCATCCAAGTACTAACCAGGCTTAACACTGCTTAGCTGCCAAGATCAGACGAGATTGGGCCTATCCAGTGTTAATATGGCTGTAGATAATATAAAGTAGAAAGAAGCTTCCTCTTCCAGGACTTCCTTCAAATTAATACCAACTTTACTCCGTCTCCTAAGTACTGAGCTGGACTGAAAAACCCTTTCAAATGTAGGTGCAGAGGTATAGCGATCACATGTCCTGTGACTTTGAATCTGCTATCACTCAAACAAATCAATAGTCACTATTTCACAAGCTGATTAGCAGGATTTTCCAGCAAGGTGTGGTATCGGCAAGAAAGTTACACTCCTTCACCAACTCCCACTACCAATGTGCCTGCTGTGTAAATTTTAGGGTGTGGTATGGGACTCACACAGTCGGGATCCCGAAGTCCTTATCCCGACGTCGGGATCCCAGCTGCCCGGAGTCAGACAGCATGGCGAGCGCAAAAAAGCCCCTTGTGGGCTCGCTGTGCTCGCCATGCTGTGGGCACGGTGGCTCGCTACGCGAGCCACCTATTCTCCCTCTTTGGGGGTCGTGGACCCCCACGAGTGAAAATAGTGGGTGGCCGTCGGGCACCCGGCTGTCTGCGTTTTGACAGTCGGGATCCCGACGTCGGGTAAACGACTGTTGGGAACCCGTCCGGCACCCTAAATTTTAAAGCAACCTTATTCAGGTCTTCCCCAGGTAGCAGTTATCCAGCTCCCAACAGCATAAAGTATGCAGAGTTCACATTTATTTCCACACTGCCATTCAAATCCTCCTTACCCATGCTGTTTTTTTTTTCTCTCTCCTGTCCGGCCAGTCTCTCCAAAGAGGCAGTCAGTCCTGCACTGGGTCCTCTCTTCTCTGTCTCCTGTTTCTTTACCACTGCACAGTTCCCCACGTCTCCACCAGCACTCTCCGATATTTTGCGGTGGAGTCTCCCTATGCTCCTTCCCGTCGGCGTCCAAGGCACACTGGGCCCTCCCATCACCGCACACCCCACGGAGCTAGTGGTCTCGCGGGATGAGAGTGTGCACCTGTTGGCGTCCGGAATGCACATGTCTTGCCACTGCTGCGCTGCTCCGCTGGGTTGACCGGTACTGCCACCATGTATCCATAATAGTATGCTGGCGTTGTTTCCATGCACTTGATTACGTGGGTATCATGGTGTTTGTGGGGAACCAGGAGTCTTCTAGCCCACCTATATCTTGTGGTCTCCCCAGGTGTCCCGGGAAGCTGTATCTCCGAGTTTGGTCGCCTATACACAGCGGTCAGAGCCGGAGCCGAGAACTCTGTCTGAGATGCGGCCTCTCACTTGGTCCGCCCACCGGAAGTCTCTGACTCCAGAGATGAGTTTCTAATGTGTTTGCCTACCACAGGCACTATAAGTATAGCTGTGTCTCTGCCTCAGCTGGAATCCCTGGGAGGATGTATTTATTTATTTACTTTTAGTAGCAACATCAGCCTTGAACCATGTGCCTAGCTCAGGAAATGGTTTATTATGATCAGATTCCATTTTTACCTCCGGGTCTGAGGGATTATTATTAGTTCCTCACAATTACTACCTGAGGATGATGATGATAATGATGATAACAACACAGTGATACACCTTTGTGTATGTCGTTTAAAAAAAAAAATTATATACAAGCCTGCTACAGTCAGAGGCGAAATATGTAATATATTAGTGTCATCTATATCATCAATCTCTGACAGAAAACTCCTAGGTGCCCAATGTGAGTGTAAAGGCCCAGATGTCCCAGTTACTTTCTCACACTCCCCATCTACCACAGTGGGACTTGAGGAATAATCAGTAAGGGAAGGACCAGCAATGAGTTTGTCATGAGAGAACCATTTCCTCATATATCAGGTCTCCACTTGCTGCCAGCTCCGGATACAGGTATAATGCCAGCTCCGTGCACAGGTATAATGCCAGCTATGGGCACAGATATAATGCCAGCTCCGGGCACAGGCATAATGCCAGCTCTGGGCACAGGTATAATGCCAGCTATGGGCACAGGTATAATGCCAGCTATGGGCACAGGTATAATGCCAGCTCCGGACACAGGTATAATGCCAGCTCCAGGCACAGGTATAATGCCAGCTCCGGGCACAGGTATAATGCCAGCTATGGGCACAGGTATAATGCCAGCTATGTGCACAGGTATAATGCCAGCTCTGGGCACAGGTATAATGCCAGCTCCGGGCACAGATATAATGCCAGCTCCGGGCACAGGTATAATGCCAGCTCCGGGCACAGGTATAATGCCAGCTCCGGGCAGTACTGTCTGGCAGTTCCAGACAGGATAGGTTTGCCTGCTTCAGGCAGTATTAGGGGGTGATATCATAGATTTGCCTGAACAGGCATCCCTGTGAGAAATCCATATTATTTATATTTATGTATTTGTATTTGATAATAACACACTTACCATAATATGAAGAATAAAACCTGAATCATTACATCATAGTTCTGCCTCAGAATGTGAGGTATATTGGTTACCAAGTATTATGGCTGATCGATTTCTCATTCCCTCTGATACTTTCTCTCAGATGAGGCAGTAGTGGACATTGATGTAGCCTTTACCAAGTTTTTTTACGTCCATTTTTAACAATATATATGCAGAAGAAGAGTATGTCAGTCAGAGAGACTGCATCCTCCATCGCTGAACAAAAACCTGATTCAGTCAGTGTGCATTAGCCACACCCAGCTGCTAGTGTGCATGTGACCTCTGCACAACCTAGCCTGCTGGGCAGGCGCAGCTTCACTGATAATCTGGTGCAATTTGCAGTATGGATTCTGACTATATAGTCGCACGGAGGACCGATGTTTAGTGTCTGCGCATGCGCAGGTGGGTTTCTGCGCATGTGTAGACACAGGGTGCGTGCACCCATGGCAAACATTCAGTTTGCCGGGGGCACACACCCTAGACAGGGTGCGGGGGATACTTCTGAAAATGTTCACAATAAACCAGTAGACATTTCAACAAAGCGTTTCTCAGACATCATAGCACAGCCAATGCTTTCATCAGTACTATAAAATATGATGTTGTCTGTAATAATGACCATACAAACAAAGACACTTATAAAAAGGACCACTCATATATGAGATAAGTGCTTTAATTTTAAAAAGAAATAAAATATGACATGTTGCACAAATACAATATATAGGTGATGTTGTAATATATTACGTTTTTAGTGTGTTTTTTAACAGCACATGAGAGCTGCCTCTTATTTAAACTCTCACTCTTGACTTTCTTGACCTTTCGGACCGACGGACACGTACAGGTGTGTTTTCCACTACCGTTGTCGCTTGTCCACAGTCTGTGTTTACGCAGTTGCATTTCTCGACATCGATGTACTCGTGGTCAACTTGACTTCCATCTGAACACTGCAGCATGATGTGTTTCTGGCTGGTCTGTACCTCCTGGCAGCAGGTACATTTATGAGACATTGACCTGGCAGCTGCTGAGTAGCTGAAAAGTACAGAACGGATCAAAAGGATTATGGTGTCAGTTTTGCATACTGTACTTTTGTATGTTTAATACTTTTTTAGTAGCAAGTGCAGCATTGTTGCGTAAGAGTTAGAGGAGTAATATTAAACTAACATGCCTGTGCACCATCGGGCCTTGCACCATCGGGCCTTTCTAAGGGCCAGATGTATCAAGCTTTAAAAAGTGATAAGATGGAGAGTGATAAACAACCATCCAATCAGCTCCAACCTGTCTTGTTACAGGCTAGGTTTGAAAAATGACAGGTAGGAGCTGGTTGTTTATCACTCTCCACTTTATCATTTTTTGAAGCTTGATACATCTGACTCTAAGTCAGAGGTTCCCAATCCCAGTCCTCATGTACCGCTAACACTTCAGGGTTTCCAAAAAAATGATTTGTCTTACAAATATTCTTATACTGTATGCTGTTCCTCCTATTTTATGTGGAGGAATAGACACAATTATGTGAATGTACAAGCTACAACATCCCGTGAGTGTGGTACGCCAATTAAATATTTTATTCTATACATATCCTCTGGTGGAAAGGAGAGGAAGGATAGTAGAAAACCTAACCTAACCTCATGTGTGCAGTCATATCTTAGGGCCAGTGGCGTAACAATAGCCCCGCAGCCCCTGTGGTAGCGGGGGTCTGCAGGGCTATTGCAACGCCACCACCACCGCTACGTCTATGCTGTGGCCGGGACCCGCAGATTAACTTGTCTGCACTGCGGTCCCGGCTACTGCGTCGGCTACGTCGGCAGGGTTGCTAACTTTACTGGGGGGTGCTGCCAAAATTTTCGGCGGGGGAGCGCATTAATTATAGTTACGCCACTGCTTAGGGCCCATATCACATTATGCAATATAGTACATCATTGTTACGATTTAGTTCAGGTAAGAACAATATTGGAGAGAGAGTGAGAGAGAGAATCATTGGGGCGTGGAGGGCCCAGTCGTTTTCTGGAAGAGGACTAGAAAAGGCTGGCGTGTTGCTCCTGAAGGAAGCAGCGGCTGCATGATATCACACACATATGCTACAACCCTAATCATGGCCTGCCTGCTGGTAATGTCTGAGCACTTTGCTGTGTAGGAAAGCTTTTGCACTTTAGCATTGTTTGCGAAAAATTTCACATGGCAGGGAAAGATAGAAACATAGAATTTGACGGCAGATAAGAACCACTTGGCCCATCTAGTCTGCCCCTTTTTTAAACATGTTACCTCAAACCATATCTGATCCTTATTTATTTGTAAGGATATCAATATGCCTATCCCATGCATGTTTAAATTGTACTAATGTATTTGCCTCTACCACCTCTGATGGGAGGCTAATCCACTTATCTACTACTCTTTCTGTGAAGTAATTATTCCTCACATTTCCCCTGAATCTTCCTCCCTCTAGTTTCAGTGCATGTCCTCGTGTTCTGTTGCTCCTCTTCCTGTGAAGAATGTCTCCCACCTGTACCTTGTTAAAACCCTTGATATATTTGAAAGTTTCTATCATGTCCCCCCTTTCCCTTCTCTGCTCTAAAGTATACATATTAAGATCTTTTAGTCTTTCCTGGTAAGTTGTGTGACCATGCACCATTTTAGTTGCCCTTCTTTGTACAGTCTCTAATGTATTTATATCCTTCTGGAGATATGGCCTCCAGAACTGAACACAGTACTCTAGATGAGGTCGTACCGATGACCTATACAGTGGCATTATTACTTCTTTCTACTGCTGATACCTCTCCCTATGCAACCAAGCATCTGACTTGCCTTCTTCATTGCTTTGTTACATTGCCTACCTGCCTTTAAGTCCCCTGAAATAGTGACACATAGATCCCTCTCTTCCTCAGTAGTTTCCATTATAGTGCCATTTATACTATATTGAGTCTTTGGATTTCTGAGACCCAAGTGCATGATTTTGCATTTTTTGGCATTAAACTGTAGTTGCCATGCTCTTGACCATTGCTCTAATCTACCTAGATCATCAATCATTTGTTTTACCCCACCTGGTGTGTCTACCCTGTTGCATACCTTTGTGTCATCTGCAAAAAGGCACATTTTACCCTCCATTTGCAATATCACCAATAAAGATATTAAAAAGCACTGGTACAAGTACCGATCCCTGGGGTACTCCACTTGTAACCTTTCCCTCCTTTGACTGTACTCCATTTACTACAAGATGAACTCTCAGACAACTCAAGATGACTGCCAAGTAGGGGATGACTGACAAGTAGTGGATGACTGACAAGTAGTGGACGACTGACCCGGCGGCTGACAGATGCTTTTATTATTTCCGCCAGACAGTCATCCACTATTGACTGACCCAGCCGAGGCAGTTGCAGACTGGGAGGGAGAAAAGGAGCAGTGCGGGCAGGTGGGTGGATGTGAACTCATAACGTCACATGTCGGATCACCCAGTGGGCCCTAAACCCTCCCAGTCCGTGAACCTAGAACTTATACCTCCCCTTTAGTGGCACTAAGAAAATGATGGTAAATGTAAAAAATACACTACTGTACTTTGTGACAACTATATTTTGTTTCTGTAATTTACCATAATAAATGTATGCTTCTTTATTTAATTCATTCTTACATTGAAAAGGTTCCACAGGACCCTTCACACCGAGCCATCTTCACCATATCTGTAGTTCTGCAGTTATTGTGGGAAAGATAATCATAGTATTGCTGCAACTGACACGAGGTTGTCTTCTCAATACCTGTAGAGACCATAAAATCACATTAGGTTTTCTAAACACAGTTGATGTCCCCATTTTTTTTCTAGCATTAGTGAATACAGTACTGTACTTTGGGCACTATCAAATACTTTTGCCCTAAATGAATGTACTTTATGTATTTTTTGTTTATATAGTGCATATCTGTCACTCTACGACAATACAGACAACTGTTTTAGTATGTACAATATGCATATAATGAATAGTAGTCCAAAAATGATCCTACATATGTAAATAATGTACATAGGATTGGACATGCTGAGAAGCTAGAGAAGTACTTACATATTTTACAGCAGCCGTTAGGTAAAAGTTGTATGGTATCCTGAAAATAAAGATATTGTTTATATATTTTGAGCAGCGATTTTCTGAAATTCTTATATATTGTAGACTCAGAAACAAAGACCTTTGCTAATACCTTCATTTAGACCGTGGAGTAATTTGCAGGCTAAGTACACACTCAACTATATTTTAATTTAACGACCACTCATAACAACAAATTCTTAGATTCGTATAGTGTTTACCCTCTACATCACTAGCAATGCTACATACCCAGTCATTTGTACATGCTGCTCACTCAGGAGATATCCTCCATCGATGCCATATTGCCAAATGCACCATATATATGTTCCAGACTAGGGTCCTCAATTGGTATTGATCACCCAAGCTCTCATACAGTCACAGTACAGTACTGTAACTTGCTTACACCACCCATCCACCGTAAATCCTGGAGCCATGCTATTGTTTTCCTTTGCAGTGCAGTCAAACTATTTTAAAACGTTATGCAGCCTTTCTAATAGCCAATCAAAGCTATGCTCTCCCATTCTACAGCTGTGATTACACGTGAGATCATAAATGCCCATCTCTATGATGGATGTACTGTATGTGACTAGGTGTTTGGGTGTGCACCTGGCAGGTGTTATTGTATATAGCATGGAGTGTAGATGGTAGACAAATAGATCCCTTAGGTACTCATTGAGGAAATTATCTAAATAGTTGACATCTAACATATTGACCTTTTAGATTAAAAATAATTGGCTTGTGTAAAATAGATTTGCAAATGCAGAACATACAAGAAATTACTTAATCTGGACAGATATTGAGCAGACAAGTTACCCAATTTGGTTGTTTCTGACACTAGTCAGAGCCACCAAACAGACTGATGAAAGTCTCATCTACTAATAACCAGTCTGTATATGAGTCATCCATTGAATATTTTTAATTTGATTCATGCAGTGGCCACAGATTAATAGTAAGTGATGTTTCCATTGTGTCTGGATAATTCCTTTCACGCAACTCACAGGTTCACAGTCATCTTCATTAAAGTAAGGGCAGGAGATTTGTGAGACAGATGTGATGAACTGGTTCTTGATCACGATGCAGCTGTACATGGTGCAGTTATTCTTCTCAGACCGAACCATTTCTCCATTCTGGAAAAAAAAGGGCCGAAACTGAACTAAATGGGGGCTGAGGTTTTTCAAATGTTATATATATATACACATACATTTATTTACAGGAATTTAGAATAATTTATATGCAGATACTATATCTTGCGTCATTTTCTAAATGTAGCATATTTATTAAAGAAGAGCAAAAGTAATTGCGTTATCTTCCATCTCTGCCACCTTCCTTTTAGGTCACAGTAGGTGAGTGCTGCACAGTATCTGACTTTTAGGGTGACTGAGGGGGTCAAAGGAGACAACTGTTACGGGCCCTGGCGATTGGCCAAATTCTCCCTCAGGAAGTTGAATTTGAAGGTAGTCTTTAAAACTGGACTGAAAATATAAGGGAATAAGGAGCCATTGCATATTAACAGGGGCAGGGGCTGTTGTGCTGGACATGAGGGGTATCTGGCAAATAAAGGGGAATTAGAGGGCTCTGGCCAGGCATAAGGGTGCATGCAGGAGAGTGTGGTGTGGGTTTGGGACTGTGGGATGGGGGTAGGTGAGTACTGTATCTGACATCCCTGTCACCTTCCTTATAGGTCTCAGCAGGTGAGTGATTTATCTGACATCCATGCTACCTTGCATTCTGTACTTGTTTAAAAGCAGGCATGTAGGCTACATGGGACATACCTTCATGAGATACTGTGCACCATCCTGATCTAGAACACAATGAGTCTGTTCACAAATTCCACAGCAGTCCCGTGGGCTCTCCTTCAGTTCAAAGCCCTGTGTTAAATACATTTACTGAAGTTTAATGACATACTATACAACTTCTCCACAGAAAAATTCCCAATGCCACTGGTGAGGACACGGCGGGTATATGGCCATGTGATGAGATGATTGACTTACCAGTGGGCACTGTACATTGCAGGGCACGTGTTTGCATTCTATGGCTACCCCTGCCGTGCTTGTTGCATTCTCTGAGCATACACAGCTCTGGCACTTATCGGAGAAGACTGGCGCTCCAGGCTGCAGAGAGACAATGTCAGCATCTTCAATAAGCCAGCCAAATTATTAAAGTGGTACAAAAATGTTGCTTTTTTTACATTGCTAAAAAGTTTATGTTTTACATTTTCCTTTTTCATATTTTATTTATAGCTTTTCACTTAATTTTTGCTTTGTAGAGAAATATGATGGAATGTTTGGTTACAGTACAACTTCAGCCAAGAACAGTTTTCTCCCTGCATCCACAGTGATTTTTTGAGCCCCAATTAGCCAACAGGTGGGCAGTCTGGGACGACCTGGTAATCTTCTAGCCGGGTAAATTCTCCCTGAAGCTGCAGCACTTACTGATAGAGTTTATCATAGAGCACACACATTGCTTATTTAAGCACATCCCTCCTAATGCCAATTGCCACATGACTATTGTCATATGAATTAATACATACTACATACATACTTCTCCGATAAGAGCTATCCATTGAATTATGAGAACTTAAGCACTTATGAAAAAAAGCTTATGAGTTTTTATAGGCAATTCCATAGATGGGGAAAAGCTCTAGAAAAGGACAGATATTGAACTGCATTTACACTAAAATGTTTCTGATTGACTCGTTAAGCAGCGAAAATTCCATATGTGTTGAGCCATGTAACTAAATGCCTACGCCGCCATTTCCCCCCGCAACTCTACGAGGGGTTGTGTAACGAAGACACATCCCCTTGCATGCCACCACTGCAGGAGAAATCATTCGATGGTCATCGCAAATATAAGTCAGTCTCAACTGATTTATATTTGCAGGCGCCAGGACGAAGACAGTTTGGGCAGCTCACGCCATGTGACATCAGCCACCCGCCCCCAGCAGGAATCAGCCTGCCCACATACCCAACGGAACGTCAAGTGTTTTCATGGGGAAGCCCATAAACTGCAGGGCATTCCAATGGCCCAGCGTCAACACCGCCCCCATCCCTCTCTCTCCCTGCTGCTAAAGGAACGGCGAGTGAGGGGTTCTAGAAATGCGAGTGAGGGGCATAGAAATGCACAAGCCCCAACCATCAGGGCAGATACCAAATTCGTATCGTATCGTGCATGTGATCTGGAATAGGCCCCTGAAGTACATTACTTTAGCACTATAGACCGAATGCACCATCCCAGGCTTTTAAGAAAATTCACTGTGTGATGTGGCGTAAAACCAATATTGGACTGAATAAGTGTCATGGTAATCCAGTATGTAATACTTTTACTCCATACCCACCGAAAAGAATAATTTCCATTATTGCATGTATCTCTCCTAGTCCAGAGAATGCCTAGCTCACAAATCTCACTAATTCCAGAAGCGATTATAAGCCCTGGCTTCATTATTTTATTAGATTTATTTTAATGTTGAATTGGGTTTCGACTAGCTTACTGCTTGAACTACAATAGATTCAGATCACAAAAATAAAGTTGATACTGTTGAAGTTTAATCACATAGCAGTGGTTAAAGTGAGGGGGAACAGGGTGGTAATTAGTTCCACCACCTCTAATGGTGAGGTGGAACATTTTAACCTCCACATTGGCCCTGCATAGTCATTCTCACAGAAAACCATTCTAGTTGCCAAAAACCCTACCACTGGCCCTGTCTCTGCCTTATGGTGGGAGGGGGGGAGTAACTAGGTGGCATAGAGAAATGAGTTCCTCCACCTCTACATGGCCACTTTAAGTCCTGGTGGGTAGACAAAGGTATTTACTGTACAAATAAAGTGTGCTTTTAAATTAGTGAGATTTAAGTTAACTGTATTTTCATGTATGTACAGTGTAAACTCCAATGTGTCAACACTGATAAATGAACACATTAGAAATGGGAACATTCTATACACAATGAGACAGTAGGGAAGGCAGATTGGCTGCTACACTGGTGGATATTTCATTTACTTTATTGATAAACTTACCATGTATTCTGCATTGCCATGCACGCAGACTCGCTTGTGAGCTGCAAGAAAACACAGTATGCATTAATATTTCCATGTGATGTCTGAAATGTTATATCTTGCTTAATCAAAGGAAATGATTGAACTCAAATGTATGATTTCTGCTGTATATAAACATAATAGTATGCATGGCTGGTTATTGGATAATTGTTATGCAATCTACACACTACTCAGCATAACCAAATATACAGATTGTTATGTATGAATAATACAGAAAATCAGTTACCAGTATAACTAGTCCTGTGGTTGCAGCTCAGAAGGCAGTGTAATTTATTTATTTATTTAGTTTCTTATATAGCGCAGCAGATTCCGTTGCGCTTTACAATTGTAGACAGTGATAAAACAAACTGGGTAACAGACAGACTTGGAGGTAGGAGGGCCCTGCTGCAAGCTAACAATCTATAGGGATATAGGAGGGAAACACAAGGACAGGCTCCAGTAATTGCAGCTAGATACAGTAACTGGATTTTCAAGATCATCAGCGACGGCTCATACTTGACCATAGGAGGGGAGCTGCCGCTGGACGCGCTGCCACATCTGCACTGCCACATCCCTTTTGATATCGTCATGTCTACACTGCCGCTGGGTCCAGCGCATGCTCAGTACCAGTGATGGTAGTGCATATGTGCATACCCCCAGCTTCTACGGCATTGGCTGTAGCCCATAGAAGCCCGCTGGAGCTACAAAGAAATTTAGAAAGTGTCTTCTTATCGCAGCCTGGACTGGCAGTCTTAGAGGGAGGGAACATTACCCAATGGGATTGCCTTACTGCTGGTAACTGACAGCAGCAGGTAAGACTTCCAATAGGAAGTAACTGCCAGTCACAGTGAAGCCAGTGCAGTCTCACAGACTGCATCAGGTTTCACTAAGGCTGAGCAGGTTGGTGTATTTTACTATGAAGGGGGGGGGGGTGCTGCAGACCTATTCCTAATGTTGACCATGCCAGCCTATTGATATGTTGACCTTTTTATGAGTTGACCTATGGCCTGTCAAGCCCTACAGACCCTATGACCCATACCCATCTATTTTACTTTCAGAGACAGAAATCTTGAAAACATGACCTGTTGGTAATACTAGAGGGTGGGGTTGAGAACCGCGGCTCTGTGGCATGTCATACCTTTTAGTAGAGGTGGGGTGCTACAGCTGTTCAGTGTTCCACTAATACAGTATATACTGGTTAATACACTACTAAATTGCAGATCATAAGCACACATTCATCCGTCTATAATGTATATTTAGTTTTTAAGAGAAAACAAAGAACATGTTGCACCCTGTGGACAACAGAACTTACCACACGTATACACAGGACAGCAATGTCCCTCGGGAATGCCACCAACAGCTTCATAGCCAAGTCCGCAGTTGGGAGATTTGTTTGAGCACAGGCTGGTGTCACACTCTGCATAGAGAAGAGAATGTACTGTAATATACTGTATATGGGGGACAAAGCTCCAACTGCAAGCAACTAAAAGCAGTTACAGTATATGTGTACAGTTCTGCAACATCTGAGCATCAACACTGGCCATAGAGCCAATGTATCAATGTATGTTTGTATGTATGTATGTATGCATGTATGAATGTAAAGAGATAATGACAGCACAAGGTGATCCGATTGTGTAAACACAAATAATTGTAATATGCACATATGTATAATCCCACAACAGGTTAAGGGCGTATGCAATGCTCTGCCAATATCCTCGACGTGGGAAATAGCAGCGGGTCCCTATTCAATGCTGTCTTTACAGACAGCATTGAGGAGGGATCACAGCAGAACGAGCCCAAATTCAGAAGCTGTCGGGCCCTTTCTGCCGATAACGGCCCATTACGCGGACGCGCCCCCTTTTTCACCGATCGGCAGGTGGGACATTGAATCCCACCTTCCAATTAGCTGTCGAGCAAAATGTAAATGTGCCTGGATCGCAGTTGGGAGGGATTGACAGCCGTGATCCGGGACTGCATACCCCCCTAAATATCTAGGTTTTCATGACAATTACATTGATTATTACGGTTGATACAGTAGTTCAGCTTCCCTCAATGTGTAGAATAGTTTATTATTAGTTTGAGTAATGTCTGCAGATTGACTTTATGTATTTTTGACTATAAGAAAGTAAATATAGGGTAAGAATTAATGGGATGAGAGATTCAGAAAGTGAGAGATTTGGTGAGAAATCTCCAGTTTTTTTAAAGCGGCAATCACTTACACTTCCAAATCAAACTGGATTAGCAGTGTAAATGATTGGCGCTTTAAAAAAAAAGTTGAGATTTCTTACCAAATTTCTCACTTTCTGAATCTCTCATCCTACTAAATGTCACCCACTGTCTCTAATTAAAGTATTTACAAGACTATGTATAACATAATGAATGCACAAGGAAACATTATTTTAAATATAAATATAGTAAATGGGTAAATGTTTTAGATTCTGTCTATACTTAATGTGCACTTACTGCACACGGTCTTATTGCAGCAGGCATCAGAGGGGTTGATCTCTATTTCGGGGTAGAAACCTTCCAGTCCACACGCTACTTTTTCCAGTGGTCTGCAGTGATGAGTCTGACAGGTGATTCCACTGCCGCCCTCTCTGCACACACAGTCCTGGCAGTCAAGCTGGAACTGTTCTCCAAACTGTAAAGAGAACAATTAGATACAAAAAAACAAAGATTGCTGCTTTCAGAAATGAAAATGCACTCAAATATCTTTTCTGCGTGTATCACAATTTATAACTCAGAGAGGCCTAAAACCAACATGACACAACAGTAGCATGTCATGTACAGAGAGTCAGATATTAGTGGATTTGCTCACTCAGAAAGATGTCTATTACTGGGACACAGGGCTACAATGAGAAATTGTGGGGCCCAGGACTGCCAAAATCCTGGGCCCCACCCCCTTCCCCTACCAAGGCACACCCCTCCCCGGCAGTGGCAGCGGCTTCTCCAGCTCATCCTCCTGAGTCTTCCGGCATCTGGTGTGGCTTACAGTGTGGGCGGCCAGCATTCCTGCTGCCCGTTGCACTGCCTGTGTATGTCCCCGGGCAGCAGGAGGATCCAGCCCGGTCTGAGAACTGTCTATCATGTGCGGCAGGCTGCGGAGGACCTGCGGCGTATCTCTGTGTTTTGGGGCAGGGCAGCTGAAGAAAATGGTGGTTCTGGCAGGCTGCTGCCCAGGCCCTACCCTCTGTCACCCGAGACAGTTGTACCCATGGCAGCCCCTGTTGGCAACCCTGCTGGGACAACTCATACCTGTTCACTAGGTCATTTAAGTAGTTATACTATACTACTTAAAAGCCTGTCAGGATGAATTTCTTAGGGTGTTATTCAATCTGTGCTGTCGCTATTTCCGCCAGCAGAAATAGTGGTACTCGCCTATTTAAAGCAGCTGTTTCCGACAGCAATGAAGGCTTTCGGGTCAAAAACGGATGTGAATCCGACTTTCGGGTCCAACAGTCGGATTCAGCATCCAATACCCCTCTTAGTTCCTATCTGCTCCTACCTCTGTCTTTATAGTTCCCTCTCTCCATATTCAGCAACTTTGAAATAGATCATTTTGCTTTCACTTTCTATTAAGGAGTAATTTGGTAAATCAAGTGGCCTCTAGTGGTCTCTGCCAGTAATTCACCTAAAAAAAAGTACATTGCTGCATAATATTAAGGGACGGGTCATGTGTTAGTGCTTGTACTGATGTAAGTTTGTACACGTTTGTGGTCCATAAGAAGTCATTCTGTCCATACAAAGTACTATGGGAGTTATTCTGGTTCACTCCTTCTGGCAAATTCCTTCTTAGATCGACAAAACCATGTGCACTGCAGGGGGGCAGATGTAACGTGCAGAGAGTATTAGATTTGGATGAGTTATTTTGTTTCTGTGCAGGGAAAATACTGGCTGCTTTATTTTTACACTGCAATATACCTGTAGATCTCACATTTTAAGTAAAACCGCCCCCAAATCTAATTCTCTCTACATATTTTACATCTGCCCCACCTGCAGTGCACATGGTTTTATCCATCTAAGAAGGATTTTTCCAGGAGTGAACCAGTATAACCACCTATATGAGATAAGAATCTTTGACTGGAAAGAAGTAAACAAACTTTCTCAGTATATAAATATCATTGATTCACCACACAGAGACAATGGGACATCCATTCAACAATTTCTCACTATCTACCTTGTTTCCCTACAGTAGTTGCCATTGTAATGATAAAACATTTAACTTTGAGGCATCTACGTGGCGTACATATGATACATATGTATGAGGAGGACATATCTGTACATTATTTTATGGCATCTATAACTTACTTCTAGCACCAAATTCTACATAGAGTATAAGAGCATCACTTGGTCGTGACAGTTAGAAGCTGGGCATTTGGTAAAAGTGATAACACGAATTTTAATTGCTGTTAACTTTGCCCATAAATGACTTATAAAGAATTGTACCGCATAAATTAGAAAGACAACACAGAAAACAAATATGTTACGGACCTTTCGTGGTATATTGTCAGGTCCAACACATCCTAAAAAGACAACGAATATTGGCATGTTAGTACTGTATATACTCTTATTATTGTCAAGTATTTGTAAAGTATCAACATCATAATATGCAGTAGGTGCGCGCCAGTGGTGTCCAGGTTTGCACCACTGAGGCACCACCTATACAGAGCGCCCCACCACCACCGTCGCCCCCCCCCTTTCCCGTCAAACCCCCCACCCTCATCATGAAGGCGGCATGCCCGGGGATGTTCGGGGTGGCTCGGAGGGACTCGGGGAGTGCTCAGGAGTTCAGGCACCCAAGTCCTCCCGAGCCGCCGTGAACATTCCGAGTTATTATTTTATCATTTACATTGTTATTTTATATACATTTAAAAAAAAAATCTTTTAATTTCTCAATAATTCCAAAATGTCTATTTGTTTCAAAGAACAGCCATTTCTTCTTACCACAAGTATTCACACAAACATCGGAGCCTGGGCTGAAGACCGTAGCACCTGGAGGGCAGAAGCAGCCCTCAACCAAACGTTTATCATCCTTCAGTATTGCTTCTTCTTCTGGACTGAAAGACATAGAGCAATACATTCCATAGCATTCCAATGTCACTTCTTAGGTGTTTTTTAATAAAGCAAAGAATGGGTATCGACTGCTGAAGGTCGACACAAAACGGGTCAACGTGGCTAAGGTCAAAAGGTCGACACAAGCATTAGGCCGACAATAGGAAGGTCAAAAGGTCGACATGGGGTTTTTCACTTTATTTGTCCAAAATGATGACACGGTCCACATGGACCCCAAAAAAGTGCACCGCGTCCCCTCACATGGCTCGCTGCACTCGCCATGCTTCGGTCTAGGTGATTCGCTCCACTCGGCACACTATTGTATGCTCCCTCCACACCCTAGTATTTATTTATTAACAGTTTCTTATGTAGCGCACACATATTCCGCAGCGCTTTACAGAGTATAGTTGAACACTCACATCAGTCCCTGCCCCAGTGGAGCTTACAATCTATATTCCCTACCACATGTACATGCACACACAGACATTCTAGGATTTGTTGGAAACCAATTAGCCTAACAGTATATTTTTGGATTGTGGGAGGAAACGGGAGTGCCCAGAGGAAACCCACGCAAGCATGGGGAGAATATACAAACTCCGCTCACTAAGGGCCGTGGTGGGAATCAATCCCATGTCCTCAGCGCTGTTAGGCAGTAATGCTAACCATTACACCGTCTGTACTGCCCAGTAGTTGTAGATGGTAAGGCATGAAATGCCACCTGTTGGCACATGTCAGCCCAAAAAAACAAGGGAAAAACACACCTTGACCTTTTGACTGTCGACCTAATCATTGTTGACCTAATGCTTGACCCTGCCGACCTAAGCCACGTCGACTTTGTTCATGTGTTGACCTAAGGCTTGTCGACCTTCAGTGGTCAACATTAATATTGTCGACTTAACAACCGGATACTCAATTGAATACACATCTGGCTCTGTGACATTAAAATCAACTGATTAATGATTTTATTATTGGGTCTACTATTGGTTTGTCATCATTGTGATAGTAAAAAAAAAAGTAAAGACTATTGGCATACTGTACCTCCCAACTGTCCCGATCCACTAATCGAACACTGTCCTGCTGTCCCACCCGTGCGTCATAATGCCTCTCAGGTGGCTGGGGGGGGCGGGTTGGGAGAGTTGACATCTGCCACTGCTCTGCAGGAGGTGACCACTGAATAAATGCTGGCATCTAACAGTGCAAGGAGGGGAGCCGGGGACTTCCCAACTGCTCAGGGAGTGTTGTGTCCACCCCCAAAATAATGGGCATGGGAGGTGGAGGCAATAGACGACGTGCCTCCACCCGAGGCCATACCCACCCCATCCGTGAAGTGGCCCCTTTTTGGACCATCTGTGCAACCAGTGTGGCAATACACAGAAAACAGAAATTTCGGAGGTATGAATTTGCATTTATAGTTAATTTGCCCTTTAAAGTGAACATAGTAGATTAGTTTTGTAAGGCAATGACTTAGTCTAAAATAATACAGTACATGTATAAGGAGATTTCCCGGTGCCTCTAGCACTAGCGTATGTTGTAACTCTAGTAGTATCCAAGTGAAAGATGTATCAAATATTTAAGAGAGTTAACAGAAAAGTTTCCCATAACAACCAATCAGCTTCTGTTATTTTACAGATTGTGTTAGATACATTATAGCTAGAAGCTGTGCTATGTGCACAAATTCCACTTTTTCTTTCTCAAAGAATTGATAAATCTCCACTCGATAGAGCTAAAGTAAAGTTTCCATAGCAAACAGTTTCTACCTATAATTTATATAGCACAGACTATAAAATAACAGGTAGTTGCTTCTCCATCTTCTCTCCCTCTGAAGTTTGTTATTGTTCTGTCTTATGTAGGGTACACACCAACACAATTAGGGCTCAATCCCATCTATCTGGATCCAATTCCAATCAATTGTATGTAGATTGTATGTAGATTGGGCTTGTTTTTACATGTTTAGATCAGATTCCGATCCGATTCCAATCCGATGCGCGTCCCCGCTGTTGTTTTGTCCTTTTACAGATCATCCAACTGGATACAGACTTAGATTGGATTGGGATCAGATCGGATGCAGATCGTTTGCTCCAACAGATCGCGCAACCTTTGCATGAATTGCTAAGGATCTACTAACAATCAGGATCGTTCTGGTGTGTACCAGGCATTACCTTTGCCAGTGTTTAGAGATGTAATTGTCTCCAAGTACCAGTCACCTAGTTCTATGTATAGTGTGACAAAGGATGGTTGTCCTGGGACGGTTGACCCGGGCTGGTTCAGATTACCAGGTAACACAACCTGGGTAGACTCTTTCTCACTGAGGGATTCATTTACTAAAGCTTCAAAAATAAAAAGAGGTGATATTGCCCATAGAAACCAATCAGATTATAGGCAGCTATAGAGAAATAACACTTTTTCAAAGCTTTGTAAAAATTACTCCTACGCCTATACCAGGGTTAAACCGGCAACGCCTGAGTTATAAGTTTGGCATTAGCGTAATCAAGTTCATTGCAAAAAGTAGAGATGTGCAGGCTCTGATGTACTCTGATTTACTCTGATTTGAAAGCAGGATCTTATTGGCTATCCACTGTCAACAACTGTCATGTGATTAGGGATAGCCAATAAGTTCCTGCTTTGAAATCAGAGTAAATCAGAACCGGCACATCTCTAGCAAAAATCACTTTTATGGTGCACATTTCCAATCCAGATTTTGTACACTTACGTGGTTTGGCATGTTCTTGACACGGCTGGACCACAGGCATTGTAGACTTTGTGTGATGGGCAGGAAATAGCTGCAAGGGAAGGAATTCCATGTTTTATAATAGGACAAATGTATCAGATTATCATGTTTGCACAGAACATTGGGTAATTCATAATATAAAAGTCTACTGTCACGGCATTGATGACCAATTAAGGCAACACGTAGAGAGCTTACCACATTCTGGGGCTTCTTTCCTCCATTCAATGCATACTCCCTGATCTCCGCAGAGTAGCGCGTAGTGCTGCAAACTGGTGCATTCAATGTTGGAGTTGGGGACATGGCAGCTGTCATAAGTACAAGCTTCATAGAAATCTGTTGGCGCTATAGTTGCGTGGCAAGCCTGGAATGTTCTTTAAACATATAATAAAGATAATTATTCTGTGTATGGACACAATATAAAAACGTAATAGTTCATCCCTCTGCTATAACCCCCCTAACACAGCTTTCAATGTTATTGCTTACGGTCCGTTGATGAGGTTGCACAATGGCGATGGAGTGCAGGGAGCAGGAGGTTTAGTGACTTTGGGGGGTATTGTTGGTCTGAGATGGCCACATGCAGGTTTACTTGGATCTGGTACTACCCAGGTATCAGCCATAATTTCACAGTTTGACAGAAGTTCTCCACTGCGTGTCACGCAGTCATCTGTTTTGTTGTTGGTGCAAGTACCTATGTAAGAAGAATGAGTGTGTATCAAACAAATAATAATGATGTAGCAGCAGCATTATACATTAATTTACCATTGTTCTGTGGTGAAGGAACCACAGAACCATACTGTTTTGTACAGTATGTTAATACAGCAGGAGGCATCTATTACAAGTAGACACCTCCTGCTTCTGTAGTGATCCCACTTATATTCAAGGACACAGTATCAGATCCCTCTACTTGCCATTGAACAGCTTGCAGCACCCATGCTGCTACCCATAACAGAGTCCAGGAAATCTCTGTCCATCGATGGAGATCCCTGGCCTCCTAACTCTCCTTAAACAGTGGGGACATGCCTCTGTTTTTACATAGAGAGGCTTTCATTGCTCCCTCCCTGCTCACCAAACATCAGCAGGCTGTCAGTTACTGAGTCTTCTGTCGTATGTACTGTAGCAGGACCAGTTCTCACACGCACATGCAGAATGGGTCGTGGCTGCACATGCACAAACTACCAATACTCGCTACTTTGTGGTACAGGATGAAGCTCCAACCACATCTGAATCAAGCCCATTGTTTGCACTGGAGCAAAGGAGATTTTTATACATTTATTTGTTTTTAGAAAATAAATCAGGGCGTCATTAAGAGTTCCAGCCATCCTAGGCTCATACAGAAGTCAAAGCCCCACAAAAACATTCTTATTTTAAATACTGATCACAAAACTCAGAAACCGTATATATTTGTCATCGCTGCACCTCATTTGGGGATCTTGCAGATCAGTACCACATACTACTACTGTCATACTGCTAAGCACTCACCACACTGTCCTTGTGTGTTATGTCCGAAAAGCCGATATGGTAGTTTAATAGAGAAAGCCAAGCCATTGTATGTGATATTGGCCTCCAGTCTAGGTATTTCCACCACATAGTTGATTCCAGATTTGTATACTTGCACTCCATATTTTTTAAAGGGAGTTCCAACAACTACTCCATTTACAACAACCTACAGAAAGAGAGAAAAAAGTAAGCAGTATAATTATATACAAATAGTACAATATTGTTGGTATGCAACTACTGTGTTAAAAATATTGGAGAGCGATAAATGTAATAAATTTAAGTAGCTGCAGATCATAGAACTGAATGGTTGTGTACCATACCTCCCAACATTGCTATTCCAGGAACTGTGAAACTGCTCCTTCTGAAGGCGGGGCCTCATGGCATGGGGGCAGAGCCTTGTGGCACCCCATTTGCATCCTTGTGTGTGTGTGTGGGGGGGGGGGGTGGGGGGGGCAGCAGTGTGAATAGATGATGTATGCATGCTCACAGCATGTTTTACCCCTCTGCAGAGCAGCGATAACAGTGCTCACCCCCTCTTCCTTCGTAGAACACTATGGCACATGGGTGGACAGTCCTAGAAAAACTGGACTATCCAGCCAAAAGTAGAACAGTTGGGAACAGCAGCAGCTCCTACCTCAGTGTAGATGGGGGGCTGCCACTAGCCGCGATGATGGTCCACACCGCAGTCATATGACCGGCGCACACGCAGTATCATCCTTGGACATTCACATGCCCCCAATATTAGTAAAACATGTACGGGGTGGGGGGGGGGGGCAATATTGCATGCTATTTTTGTTATTGAATATTTAACATTTACAGTCCAAGTAATTATCTTTATCTACATCTATGCTTGTTTGATACAATTGTTAACTTACTGTAGAACAGCTAATTCTGTAAATCCCAATGAATGAATTTGAATTACAGTAACTTTCGCACTTAATGGAACTAACATGATTGATTGAAGTTGAAAACGTACAGATAATGATGTACCACCCTACCTGTAAATTCAGTGATGTCAAGCTTGTTGCCTCAATGCGGATGACTTGAGATTCATGTCGGACAATGATATCACGAGGACAGGAGACCCGGTCTTGTGCTCCACAGTCATAGTTATCAATGTATACTCCAAAGTTTTCAACCCTCTCTTCAATCTGCTCCACTAGAGCATAGGTACAGTTGCCTTGATAGCTATAATACGTCCCATCAAATGTGATATAATGAGGATCGCCCCAGCCAGTACAAAGACCTGGATATTAAAATTGAAGTTTGTAATTCTCATACATTTTTAACCATGGTAATTTGCAATCAATTATTATTATTATTATTATTATTATTATTATTATTATTATTATTATATAATTATTATTATTTTTATTATTGTAGTTGTGGTGTCACCTGCTCCACAGCTCTGGACAATGTAGAAAACATCCTACTGTACATAAAATTGGGGCATGATAATGACACATGATAACACAAGGGCAGGATTTTTAAATGATAAGATATTGACAACAGGAACTTGCTTATGAGGGTTTCCAACATACAGTTGGAAGAAAAAGACAAACCAGAGACAAGAAGGGTGTCACTTGGAGAATAGATTGTAAAGTTTTTTTTAGAGTATGTACAGTTTTGATCAGTGACGTAAACATTGCAAAAGTTTATTCGGGCCACTATGTACAGTACCTCCCAATGATATACAATACATGTTACTTTGACAACAAAGGAGGCCCCTCTTAGCTCTGGGCCCCATAGCAGCTGCACTCCCTGCAACTATGGTAGTTACGTCCTTGGATTTTATGGCTGGGGAACAGTCTGGTCAGAGTTTTATTTGAACAATAAATGCCAATATCCAAAATATCTCTGCTCCCAAGCATTTTGGATATGAGAGACTCAAACGGTATTTACTAGAGTGTCAAATGAGCTGAAATACTTACAGTCACACTCCCAGTGCCAGCAGCAAAGGTCTTTATCTGGTACAGCTATCGGTGGGCGGCCATTGGCGCATGTGATCATAGGTGGTGGTTCACACTTGAGCTCAATGATCTCTACTGTGTTATTTTCCAGACATCTGGCCATAGTACAGTTACACAACATCCAGGTTTCATTGTGCTAGAAACAAGAGACAGCCATAGTTACTGTAGATTGAAACTAAATAATACAGACTGGTCAAGGTGTAAACATAAATCAGACACATTTTTTAGTTAATGTAAGTGCAAATACAAAAAATAGAGAATGACCAAGGCAGAACCTGTATATGTCTTATACCACTCAATACACTCTTATCTTGGAAAGCATAAACCATTAATGCTAGATAATGAATATATGCATATGCAGTTGGTAATGCTAGTATACATGCTAAGATATATAGCAGGGATGGGGAACCTTTGGTCCCTCAGCTGTTGTTGAACTACACATCCTAGCATGCTATTTGGTCATGCTAAATATGTTGCAGGACATGCTGGGATGTGTAGTTCAACAACAGCAGGAGGGCCAAAGGTTCCCATCCCTAATTTATATGGTGGTTTCTATTAAATATACAGTATGTGAACACCTATCACCTAAAAGTATTCTCTTTTTATTATACATACCAAGCAACTGCCATTGTGTGAAGGCAATGCATAACTGTTCTGTTCCCATCAATTCAATTCAGCTTTTCTAGAGCCAAAATACACTGTGCTACACCTACTTGTGACATACAGGTTGAGTATCTTGTATTCAAATATCCATTATCCAAATGATTCTGAAAACCATAGTTTCCCAAATGTACCGTATATACTCGAGTATAAGTCGACCCGAATATAAGCCGAGGCGCCTAATTTTACAACAAAAAAACTGGTAAAACTTGATTCAAGTGGGACCCTCACTCAAGTATAAGCCGAGGGGGGCTTTTTCAGCATAAAAAATGTTCTGAAAAAGTAGGCTTATACTCGAGTATATATGGTACCTTTCTTTTTTATATTTTGCTAAAAACCTACTGGGTACATCTGTAACTGGCACTACTGGCAAATGATATGTACTAATTATGTGCAAGGACATGATTGCTTGGCATTCATATTCAGTGTCTGAGATAGTAAATAAACTTTGTTTCCTGTTTTAAAACTTTGTTTCATGCACAAATAAAATATTTTTGTGTGTATTTCATGTGTTTGATGTGTTTATACAACATATTTATGTATATTTATATTTATTATGCAAGATACCTCATTCAAATATAAAAGTATTCCAAAATACGGAATCATCCGTTATCCAAACTTCTTCTGGTCCCGATCATTTTGCATAAGGGATACTCAACCTGTACATTAAATGATTGGTTTCTGCTATATTTAGATTCACATCTCAGAGAGATTCAGAAAGGCAGGAAAGTCACAGGGAGATACAAGTTTGCAGGTCCCTCAAATCGCTCTAGTCAGGTTGGGGTCAGAGAGCTGAGCATTGGGAAGTGTCTGTACTCCGCTAGAACAGTGGTGAACTTTGCAGTCAAACAGTTGTAAATCCAGGAGACATTTAATTGGAGAGAGAACAACCAATCAGCTACTAACTTACACTTTACAGGCTTTGTTTGAAAAAGGATGGATGTGGATCGGTTGGTACTTTATCTCTCTCCATGGTTTTATAAATAAATTTTAAATAAACGGAGGAAAACTACTTGTGTAAAGCATTACTCTATAGTATTATTTGATTTTTAAATCTATATTTACTGTATAAGCTGTCCTAATAAAATTTTAATATTTCAATTAAGTGAGGTTATATCATTTAAGTGAGTCTCCTATATTTATTTACACATATATAATAATATCTTCAGGCCTTAAATTCTGTTTATGGATCTAATGTTTTTGTATCTCCTAACTAGTGGACATCACATGATCATACATTGTTACAGCTATCATAATTGGAAAATGAGGATATTACACTTGTAAAAAATGTGTTAAAACTTACTAGTAGTATTCAATATATACACAAGGAAAAGTTTATTTACCTCACGATTAGGCTCAAAAGGACAACCAGGCTTCTTAGTGGTGGAAGGAACCATGGATGTTGTAGGTGTGGACTTTAAAGTTGAAGTACTAGTAGGGTGTGTTGTAGTACTTTCTGTAGGTTGACTACTGCTTGTTGTGGCATTTGGAGTTGTAGTAGTTCTTGGGGTTGTTGTGGTTTGTGTACTTGTAGTGGTTATTGGGGTTGTTGTGACCTCTGGTGTTGTAGTGGTTTCTGTGGATGTTGTGACTTCTGGAGTTGTAGTTGTTGGGGTTTGTGTAGTTGTAGTGGTTGGGGTTGTTGGGGCTGTTGTGACTTCTGTAGATGTAGTTGTTGGGGTTGTTGTGGTTTGTGTACTTGGAGTGGTTGTTGTGGTTTGTGTACTTGTAGTGGTTGTTGTGACTTCTGGAGTTGTGGTTTCTGGGGTTGTTGTGACTTCTGGAGTTGTAGTTGTTGGGGTTGTTGTGGTTTGTGTAGTTGTAGTGGTTGTTGGGGTTGTTGTGACTTCTGTAGTAGTAGTAGTTTCTGGGGTTGTTGTAACTTCTGGAGTTGTGGTTTCTGGGGTTGTTGTGACTTCTGGAGTTGTAGTTGTTGGGGTTGTTGTGGTTTGTGTAGTTGTAGTGGTTGTTGGGGTTGTTGTGACTTCTGTAGTAGTAGTAGTTTCTGGGGTGGTTGTAACTTCTGGAGTAGTAGTAGTTGGTCCAGTAGTTGTAGAACTTTGTACAGTTGTTGTTGGAGTTGTAGTTGAAGGACTAGAACAAGGCCAATGGTGCACATGTACGCTACACTGCTTGCTACAAAGTACTTGGTAGCACCAAGTGTTATTGGCTACACCAGTGATTATTATACCTGAGGATCAAAAGATATTATTTTACTATTACTCTTTTATATAAAATTGCATTATTTACTCGTCTTTATAGCTTATACTTCATGGAAATGTGTAATTATTATGTAACATAATGCAATCTTCACACTCATAAATCCTAAGTACATTTCATATACTAACTAAGGTCCTTATTCTGGGGTTGACTTGCAAAGCTGCAAATTTCGCAGCCTTGCGAGTCCCCCAGACGCCGCTCACATGGCTGCCCCCCCCCCCCATCCCCGTACCCCCTGCAGGCATGCGAATGGATGATTTGCATAATCATCCATTCGCAGCCTTGGGTGCGATGAAGAAATCATTCAATGGTCCGCGACCATCAAATGATTTCTTCAGCGCTCGCAGATTTGAGACACTTCTATGGTGGGCTTATTTATGAGGTCTGGCAGGGACCTGGCTCCAACATCACGCTCACACACACACAAACACACACACACACTGCCCAGCCCCACTCTCTAAGACCCTAGCAAAACAGTGTGATGGGAACCAAGTGATGCAGCTGTAGGATATTCTGGGGCTGAGCGCATGGATCTATCAGATATGCTCAGTTAATTTGCATGTAGGCGTGTCTAGGTAGTGTCATCAGAAGTGTGGGTAATGGGGAGTTGATGCGCCTGTACTTAGCATCTCTTGCCCCAGTGGAACGGCTGGTGCATGTGCTTGCTGATAATAACGATGGCTATGGATCCAGTCGTGTGAATAGGGGCATGTGATCGCGTAGATGTGCACAATTTAACATACATACAAATATCCACATATTTCTCTGTGAAGTAATACAGGATTCATTAGGAGCCACTTGTGTTCAACCTTGCATCTGCTTCTATGCTAGGAGACACTACAGGGGCGGAAACAGCTCTGGACCATGGGAACACCCAGCTTTTTATGGACATCCTTGTGAAAACGCTAGGCATTCCCTGCTACTAAAGGGATTCGGCGGTGGGGGGTGCGGCAAGCATTCGGCCGGTGCTGCGTTTCAGTGCTCGGTAATCTTCGAACTTCGCTGCTTGCTGAGTCAACAAGAGTCAGGCCTTGTGTGCATGTACCATTCACAATGCAGACAAGGATGAATGATTTTTCCTCTGTTTGCTGAGGATCCCAGGGCTTAATTTTCAGCTGAATGGTCTTCAGTGAATTGGGGGCAGGTGCGGATGTCATGTGATACCATCCACCTTCCCCGAGCAGGCAGGACCACACCTGATTTTGCTGGGGTCTATGGGCACACCCAGTTTTTTGTGGGCATACCCCTGAAACACACAGTGCCCACCACGAAACACCCACTACCTGTTAATTGGACAGCTTACTGCGGGGGACTGCACATGCACATTAGCGCCTATGCACACGTGCAGTCCCCCAACATCGGGGACAGGGTTGAATTCACTGCTCGACAAGCAGGTATCAGTCGGCTCCCATGTGCACAACCTTTTCAGCTGATATTAATATTATATACCTGTGGTACCGCACTTGCCTTCAGCACTGTGGAAGTGTGCCATTTTGCATGTCTGTGTAGAGTTCAATCCTACAATTTAGCTATTATGGAAATGCAGAGCTTTCCAGGTGTCTTGTCATTTAGTTTGGCAATAATCTATATAATAGACACAACAGGAATGCTGCAGTGTGATATTGGTTGTATTACCTGGTGGATATGTTTGTCCATTGTATACACAAACACACATTGTAGAAGACGAGATGGTTGTCTCAGTTATGGTGGTTGTTATAGGTGTTGTGGTAACAGAAGTAGTTGTTGGCAGTGTTTTGCTGGTAGTTGGGATAGTCGTTGATGTCTTTGTAGAAGGTATCATACTAGGAGTCTTCATACTAGGAGTCGTCGTACTAGGAGTCGAAGGGGATGTGCCGGGCACTCCTAGAAGCAACGAGAGGATGATAAGACTCTGGAAAACCCAGTTTGATCTGACAAATGGCGGCTTACCTAATTAAACAAATGATTGTTCTACAGTAGCTTGTTTAGCCTGACACTCTTCTTGTTGACACAGTTTCATTATTTGATCAAAACAGCTGTTATCAGTTTTAACCAATTCTTACTTTATGCTTCAGTTGAAATGATTATTTGAAAAACCAAATTACATTTAACTCTTAGAAAGGTGGCTCAAAAAGAAGATGTATATTAACATTGTTTAACCATCCTAAATATATATAGTAGAATATTACTTTATCGCTTACACCTGCTATCTTATATACTTACCTACAGGTGCTCCAGTTATAGTTGCCCCACTCGTTGTTCGACGTGTTATAATAGTAATTGGCTCAGCTGCATGGGGTGAAAAACATTAGCATTATTTATGCAATGAAGATAACTCTGGTATGTACTTACACTTCTACAATATAGTACATTTAAAACATAAATAAAATTGATGTGGGACAGAGCTAGTTACTAGACATATACATACATACATATATATATATATATATATATATATATATATATATATATATATATATATATATATAGCACGTAATGAAGGTGGCACTCGTCAGACTTCGCAATGTAGTGGAACAGACAAACTTTATTCCTGGAATTTATTTTGGAATAAAGTTTGTCTGTTCCACTACATTGCGAAGTCTGACGAGTGCCATCTTCATTACACGTTATATAGGACTAAAAGTCTAAGGAGGGCACCAAAGCACTATGAGTGCTGGGTTCCTGTCTATATATATATATATATATAAGTCCAAGCCTGCCAGCACTCCACAGAAAAAATCAACAGGCCCCGGTGCCCAAGAAGGTCAAACCATACAAACTCCAAACAGAATGGCACTCAGGAAGCAGTTTTATGCAGAATAAAGGATTTCTCCAGATCCAAGACACCTCTATGGTGTATCTGATCTGCAAGTGCCCTGTGCGGGAAGCGGGCAGGCAGCTGACTTCCACTGATGTCAACTGCCTGCCCGCTGCACCCACATTACCGGGTGATTTGCATGGGAATGCCCAGCGTTTTCATAATAACGCCCATGAAAAGCTGGGCGGTCCCATGTGCTGTGCCCCTCCCGCTGCCACCTCACACCCCCCAGCGCACTGCTAGGTGCGAGCGGGATGGTGTACGTGTAGTTCACCGTGACCGCTTGCAACCTACATCTGCACATGCACAGAAATGCACCTGAAAAAAAAATTGGGCTCCCGTGTGAAGGGGCGGTGAACCGATTAAATTAGAATAACCCCCATTTGGTCATATTGTTCAGTGTGTATACCCAATATAAGTGCCCTTACCATTGTTGGTGACATTTTTTTGGTTGGTCTTTCTTCAGAGTCAACCAGAAGATGTCACTAGCTATGCCATGGTCCCATTGCCAGCAGTATGAGATAGGTGCGCATCACTCTAGTCTGTACCCAGCTTAAGCACCAGCGCTTATAGCCTTAACAGGTTATCAGTATAATGTGAGGTCAACAAGGGTATAACAAGAATGGGTGCTTCCTATGTGGATGGACTGTTTTGAAAGAGAAAATATAAAGAAAAAAAGGAAAGTGGAAGAAAGAGAAGAAAAGAAAGGCCAAAAGAAATGATGAAAGAGTGTGACTTCCATGTATTGTTTCCTTTCCTTCCTTTGGTGTTCGTTATGTTGATTATTTTTTTATCCAGTTAAAGATATATGAAAAAAGATCAAAAAGAAAACAATGTGTAGAGCTGTTTTTTTCTCATACAGAATTCTGGTTATGTCAGGTACTTGGCTCACGAGTCGTGACTTATTTGGTTTTGCAGGCAGAGAGAGAGTGCACGGCTCACAACACACTCAGGGCTTGATTCTCTAAGCTTCAAAAGTGATAACATGGAGAGTGATAAACCACCAGCCAATCAGCTCCTACCTGCCATTTTTCAAACACAGTCTGTGACATGGCAGGTAGGAGCTGATTGGCTGGTTGTTTATCACTCTTCATTTTATCACTTTTGAAGCTTAGAGAATCTGTCCCTCAGTGAGCTGCCAGACCAGGAAGTGATTCGTCCAAGCACAGCAGCCCTGACCCTGACTCACGACCGTGCTCCCTCCCTGCCTTCCTCCAACTTGGTGTCTCCCTCAGATTTGGCAGCCAATAACAGCTGCTTCCTCTCACTGGGTGTCTCCCAGGTTAGCCCCATAACAGATGAGCTCAGCCCCCGGCCCCGCCCACCCATGTCAGTGACAGGCACTCTTCCTTCCCTGTCTCCATGCCCCCCCCCCCGACTCCCAGACTGAGGAACCAGGACCATCTTTCTAACTGGTGAACATGGCTGCTGCTGCAGCCACTCCCAGTATATGTGCTATGACCAGAGAGGAGGGGGTATTGCTAATTACATGTGGGGGGAACTGAGTATCCATGACTGCATAGCCCCAGCGCAGAGAGGAAGGAGTCGCTGCTCCCTCTGACTCGAGTTACTGTTAGTAAGTCTGAGAGGTGGGGGCGGGGCTACTGCCCCTGTTGCTCATACATCTCAGTAAACAGCAAGTGACTCAAGCTGAATGATTCGATTCACTGGGTCGACTCGGTTGCCATCTTTAGCTCACACTGAGGGAAGGGGAACAGGTGGGGGATTGGTTTACACAGGGGGAAGAGGGGATTTATTTCACTTCCACAGGGGGGAGGATGGGGGAGGGGGGGAGCGCCAGAAACAATATTGGCAGGGGGAAGCTAAATTTATAGTTACGCCATTGACTACGTAATTCTTGAATAGGATACTGTCATGAATTTTACGTTTATGTATATGTAAGTAGGCAATAGGATATTTCATGAATTGTTTTGCCATTTTGTCTCGATTAAGGTGTTTTGATTATTTTGCTGCATCCTAGGAGCCCTAATTGTAGGTCCTAATTTAGCTTTAAATCAGTGTCATTATTTTCAATATAGATCTCACAGAACAACAATAATATCACTATTGGTGTGTGCACAAGGTAAGATTTGGCATGAGATGACCATTGAAAGCTGACTATTGATATGTTGTCAATTTTAAAGTAGGAAGATTTTTAAGTAGGGAGAAAACAGTTACATAGCTTAAAGTCTGGACTTAGCCTGGATAGAAACTGCCAACTAACTTGACATTTTAGTACCAAAGTGACTCAGAAAGACAGAAAACAACAGAAACTCAGAAAACCAAGGGACTGCTCATTCCATACTCACTAATACATACTACTCCTGGCTGCTTAATCTGGCTATTCAGCCAGAATATCACCATTTCTACAACTGCTAAAACTGTGAATATCACTCTTTATTAGGGATGTGCACCGGCCACTTTTCGTGTTTTGTGTTTTGGGTTCTGATTACCTTGAGGTTTTGGGTTCTAATGGGTATTGCCAAAACACCCCCTAAACATTTTGTGTTTGGATATTTTTGGTTTTGGGTTCTGATTTTTTTTAAAAAAGCATAAAAACTGCTAAAATCACAGAATGTGTTTTTTTTTTCTCCTACTCTATATTAACCTCAATAACATTCATTTTCCACTAATTTCCAGTCTATTCTGAACACCTCACACCTCACAATATTGTTTTTAGGGCAAAAGGTTGCACCGAGGTAGCTGGAATATGCTAAGCCACACAAGTGTGCGGCACAAACACGTGGCTCATGTAAGAGTGGCACTGCAGCGGTAGATACGGCAGTACTAGGCACCAGACAGGTAGATACGTCAGCAATACTATATGTGCCCCAGCAGCATGGACTTATTTTTTACAGTCCCACGCAGCACAAGTAATATTTTTTTATTTAATTATATATAGCAGCCTGTACTAGGTAGGTACACTTATGCAGTAACACTGCCAGTGGCAACATTGGACTGAGTAAATAATACTGGCAACCTCTATTCACAGTATTCAGTGCAGGCAGCACCAGTGGACTATATATAATTAAATTAATTAAGTATTAATAATATAGCAGCCTTGTAGGTAGAGAAACTAAACTACTAGGTAGGTAGGCAGTAGCACTGCCGGTGGTCACCCCAAAAGGTAGTTACACACCACCAGTAGCAGACTATTATGCACCAGCAGAATTTCTAATAATTTATTTTATTATTAGGTACTGCTTGGCAGTGCCACTCAGTGGCACACGTCAGTGCACCAGCAGCATGGAATTATTTTTTACAGTCAAACGCAGCACAGGTATTATTTTTTAATTAAATTATATATAGCAGCCTAGTATGTACTAGTTAGGTACATTTACAATAGCACTGCCAGTAGCAACAGTGGACTAAGTAACTAAATAATACTGGCAGATTCAGTGCAGGCGGCACCAGTGGACTATATATATATATATATATATATATATATATATATATATATATATATATATATATATATATATATATATATAATATATAATATTACAGCACAGCACCAGATTTAGGCCCCAGCACAGAGGAGACAGTAGTACTACAAGTTCACAGTTAGACTGTCCTCCTTGCTAGGGAGATCCCACCCTAAGCAGAGAGGAGAACAGAGTACACAGCAGCACTGAGGGAGACAGCCCCAGTGAATAAAATAATTACAGCACAGCACACCAGAGGTAGACCGCACAGAGGAGACAGTAGTACTACATGTACACAGTTAGACTGTCCTCCTTGCTAGGGTGATCCAACCCTAAGCAGAGAGGAGAACAGAGTACACAGCAGCACTGAGAGAGACAGCCCCAGCGAATAAAATATTCAAGGTCAAGCTCAAGTTTAAGCCCCAACAGCAGCACCAACACACCCTCTCCCAACCCCCTACTAGACTGGAGTGAAGATGGCGGGTGCGGCAGCCGCTATTTAAAACCTCGTGAAATCCGGCGCCAGGCAATGGCGTTCTGCCCACGCGGATGGACCCGAGTCAGGTGGGAATCTCTGAGCGCTGCTCGGAATCGGGCTCGGAATGATGACGTCCGTGGGGACTCTGATCTCTGGAATCCGAGTCTGCACATCTCTACTCTTTATGCTTGTATGTGCACTGTCTGTTTTAAAAATGCACAGCTGTACCTCTAATGACTTCACCTCTCCTGCTCTTCCATTGATAGTAGGTGTCCCCCAACATTTTATTCTTGGCCCTCTTCTTCTCTATCTCTACACGTCTACTCTGGGTGAGCTTATTTGCTCACTCGACTTCCACTATCACCTCTATGCTAATAATACTAAAATGTACCTGATCTCTCTCCCTCTATCCTCACTCATATCTCCAACTGTCTCTCTGCTGTCTACTCTTGGATGACCCAGCGCTTTTTTAGACTTAAAATATCAAAGACTAAGTTGACCTCTTCCCACCCTCCTGCATAAAACCTCACCATCTCTCATCATAACCTGTGCTCACTTCTTCCCCTTCTGTGTCACCCCAGTCTGTCTAACCTTCCCCTTTAGAATGTAAGCTCTCACGAGCAGGGCCCTCTCTCCTTATGTGCCTTTCTTAGAATATATAAACCTCTGTCACCCTGATGATTGCTGCAGTGTCCTGTCCCCTGGTGCAACTATCCATATTTACCATGTACTTGTCCTAAACTGTCTTGTACTGTAATTCGGTATGTGTTTTTGCTCATAACTATGCTCTGTAAAGCGCTGCGGAATATGTGTGCGCTATATAAGAAACCAATGTTAATAATAAATTAGATTTTGACTATATAGTCAAAATTGCATTGTGATCGCATATACATTGCACCGGTTTTTTACCTTGCAATCTTGATGCGATCCCGATGCACTCTCCCGCACAGCACAAATTGAAGCCAGACAGACAGGGCTGCATTGACTATATAGTACAGATCTGCACTATATAGTCAAAATTGCATGCATGTCTTTTGGCTTGCCATGCGATTCAATCCTGATGCTGATGATCGGATCGCATAGGGATAGAATAGCATGGCCGTCGACCGTGTGCACATACCATAAGTTTAAATCTGGTACAGCAAAACAATTTTTAATCCTGTATCCTTCTTACGTGTTGTAGATTGTGTCTTCTTTGTTGTAGTTGGAGCTGTTGTGGTGATTGTTGTTGGCGATGTCGGTGTTGTAGTGGTGGGCGTTGTTTGAGAAGGTGTTGGTATAGTTGTAGATTCAATATAGATGGTTGTTGCAGTTGTAGTGGCAGAAGTGGTACTCTCAGGTGTAGTCGTGGTCACTGTAGTGGAGGGAGTTGAGGTCTCTGGAGTAGTTTCAGTAGTGGTACTTGTTGCTGAAGGAACAGACGGTGTTGTACTGAGAGATGCAGTGGTTGTGATCTGTGTAGTGGTGGGAGATGTCTTTGAAGGAGTTGTAGTAAAAGTTATAATTTCAGTAGTGGGGGTTGTTGGGGAAGTAGTCACAGATGTTGTACTCTCAGTTGTTGTAGTGGTCTCTGTAGAGGTGGGAGTACTGCGAGATGTCGTGGTTGTTGGGGAAGTAGTCACTGATGTAGTACTCTCAGTTGTTGTGGTGGTTGTAGTCTCTGTAGTGGTTGGAGTAGATGTCTCTGTAGTATAATCAGTGTCTACATAAATAGTGGGGGTTGTTGGAGAAGTAGTCACAGATGTTGTACTCTCAGTTGTTGTGGTTGTTGGAGAAGTAGTCACAGATGTTGTACTCTCAGTTGTGGTGGTTGTGGTCTCTGTAGTGGTGGGAGTAGATGTCTCTGGAGTAGTTGTTATCTCTGGAGTAGTTGTAGTCGTGGTAACTGTTAATAAACAATAAGAGAAAATTAGAAGCACCAACCTCAGAAATGATAAAAAAAATTATAATGTTGTGACAAGAGTAAATTAGTAAACTCTGACATTAGAGTATATCAAATGCCTGAACCAGCCACTTTCCTGAAACAGATTAATAAAAAAAAAATCATTTTTTAAAAGCTACTGTGTCATTTCCTAAACGTTAAATCAATAAAAAAAATTTTTTAACTATACTAAAAAAGTTCACTTAATTCATGTTTCTGATTGTTAATCATGTTTGAGTCATATCATCCATGTTCCATCTGTTTGTACTACTGGGGTTATTTAGTCCTGATTGCACGGCTATGATTAAGCAGGCCGTGTGATTATCGATACACTGTGCATGCGTACAGATCACAGCGCACATGTACAAGGCCATCCTACGATATCTCCTGCAATTTTTTTACTGCTAGCCCTACGTAAATTGATTGGCAGGAGGCCGGTGCTTAGGTGGTAACCTGACATTTTCTGGGAGTTTCAGGAAAAATGCGGGAATGCCCAGGCGTTTGAGGGTAAGTCATGACCTCCGGGCCGATCCAACTGTTTCTATCACAGCCACAGAGTAACTCCTGGGCTATGCACAGACTCTGCACACTAGAAAAATCATTCGATAGTGAGCGTCTTGTAAAGTGATTTGAAGTTAATCACCGAACCAGCTACCAGCTACTTTTCACAAGCCGTGCTAAGCAGTTCACAGGCTTGTATGGGGTGAGATTTCATGGTGGGCAGTGGCTACCTAAGGAGAGGTTAAAACGCGTTGGACAGGAGAGACCAGAAAAAGTGCCAGAGGACGCGATCACCATATTGGGACTTGGTTACCAGCCAGACTGCCCGGGAATCCACCTGGTATCATTACATCATTCCAAGCCTATGTTGAACTGTTTTTCTATGCAGTTCAATAATTTATGGTAAAAGCACACTTTGCACTTTATCTGTCTATGAAAAGACTTTAAAGTTTTTACTTGTATTTTCTGGGTGAATTGTATGATTTTAATGTTGTGGATGTCATCATTAAAACTGGATTACGCTATGTTACCCTTTTATCTTTTATGATTTGCATACCACTGAATTTCCATACCCCCACTTCAAAATTTCCACTTCGACCACTGTATATATATATATATATATATATAAATATATGTTAGTAAATTAGTAGCCACACCTAGTATTTATTATTATATAACAGTGCTTAGTGGTCATTCTCGCTCTTTGGTTTCTGAACAGAGATATATCAAACTGAATGGCTTAGATTACAGTTGTGTAGTAAATGCCACCAGTGGTTCAAGTCTGGAAGTACAGTGCATTACAGCATAGTATTAATAAATTAGTAGCTGTTATGCCACACCACCATATCTGACATGAAAACAGAAAAACCTGCAGGGCAAAGGAAGAGAGAGATGAGGCATAGACAAGCCCAACAGCTGCATAAAAAAGTTTATTGTCTCTAGATGCAGCCCACATGATGTCATGACTTTGTACCAAGTTGCAGAGGAGCCAAGCCACACACTAAAGCTGGCCATACATCTACAGATTTATTGTCCAATCTGGCTGAAGATAGAGCAGCATCCTCAAGTAGCATTATGTAAGTGCGGATTGTGTGGGCTGGTAAGGCGCAGGTAAGGGCTGGGGGAGGGCGCAGGTAAGGGTTGGATAATGGGGACAGGTTTAGCGACATGAGGGTAAATGAGATGGTAAGGCTGTGAGAGACAGAGTGGGGAGCTGATGAGACACTGAGGGGGAGGCTGGTGAAACACAGAACAGGAAGTTGTGAGATGCAATGGGGAATGCTAAAGAGATATAGGGGGTTTATGAGAAACAAAGGGAGGACTGAGGGCTGGATGTATTAATATACATCGCCGCCCTTCGCCGCCTGTCCGCCATGATGCTGCCGCATATGTACTAACATATGCGGCTGGCATCACGATGCGGTGACGGAGGCCCCCCGCAATACCTGGAATGTGTGTGGGGGTCTCTGTCACCTCCCTGCCCCCTCCTGCATCCCTCACGCCAGGGACAGCTAAGCAGGCTGTCCCTGGCGCCTCCTTCTCCCCCCTGCAGCCGGAAGAACGTCGGCTGCGTCACTAGGGGGAGAGATGTGTTACTTTCCGGGTCCAGGAGGACCTGGACCAGGTAATCCAGAGGGAAAGGGAGAGGGAAGTCGGCGGGTTTTTCGGCGGAGGGGGTGGGCGGCGGCGGCAGGCAGGGAAAAGAAGCCCATAGGCTTCTATAGGGTATCGCCACCCAAAGGTGGCGATACCCTACAATGAGGTGACGTGGCGGCCGGGTAATAGTACATCGGAAAAGGCGGTAAAACAGGGGTTTTACCGCATTTTCCCGTTAGTACATCCCGTCCTGAGATAGATGGGGGGGGCTGTGTTAGACAGGGAGGGAGGCTGTTGAGACACATAGGAGATAGGGGCAGATTTATTAAGCTTGGAGAAGAGATAAACTGGAGATAAAGCGGAGAAAAGGTAAAAGGAGATAAAGCACCAGCCAATCAGCTCCCAACTGTCTTTTTTCAAACACAGCTGATTGGCTGGTGCTTTTTCTCCTTTTACTTTTTCTCCGCTTTATCTCCAGTTTATCTCTTCTCCAAGCTTAATAAATCTGCCCCTTAATTTACTAAGATGAGAGTTCTATTGAAGATGGGAAGTTGTTATGAGCAACAGTCAGATTCTATCTATTATCTTCTAGAACAGTGATTTTCAACCTTTTTTAACTTGCAGCACACTGAATAAGATTTTAAAATTGCCAAGGCACACCATGAGATCCCCACAGGGCAAAACACATTGGCCCCCACAAGAAAGAAAAAAAAAACCTATTGGTCCCCATATAAAAAAAATCACACTGGTCCCCACAGGTAACAAAAATAAAATACATTGGCCCTTTACATGAAAAAGAAGAGACCAGTAAATAACAGTTGGACTGGTCGTGGCTGTAGACTGATTTGGTCATCTCTAGATCTGGGGGCACACTTGAGAACAGCTCCAGGCACACTAGTGTTCCATGGCATAGTGGTTGAAACAAACTGTTCTAGAAGGTACTAAAAAAAATAATAGATAAATGAAAAATAGACTCTGGTTGGTTGCCCATAGCAACTTTCTATCTTCAATAAAATGCCCCAGTAAGAGAGAGAGGAAGCATCTTTGTATTATTCATATAATGGAGCAGATGTATTAAGCTTTAACATGAGATAAATTCAAGGGTGATAAGGAGAGATAAACGTCCAGCCAATCACCTGCTAACTGCCATGTTACAGGCTTTGTTTGAAAAAAGTCAGTAAGGAGCTGATTGGCTGGACGGTTATCTCTCCATATCACCCTTGCATTTATCTCTTGTTAAGGCTTAATACATCTGCCCCAATATGTGTTATTCTAATCATTTTGAATGTAAAACTCACCACCACATATATATGTTTGTATCTGTCTTTGATACAAGCCATTGACCTTGCTAGACCTTACTGTGACACAACCCTGTTTAAAGTAACCGTGCCCTTCGTAATTTGCGGCCATGAACATTTTCAGTACCACTAAGAAAATAATTCTACTTGTATAACAGGATGTTGCACAAGGTCATTATAAAGTTACTTTCAAGTATTATTTTTCGCCTGTGTGTTGGAAATTAAATATATTACTTACCGGTTGTAGTAGTTATCTCAGGAGTAGTTGTAGATTCAGGAGTAGTTGTCTGAGTAACCGTGGTTGTTGGAGTTGTTACTGAAGTTGTACTCTGAGTTGTAGTATCTATCCATGCTGAATTAGGAAAGAAATATAGTGTTTTTCTCCTCACATTCACTGGATTATTATTATACATTGCAGAATATCAAATGACACATACGGTACACGGACGGTGGAATGGTTAGCATTACTGCCGCACAGCGCTGAGGTCATGGGTTAGATTCCCACCGTAACCCTAACTGTGCAGGGTTTTTATATTCTCCCCGTGTCTTACCCCTCTGCTCTGCTTCTGTAGCAGAGACCTGCAGATCTTGTGTGCGGTCCCGGATCCCCTCCTGGCTTCTACTGCTATGAAAACGGACCATCACAAAATCAGAGAACTATCTGCTGTATGATGGCGGACATTTTATGATGGTCCGTTTTCATATCCGCAGAAGCTAGGAGGGGAGCCAGGACCGCAGCGCAGACAAGTAAATCTGCGGGTCCCAGCTGCAGCACAGAAGCGGCATTACTATAGCCCCGCAGACCCCGGCGCCCGCACTTGCACAGCACCTCCCCGCTACCGCGGGATCTGCTGGGCTATTTTTACGCCACTGATTAATAAACACGCAGATAATTCATGTTATGGGTGTAATTTAGAAGTGTAGAAACCTTGTCACTAAAGTTATTTTATACACAAAAGCTTATTCGCTCATAATAGGAGCCCAAACTTAGATGGAGAATCCCCAACTAGCACAGGGCTACAGCAATTTCATTGGTGGCATCTCAAGATGCACCGAGCATGATTGCAGCTCATGGAGATAGTGCAAGTGATTGTCTCAGATCAAACACAATCATAAGCACAGATATACATACTGGAAAAGCTTTTTTAATTCCATTTAAATCTTACTTGGAGTTGGAATTTCAGTAGTGGTGGTTGATGGGGATGTAGTCACTGATGTAGTACTCTCAGTTGTTGTGGTGGTTGTGGTCTCTGTAGTGGTTGGAGTAGATGTCTCTGGAGTATAATCAGTGTCTACATAAATAGTGGGGGTTGTTGGGGAAGTAGTCACAGATGTTGTACTCTCAGTTGTGGTGGTTGTTGGGGAAGTAGTCCCAGATGTTGTACTCTCAGTTGTGGTGGTTGTGGTCTCTGTAGTGGTTGGAGTAGAGGTCTCTGGAGTAGATTCAGTACTTTTATAAATTTCAGTAGTGGTGGTTGTTGGAGAAGTAGTCACAGATGTTGTACTCTCAGTTGTGGTGGTTGTGGTCTCTGTAGTGGTGGGAGTAGATGTCTCTGTAGTATAATAAGTGTCTACATAAATAGTGGGGGTTTTTGGGGAAGTAGTCACAGATGTTGTACTCTCAGTTGTTGTGGTTGTTGGAGAAGTAGTCACAGATGTTGTACTCTCAGTTGTGGTGGTTGTGGTCTCTGTAGTGGCTGGAGTAGAGGTCTCTGGAGTAGATTCAGTACTTGTATAAATTTCAGTAGTGGTGGATGTTGGAGAAGTAGTCACAGATGTTGTACTCTTAGTGGTGGTTGTTGGAGAAGTAGTCACAGATGTTGTACTCTCAGTTGTGGTGGTTGTGGTCTCTGTAGTGGTGGGAGTAGATGTCTCTGTAGTATAATAAGTGTCTACATAAATAGTGGGGGGTTTTGGGGAAGTAGTCACAGATGTTGTACTCTCAGTTGTGGTGGTTGTTGGGGAAGTAGTCACAGATGTTGTACTCTCAGTTGTGGTGGTTGTAGTCTCTGTAGTGGTGGGAGTAGATGTCTCTGGAGTACTTGTTATCTCTGGAGTAGTTGTAGTCGTAGTAACTGTTAATAAACAATGAAGGAAATTTTAAAGCACTGACCTTAATAATGATATCAAAATTATAATGTGATCAGCAAAAAAAAAAAAACTGAAACACTAAAAAGCAGCATATTTATAATCTATATCACAATAAAGAGTAGAGACAGCATTACTGCAAGATTAACGTGAACAGTCAACGAAAGTGTTGGTAAACTCTGACAGAGTATATAAAACTAGGTGATTCATCCTGCCCTACGGGCCCCCTTCACACCGTCGTAAGGGGCTGCGCCCCCTTAATTTGTGAACGTTTGTATTGTGAGACATATGGTTAGAATTGTATGTAAGATGCCTGTATTGCACCTTGAGTTATAGGTGAAATGTGTTAAATAGAGAGCATATCATTTGGAAGGGGGTGTGTATTGTTTTGTTTAATTAAAAAGCGGTTACAGAGTAAGATGTACATTGATAGTGTGGAGGGTACAGTGACATTTGTGGGTGTGGGGGGGCTGTGTGTGCATGTTGTTGAGGTGTGTGTGTGTGCAATAGTATAGTAGGGTGTTTTTGAGTCAGCGACTCCCCACTGGCAGAGGTCACGACACAGGAAAACAGGAGGCTGGGTTGTGATAGGGGTGTGGGGGCATAAGGGGGACTAAAGAGGAGGGTGGGAGACACTGTGCAGCTTCTGCCAGGACGGTGCCCCTGAGATAGTGTCTCTTCCTACTGGGTGGGAGTTAGGGTGCATGAGAGCAGGAGGCTGGGCTATGAGGCATGAGGGGGGTATGTGGGCAACACAGCGTCAGCAACTCACCAGTGGTGAAAGTTACGGTTTAGGAGAGCAGGAAGCTGGGTAGTGATAGGGGTGTGTGGTCATACGGGGGACTAAAGAGGAGGGTTGGGGACACTGTGCAGCTTCTGCCAGTGGGTGAGGGTCCAGCATGGCAGCACAGGAGTACAGGACGGTGCCCCTGAGTCAGTGTCTCCTCCTACTGGGTGGGAGTTAGGGTGCATGAGAGCAGGAGGCTGGGCTATGAGGCATGATAGGGGTATGTGGGCAACACAGCGTCAGCGACTCCCCAGTGGTGGAAGTTACGGTTCAGGAGAGCAGGAAGCTGGGTAGTGATATGGGTGTGTGGGCATACGGGGGACTAAAGAGGAGGGTGGGGGACACTGTGCAGTGTTTCTATATATACCAGTGTTTCTTGTTCGTTTCTATAACAGGTTCAGTTTCTATAAAATTTGAAAAGTACTGTGTCATTTCTTAAATATTAAATCAATAAAAAAAATTTTTTACTTTACTAATAAAATGTTCACATTATTCCATGTTTCTGATTGCTTAAAGTAACCGTGCCCTTTGTGATTTTTAGTACCACTAAGAAAAGTATTCTACTTGCATAACAGGATGATGCACAAGGTCACATAAAGTTACTTTCAAGTATTATTTAATATTTGCACCCATTTTTTAATTCTTTTTATCCTGTGTGTTGGAATTTAAAAATATTACTTACCGGTTGTAGTAGTTATCTCCGGAGTAGTTGTAGATTCTGGAGTAGTGGTCTGAGTACCCGTGGTTGTTGGAGTTGTTACTGAAGTTGTACTCTGAGTTGTAGTATCTATCCATGCTGAATTAGGAAAGAAATACAGTGTTTTTCTCCTCACATTCACTGGATTATTATTATACATTGCAGAATATCAAATTACACATAACATACGGTGCACGGACTGTGGAATTGTTAGCATTACTGTCGCACAGAGCTGAGGTCATTCGTTTGATTCCCACCGTAACCCTAACTGTGCCGAGTTTGTATATTCTTTCCGTGTTTGCCTGGGTTTACTCCGGGTACTCTGGTTTCCTCCCACAATCTAAAATATACTGGTAGGTTCATTGGCTTCCAACACAATTAACCCTAGAGTGAATGTGTGCGTGTGTGTGTGCGTGTGCGTTTACATGTCATAGGGAAAATAGATTGTAAACTCCACTGGGGCAGGGACTGATGTGAATGTTATAATATTCTCTGTAAAGCGCTGCGGAATATGTACGCTCTATATAAGAAACTGTTCATAAATAATAACGTGAAAAACTTTGAACCCTGATGGCTGATGCCCAATGATTTCTACATTGGTTTACGCCAAGTCAAGCCAAGAATTATAAGGACACATTCACACAATTGAAAGCAGATAAGGACCCGAAGAAAAATAGATGCATATACAAAATACGCAAGCACTAACTTGTGATTTGCTACCATTAAACCCTTTGCTTACACTAAGGCTTATATTATGCTATTGTAGCTGTCTAAGTAAAATATTTTCTTTTTTCTAACCAAGGGACCAAATGTAATAAGGTGTGAGAATCAGAAAGTGAGAGATTTGGGGAGAGTCTTCTCATTTTTTTCCAAGCGGCAATCAATTACATCACACTTTCTGATTCTCACACCCTATAACATGGTTGGCCCAAGAAGTGTAATTGTTTCTGCTGTATGAGACATTCTAACAGCTTCATTTATACCTATTTGTAAATGCATTTGTTAGATATAAAATAAATTATTTAAAACATTGCGTTACTGGGATGTGTCAGGATGTGTTAGTGGCATAAACCAGTCAGACAGAGACGCGACTATATCCTACTTAATTGCAATCCATTATTATATGGGTGATAATTAGCATTTTGAATAAAATATTTGATTTGTAAATGATAAATAATTTTGCTGGCTTTTGCCGCAGCACATTTGTATCTTTGTTTGTTATCTTTTAAATATATACTTTGGGCTGGATTCTCACGCTATGATGATGTCGGATGTAACTGAACGATTGTTTTATTTCTGCACTTGCATGATCGTTAGTGTGTTTGCAATTTGACTATTAATACTAGTGGCAACGCCCCCCTTTAGTAAAGTTAACAACCCCCCCTCCCCCCAGCCGCCACCCATGACCCCCCATGCCTTACCCCTCCGCTCTGCTTCTGTTGCAGGGACCTGCAGATCTTGTATGCACTCTGGCTCCCCTCCTGGCTTCTGCTGCTATAAAAACAGACCATCACAAAATGTTTGCCCTATACAGCAGACAGTTTCACAGGACTGTCTGCTGTATGGGGGTGGACATTTTATGATGGTCCGTTTTCATAGCAGCAGAAGCCAGGAGGGGAGCCAGGACCGCAGCGCAGGCAAGTAAATCTGCGGGTCCCAGCCGCAGCACAGATGACGCGGCGGCATTACTATAGCCCCGCAGACCTCCAGTGCCCGCACTTACACAGCGCCTCCCCTCTACTGCGGGGTCTGCGGGGCTATTGTTACGCCACTGATTAATACACAGGTAGATAATTCATGCCAAGGGTGTGATTTAGAAGTGTAGCAACTTTGTCCATACACAAATGCTTATTCACTCATAATAGGAGCCCAAACTTAGATGGAGAAGCCCCACCTAGCAAGTTTTATTGGTGGCATCTCAAGATGCACCGAGCATGATTGCAACACATGGAGATAGTGCAAGTGATTGTCTCAGATCTGGCACAATCATAAGCACAGATATACATACTGGAAACACTTTTTTAATCCCATTTAAATCTTACTTGGAGTTGGAATTTCAGTAGTGGTGGTTGTTGGGGAAGTAGTCACTGATGTAGTACTCTCAGTTGTTGTGGTGGTTGTAGTCTCTGTAGTGGTTGGAGTAGATGTCTCTGGAGTAGATTCAGTACTTGTATAAATTTCAGTAGTGGTGGTTGTAGGGGAAGTAGTCACAGATGTTGTACTCTCAGTTGTGGTGGTTGTTGGGGAAGTAGTCACAGATGTTGTACTCTCAGTTGTGGTGGTTGTGGTCTCTGTAGTGGTTGGAGTAGATGTCTCTGGAGTAGATTCAGTACTTGTATAAATTTCAGTAGTGGTGGTTGTTGGGGAAGTAGTCACAGATGTTGTACTCTCAGTAGTGGTGGTTGTTGGGGAAGTAGTCACAGATGTTGTACTCTCAGTTGTGGTCTCTGTAGTGGTTGGAGTAGATGTCTCTGGAGTAGATTCAGTACTTGTATAAATTTCAGTAGTGGTGGTTGTTGGGGAAGTAGTCACAGATGTTGTACTCTCAGTAGTGGTGGTTGTTGGGGAAGTAGTCACAGATGTTGTACTCTCAGTTGTGGTTGTTGTGATCTCTGTAGTGGTGGGAGTAGATGTCTCTGGAGTAGTTGTAGTCGTAGTAACTGTTAATAAACAATGAGGGAAAATTAAAAGCACTGACAATAATAAAGATATAAAAATTATAATGTTGTGATCAGCAAAAAAAAATTGAAACACTAAAAGCAGCATATTTATAATCTATATCACAATAAAGAGTAGAGACAGCATTACTGCAAGATTAACGTGAACAGTCAACGAAAGTGTTGGTAAACTCTGACCAGCCACAGGTTCAGCTTCTAAAAAATTTGAAAACTACTGTGTAATTCCTTAAATATTAAATCAATAAAAATAAATTTTTACTTTACTAAATCTTCACGTTAATCCATATTTCTGATTGTTAATCATGTTTGAGTCAGAAAGCAAAAGCAAACTTCTTCTTTAATGGACAAAACCATGTGCATGGAGGTGGGGCTGATGTAACATGTGCAGAGAGAGTTACATTTGGGTGAGTTATTTTGTTTCTGTGCAGGGTAAATACTGACTGATTTATTTTTGCGCTGTAATTTAGATTTCAGCTTGAACACAACCCACTCAAATCCTGTTGCCACTTCCATTCCCACAGCCAGCCCATTTGTCAGGTCTTCAGTTCAGCGAGAAGAATGACTGCTTGATGTATACCTACTTGATATTTTTTCTAGTAAGTTCTTTAAAACTTTATCTAGCATTGTATTAGTTGCTACTAATAACTTATCTGCATAACGGTCGATCCTTAGTACCGAACGTTGCGGATGAATCGGGAGTGCGAACCATCACGACACCGGGCGCACTTTATGGTGGGCTGAATTCACTGAAAAGTGCTCTCCCCTCCATTGGAGTGCGATCAATTTTCAGTGAATTTGGCCCTGCGAAGGGTGCGTATTAGGCTTAATTTGGGTGCCGTTTTCAGCATTAAAACGACACCCGAATGGCAACTCGCACCCTTCGGGACTAATAGGATCAAACCCTTAGTCTCTGGAGAAGGTTTTAAACAAATCCCTGCAAATGCTGTATATGAGACATCCCACAAACAAGCATTCCTTCTGTGTTCTGTTCAATCCTCAATTGAAAAAGCCGCCCTGTGTGCAGCGAAACACGTTTTATAAAGGACTTGTGCCCACGGTGCCTCTGGGTATCTCCAGCTGGACATACCTTTGACAAACTTATATCCAACTGACAGAGGTTTCCCCATTATGAAGTTTAATTTTAATATGATACCCCCAGGTGGTTATTTATATGTATATTGATTTGATACTTTGCATGGTTTTTATAATTATATATTTTTTTCTGCTTTTTATTCTTTAATATTTTTTTTACAGTCATTGTTTCATATGTATCGTTAGGCACCACATGGCCCTTTTTTGTTTTTGTTATATTTTGCAGGTTGGCATTCCACCACTAAGGTGTCTGCTGAGACCTTCATCACATAATTGCTATTCATAGCACCCTAGACATCTCTTTTTAGTGAATCCCTTCTGTGTATGCCAACCTCAAGCTAGCCCGGAAGCCAGGCTGCACACCAACATCCCTACAAGGAGATAGAACTTTTCTATTCTTTCACATGGCAAATGCTCAGATGCCACCCAGAAATGGCTATTTTGTGTATGGAGCAAGCCCGCCACTCTTCTACCCTCCATCAATATGTGAATGTATAGTACATTGCATGTGTAGCCTGCAATTCCTGTTTGGGCCAGATGTGTAGTCTGCAAATATTCCCAGGATGCCTTCACTTTTGGATGTGTATTCTGCAAATAATCCCAGGATGCCTTCACTTTTGGATGTGCATTTGAATATGAATCAGGCTGTATATCCTGATATATGGAACATTTTGTTTTTGTTTTTTCGGGGGGGGGGGGAGGGGGGGTGTTACTTAATGAATCATAAAATTCTAAATGAATCAGAAAGCAATCTGAATTAGAAACCGCTTACACTGAATTGCACTGTCATTCGATCTAGTAATTTTAATTAATACTATGGAAACATAATAAATTCTTTTTAAGACACTTACATGGAGTTGTTTCCTCAATCTCGGTGGTGCACTCTGTGGTAGTGACGGTGGTTGGTGAAGTTGTTGTTACACTGGTAGTAGTGAGGCTTGTAGTAGTGGGTTGTGTTGTAGTTGATGTAGTCGTAGGTTCTGAGGTATTTGAAGCAAATTACACATTTATTAAGTGGGCTGGCAAATTTGGACATTAGTAATACCAACAATATAATAAAAGCACATTTTCTAAATGTTAATAAACAACAACAACAACAACAACAAAATTAAAATAAATGTGTTAATGTGATGATTATACTTTGAATAATTAAACTTTGGCAATTTAATAATGAGAAGCTGTAATTATTATATTAAGTAACTTTTAACACCATTAAAAAAGAAAGAAGTCACACGATGCTGGCGATTATGGAGGGTGTTCTAGCACTGCAAGCAACTGTGATGGGCGAGATGTAGATTGTAAGCTCCTCCGAGCAGGGCCCTCTTCCCTCCTGTTGTCAAAGCCCACTTCTCTTCACATTTCACTCACAGTTCTCCTATACTCCAACACTCAATGACCATCTTCGTCTGCATACTTATCTCCATCATTGGCCTCAAGCCTCTAGTTGTATGTTGATTGAGTCCTCACTACTTATATTTAAGCTGTAATGTGTATTGAACTGTGGCGCTCTATTTTTGTTATTTATTCAATGTTATGCCAAGTTTTGTCTCTCTGTACTGTTCCTTTGTACAACACTGCAAAACTCTCGTGGCGCCTTATAAATAAAATAATAATAATAATAATAATAATAATAATAATAATAGTAATAATAATAATAATATCTGTGGCTACTTATTGTTGGGCTTCTTATAGCCTTCCAATACACTTGCTATTGTTTGAAATGGTGGTGTGCTTGACTCCGTTCCTCTTGGAAATTCAGATATTACTTATGTATGGCACCGAGCACCCAAAACACCTAGTATTTATTATTATATAACAGTGGTTAGTGGTCGTTGTCTCTCTTTGGTTTCTGGATACAGATATAGCAAAGTGAATGGCTTAGATTACAGTTGTGTAGAATATGCTGCCAGTGGTGCAAGTCTGGAAGTACAGTGCATTACAGAATAGTATTAATAAATTAGTAGCTGTTATGCCACACCACCATATCACAACAAGACTCAGTTTTTTTCATTTCATGTCTGACATGAAAACGGGACAAACTGCAGGGCAAAGAAAGAGAGAGATGAGGCATAGACAAGCCCAACAGTTGCATAAAAATGTTGTTTTGTCTCTAAATGCAGCGAACGTGATGTGATGACTTTTTACTAAGCTGGACACTGCAGAGGAGCCACACACTAAGACAGAGCAGCATCCCCAAGCAGCATTAGGTAAGTGTGGATTGAGTGGGATGGTAAGATGCAGGTAAGGGCTGGGGGAGGGCGCAGGTAAGGGTTGGATAATGGGGACAGGGAAAATGAGATTAGGGGAAGGCTGTGAGAGACAGAGTGGGGAGCTGATGAGACACTGAGATGGAGTCAGATGATGAGACACTGAGGGGGAGGCTGTGAGACACAGTGGGGAATGCTAAAGAGCAGGGCCGGTGCAAGGCACCGGAGCGCCCCAGGTGAGTCTGGGTGGGGGCGCCCCGGTGCCGGGGGGGGGTACCTGTCCTGCGGCGCTGTGTATTTAAATCTGGCGGCGGAGGCAGCGGGGGTCCCTGCAGTCCATTAGAAATCACGAGCGCTATCCGCCGGGCTATGCGGAAGCGCTTCTAGTGTGAAAACACTGGCAGCACGCTGATTGGCTGAGATCAGCGTGCGCCGTGCTGCCAGAGTTTCTACCAGATTTAAATACACAGCGCCGTAGGACAGGTACCCGGGCGGCACAAAATGCCGCCCTCCAGTGGCCGGCACCCTAGGCAAATGCCTAGATTTGCCTAGTGGTGGCACCGGCCCTGCTAAAGAGACACAGAGGGTAGACTTATGAGAAACAAAGGGGAAGGCAGATGAGAGACTAGGGGCCAGATGTATCAAGCTTCAAAAAGTGATAAAATGGAAAGTGATAAACGACCAGCAAATCAGTTCTCACCTGTCATGTTACAGGCTGGGTTTGAAAAATTACAGACAGGAGCTGATTGGCTGGCCGTTTATCACTCTCCATGTTATCACTTTGAAAGCTTGATATACCTGGCCCAAAGGGGGGTGGGATAAATAGGGCGAGGCTGTGTGAGACAGGGAGGGAGGCTGCTGAGACACAGAGGGGTTTATTTACTAAGATGGGAGTTCTATTGAAGACGGGATGTTGTTATGCACAACCAATTAGATTCTAACTATTATCTTCTAGAAGGTACTAAAAAAATAATAGATAAATAAAAAATAGATTCTTATTGGTTGCCCATAGCAACATCCTATCTTCAAAAGAATGCCCATCTTAGTAAATAAACCCCAGAGTGGGAGGCTGCAAGATTCATGCTTGTAAGGAGAGGCTGTGGAGACACAGTGGGGGGAAAGCGGGAAGCCGCGAGATTCATATGGAAAGGCTGATGATGCACAGAGGGGGAGGGGGGTGACACACATTGGAGTGAGGAGGCTGAGTCACAAAGAAAAGAAGTTAGGTTGTAAGAGAGAGGGAAAGCATCTTTGTATTATTCATATATAATAAGTGTTATTCTATTCATATTGAATGCAAAACTCACCACCACATGTATATGTTTGTATCTGTCTTTGATACTAGCCAATGGTCTCATTAGACCTCAATACTGTTTAAAATAACCGTGCCCTTTGTAATGTGTTGCCTTGAACAGTACCACTAAGAAATGTATTCTACTTGCATAACAGGATGTTGCACAAGGTCATTATAAAGTAACTTTCGAGTATTATTTTGCACCCTTTTTTTATTATTTTATCCTGTGTGTTGGAACTTAAATATATTACTTACCGGTTGTAGTAGTTATCTCAGGAGTAGTTGTAGATTCTGGAGTAGTTGTCTGAGTAACAGCGGTTGTGGGAGTTGTTACTGTAGTTGTACTCTGAGTTGTGGTTGGAGTGGTTGGAGATAGGCAATGAGGTGGGAGGGGCTTACAGCAGTACACCTGTATCTCATAGTTATAACACACAGGCATAAACCCAACTTGGTCTCTGTTGTTACAGATGAGCCCAACTGAGACATTACATGTCAGTATCTGCCCGAGGTTACCCAGTGGTAGATCTGGGAATTTCTTTGCTCTGCATGTTATGTTCTCTGGCACCTCACACACTTCATGGCCGTCATTCCTGATCTTCTCATAACTCTCATAATCTCCTCCATCAGGTTCATATTTAGGATAACTCACATCAAACCACTCTGACCATGAGCAGTGAAGGACACAATCAGGTGCTGAAGGAAGAAAAATAAATATATTCCATTACAGGAAGCCATAATATATGTGAATAGTGACTGGCAATGATTATAGTCTTTAGTTCTAAAAAAAACTCTTTGATTGGCTATTTACAAGCCATTTGTTGTCACTAAGGGGGAAATTTACTAAGATAAAAGACCTATGTCAGATGGGATGTTGCTATGGCCAACCAATCATATACTATATATTATCTTCTAGAAGGTGCTAAAATAAATGAGAAGTGGATTCTGATTGGTTGTCCATAGCAACATCCCATGGTAAATAGAACTCCCATCTTAGTAAATTTCACCCTAATTCTTTTATTTTTGTTTGTCGTTTGCGTATATTATACTTTTGCAAAGGTATAACAAATAAAACAAAAGCTGCTGCAGGTAGAGCAAAAAGCCTCCTGCAGGGGGAGTGGCGGAAGAGGAAGCCGCACGGACGCATACTGGAGTGTCTCGTGCACGATCCTCTAGCCGGAGACTATTGCTGGAGAACAGAGAGCCGGAGGAAAATCAAATCCAGACCCGAGCATCAAACCCCTGGACTGGTCTCTACCTCGGAGCCGGGCTCAGGATGGAGCTGCAGGTTGAGGTATTGTAGACCGGAGAAGAGTGACCAGCGCTGAGGAGGTGTCGCGAGGTGGCCCGGGGGTGGTCTGGCTTGGTCTGGCTTGGAGCGGACACCGGAGTAAGCCTGGAGATCATAGCAGTGTGGCATAGTTGCGGTAAGGGGGGCCGGAGAGAGCCACCGTGCCCACGGCGACTGGGGCACCCGGAGCCCAGCTGAAGCTGGGAGCAAACTATAGGCCGAAACCCATTACCTCGGAGCCGAGTGTCCGGCTTGGCCCGGACACTGCAGGCTGAGGTGGGATATCCCGCGAAGTAGAGAGCTGCGGGAGTTTTATGCAGAGCGTGCTCCCGGCTGCTGCCACCGCAGGACAAAGAGACGGACAAGCCAGCAGGGCGCCAGGAGCTGACAACTTGCTCATAAGAGGACAATTCTTATGTAAGAATGATTATGAAGACAAGCACTCAATGGTGATATGAAACAACTCTTTGTTAGAAAGATAAACAAAATCAATCTCCCTAGTAAACAGGAATCAATTAAAGATACATAGAGGACACTGATAACCATACAAACTTAATAATAAAAATTGAATAAGTTAAAAAAGACAGAAACTTCTTTCATACATCCGGAAATACTTCACTCATAGGACAGTACTTATTTTAAATACTATTGAATAAAAATATTGAAATTTTTAAAATATATATAATCTTCTCAACTTATCTTTGTGCGCCAACAAAAAAGACATTCTTCTCTGTCCCTTTTTCTAATATAAAGAAACAACCTTGTTAATCTTCCAAGATCTGGCCCTATCTACCCTTAAGAAGAGGAGAGAGATGGGGGCCATCACCAAAGCCCTAGGAGACCAGAAGATATTGTACAGATGGGGCTTCCCTTTCTCCCTAATCTTCGCTCATGATGGAAAGAAGTATATGATTAAAGATCCTGTTTCCGGAATAACAACGCTGAAGGGCCTAGGCATAGACCCGGACCCCCGAAACATTACCTTAAAAGACACCAGAGGGACAATAGAATCAAGGAAACTGCCGAGCGCAGAATGGTCCCAGAAATAAACTCTGTGTCTTACATAGCCACCTCCATCATCTCTAAGTATTTTTTTTAGTTGTTCTTTTTCTCCTTTTCTCTATTGTATATTGTATATTCTAATATTGTAAATTGTATATAGTACTTGTGCAAAGGGTTTGACAATTAAGCACAGTAGAGGTATCTAAGGAAAATATCTAACCTGAGGACCTTAGGGCCCACAAAAATATGATGGGGTAGATACCCTTTATAAACCCCCAGCAGGGGGCTCTAGAAAAGGTTATTCCTTTGTTAGTCACAGTAAATAAATGTGAGGTGTACATATGCAAGAGAATTGATATTTAAGCACAATAGAGGTTATAAGGAAAAGCTCTAAGGCATCAACCTTAGGCTCCTAGGACACATGGAAATGGGTAAGGGGAAATACCCTTTGTAAACTCCCGGTATGGGGTTTTAGAAAAGGTCACCTTGGTTAGGAACAGTAAAATAAGTAGTCACGTTTTTTCTATTGTGTTTTGTTAAGCTAAGTAATATGATGGGTGATATTATCTCGCAGAAATTTTTCTTTTAGATTACACAATTTTTTTGCTGGAAAGTAGTAATCTGAGGTATTTAGGATTCACAAGAATAACAAGGGGGCAGATACCCTTTATGAACCCCGCATGGGGCTTCAGAAAGGGTTACGCCGTCGTCAATCACAGTAAAATAAGTCAGAAGCCTATATGGGCTAGTGATATGATATTTAAGCACAAAAGAGGTTATAAGGAAAAAACCTAAGGCATAAATCCTAAGCACTTAGGGCAAGCAAAAAGGGGTAAAGGCACACCCCCCTTCATAAATCCCGGCAGGGGGTCTTAAGAAAAGGTCACAGAGGTTAGGCACAGTAAAATAAGTAGTCACGTATGTTTGGTTAAGTAAGATGACCTGTGAATTTATAAAACAGAAATAGCCCGCCCCATACAATTCCCCCCCCCCCCCCCCCCCATTACAAAAAATTGATGTATGTTTTTTTTTTGTAGGTTTCTGTATAAGTAACCCTATGACGAATAGGCTATCGAAGAGATGGAGGGTGATATATTAGGGACTAAAATCCAATAGGTCAAGACACCATAAAAAAGATGGATGCCTCCATCGGACACCCAAAAAATCGGGTGATCGGGTGTAAGAGAGAAGTATAAAAGGTGTCAAAATAGCCAGACCGAATATGGTTAAAAACGTATATAACAGGTCCCCTGTTCCTTTACCCATTCTCCCATACATATAAGGAAACACACCCCCCCCCCCCCCCTAGAACAGTCCACCAGTAGGTGGCAAAAAGAGAGGTAGCTTAACCATATTGCTGATCAATCTATTTATCTCCTTCCTTCGGATTCTCGCGTTCTTCCCCCTCCCCACTGAGACCTCCCACCCCGAGAGGAACCCCTTTAACAAGGCACCTGTTCCTCAAAAAAGAGGGGCTGGGCTACCGTTTACTAAAATTTAACGGTCTTAATGATGTGCATAGACACATCAAATAGTCTTTGTTATTTATGTAGTGTGTTGTTAGTACCAGTATGTTTTGTGTTATGTCTAGTCCATCTTCTCCAAGGGCGCTGTTGGACTGAGTACCGATATAGAAATACGCAGATCTCAAGTAAAAAAATCCTCCTACAGTCTCCATGTCAATAAACATAATGTCGCTGAATGTCAATGGCCTTAATTCACCGCGTAAAAGGACTATGGCGCTTCAGTTCTTTAAAAAACAAAAGATAAAGATCTTATTGCTCCAAGAAACGCACTTTAAGAACGAGCATCCCTCTTTGGCGTCACGAGCGTTCCCAGACGTATATTATTCTACCTTTGCTAAAAAAAAAAAAGGGACGGCAATTTTAATACATAACTCTTTGGCGCATAAAATAAACCAACAATACTCAGACCCAAGTGGCTGATTTAACATTATAGTCATTTCCATCGCAAATAACATATTTACAGTAGCCTACAGTAGCCTCAGTATATATTCCAAATTTAGAACAAAAAAAGTTCTATACAGATTTCTTCAAAAAAATTAGACAAGATACCAAAGGGTAAAATAATTATAGGTGGGGATTTCAATGCTATAGCCGATCCTAACATGGACAGGGAAGCCGAAACTCCCCCGAGCCCAGTGGTGAGACAGGAAACAAAACGGTTACATGAAAATATAACATCAAATAATCTCTATGACGCCTGGCGGGTTCTCTATCCAAAAAAACATATATTTACTCACTTCTCAATCCTCCATAAAGTGCACTCCCGCCTTGATTATTTTTTTGTAAACGCACAACTAATCAAAGATTTGACCAAGGCATGGGTAATCCCAGTAGTCTGGTAAGACCGTTTAGCGATTACAATAAGGCTCCAACTTAATAACTTTGACCCTGCGGGATATAGTTGGAGATTAAATTCCTCAATTCTGTCCAATCAGAAGGACAGGATGGAGATAGAAAAATCGTTAATAGAATTTTTTGAGCTAACTAATACGGAGGAAATAAAACCTGCCATAATATGGGAAGCCCACAAAGCGGTAATTAGAGGCCAGATAATAAAATTTACCAAAATTCAAAAAATAAAAGATGAAAAATTACTAAAAGAACTAGAGCAACAGATCAATACGTTAACATTCAATCACCAAAAAAATCCCAGGCGGACTATATACAGTAAACTTCTTACATTAAAAAGTCAGCTCTTTCAACTATACTCAAAAAAAAAGATGCTAATACGATGAAATGGCTCCAATATAAATTATATTCCAAAGGGGATAAAGCCGATGCCCTATTGGCCCATCGAATACAGAAAAGAAGGCAGAGAGACCGAATTTTTTCAATTAGGGACTCTAACAACAAATTAATATTTGATCCGAGGGCAATGGCGCAGCAGTTCAGAGAGTTCTATAATGCTCTATATAATCTTCCAAATGAAATGGAGAAGGAGGAATGTAAAGTTAAAATCGAAGAGTTTATTTCTTCATGTAACCTTCCAAGGCTATCAGAGCCCCAATTATCAACATTAGAAGCCCCTATTTCATTGGAAGAGATAGAACTCACTATTAAATCCTTAAAAAATTCTTCAGCTCCGGGCCCGGATGGCCTCTCGGCCATATATTACAAAAAGTTTAGTAAAATCCTAACCCCCAATTTAAAAATTCTGTTCGATTCCATTTTGGGTGGACATCCATTAGACCAAGCTACAACTACAGCTGAGATGAGACAGGCCTTCGAAAACATTAGGAGAGTAATAGACAGTGGTGCAAGTAGAAATTTTTTCTTGGTGGTACTGATAGGCTCCAACAAAAAATGGCCGTGGCCATGTTTCATGAGGGGGCGTGGTTACACAAAGCTAGAGGAGTGATTAAATGACAATAGTAGCATGGCAACAGGACACAGGGAATGATAAACAGGGAATGACTGGGGGTGGGTTAGCTCTTGCTTGGGGGAGAGCCGGGCAGCTTGTGCTTACAATTGTGGAGCCTGCTCTTCATGGTGTCGGCGCCGCTGATGCCTGTCAGTAAGACAGGCTCAATCAGCAGTAGCCAGTAGCTGCATACAGCTCCAATCATAACGCTGGGTGGGTGAGCTGCGGATGCATTATATTTAGACTTAAAATAAAAATAGAATTGACAGTGGGTCAGGGGGTAAGTGGTACTGCGTACCTACAACATATTTCTTACAGGTACTCCGTACCACGCCGTACCCCCTTACTTGCAACACTGGTAATAGACACAATTCAGGCCATACACAACTCCGAGACTCGGGCCCTACTATTGAGCCTAGATGCAGAAAAGGCCTTTGATAGGCTCTCCTGGCCATATATGAATCAGATACTCCAAAATACGGAATTAGCCGTAGATTTTTAATAGGTATACAAGCATTATATAAAACACCATCGGCAGTAGTTAGTCTTAACGGGAGCAAATCATCTCCGATACTGATAAACAACGGACCCAGACAGGGATGCCCACTCTCGCCCCTTATTTTCGCCCTCATGGTGGAGCCCCTGGCGGCCAAAATAAGAAATGAGAAAGAAATAAGAGGAATAGAAATTGGGAAGGAGACATATAAAACAGCTCTGTATGCCGATGATGTCCTCGTAACGATAGCTGACCCGGTAGTATCTACGAGGAGGTTGTTTGAGACAATCCAAGAATTCAGTAGAATATCAAATTTCAAAATTAATGCAGATAAAACAGAGGTCTTAGACTTCTACCTGTCATCTGATGAGAAAGAGAGTATATCATCGGCATACCCAATAAACTGGAAGAAATCTTAGCTAAAATATTTAGGAATAAATATTACAAAAAACTATAATCAGCTGTATAATGCCAACTTCCCCAAATTAATAAGTGAGATCACAAACGATATTAATGGGTGGTCAAAGCTCTATATCTCATGGACAGGAAGAGCTAATGCCTTGAAAATGAATGTATTGCCAAGAATGCTATATTTATTTCAAGCTTTGGCCATCAGAATCCTAGCAGGGATATTTAAAAATCTACACGCCATTTTCACTCGATTCTTATGGTCAGGGAAAAGAGCTAGGGTGCGTCTCAAAACCTTGCAATATGGGACAAAAGAGGATGGACTGGGAGTCCCAAACTTAAAAAATTATTATTACGCGGCACAGTGTGCACAATTGATCTTGTGGCATTCCGACCCTGTAACTCAGAGATGGGTACAGCTGGAGTCGGAACTGCTCCAGCTGCACTCCATCTCAACACTTTTATGGCAGACTAAAAAAGAGAGACCAGGAGCAGTGAAGAGTTTTCCAACTATTATGTTCTCGTTAACAATATGGGACAAACTAAATAAGGACTATAATCTGACCCCCTACCCAACTTACCTGATCCCAATGTGGGACAACCCACAACTTCCAGTGAGTAAAGAAATAAACTTTAAGAAAAACTGGGCGAAAACGGAAATCTTATTTATTAATGAATTGGAAACCTCTGGAGGGTTTCCCTCCTTTGAGGACCTGAAGGTCAAATACGATATACCGACTAAAGCCCACTATCAATACCTGCAAATATGCAGTTACTTCAGGAAAACCAGAAAAAAACAGACCATAACTATAATAGAGGCTCTCTGTCAGAGGAGGGCAACATCCAGAGGTTTAATATCAATAACATACAAATTAATGTTGAACTATAAAAAGCCGAGTAGACTACCGTAGCCTTGGAAGAGGAAACTGGGAAACAATTGACCCCGGAACTATGGAATAAAATCAAACAAAACTTAATATCAGTATCCCAATCAATTCGATTTCGAGAAAATATCTATAAGATATACACACGTTGGTATTTAACCCCCAGCAGATTGAAACATATATACCCAGACGCCAGCGATTGTTGCTGGCGAGAGTGTGGGGAACGGGGCCCAATAAGCCACATTTTCTGGCAATGCCCCAGAATTCAGGAGACTTGGAAGAAAGTGGGGAAACTAATCCAGCAGATAACAGGGGTAGATATCCCTATGGCAATGGAGTATATCATATTCCCCCTTAAAATACCCAGGATAGATAATGCAGTACAAAAATTTATATGGTTTGTGCTGGGGGCAGTTAAGATAAAAATAGCCACTAATTGGAAAACAAAGGCCACCCCATCTATTAATGCCATAAAAGAAGCCATCTGGCATTTATACCATATGGAACTTTTGGCAAGTAGAGTAGATGAGAAAATAGACAGGCTTAAAGAAATCTGGACCCCATGGTTAGAATATCACAACATCTCGATTGAATAAAAACTTCAGAGAGGAAAGAAATGCAAAGGATGGGAGAGCCTAATGAAGGCCAAGCCCATAATAAGACTTGGAAACTAACATATTTCTTGAGAACATTAAGATAAATGGTACAGAGCAGCCTGACAGCGCCCTAACTCCCCCCCCCCCCCCCTACAAAAAAATACCCTTGTCCTCCCCTGTCTTGTCTTGTATGTCTGCAATAAAATCTTAGAAAATGAAAATGCAGGAGTCCAATTAACTTCTAATCAGAAGCACAGAACCCATAAACAGAAGATAAAATTCACACCGAAAGGAAACATTATGTAAAGAAAAAAGAGGTGTCCAAGATGGGTAAAAAGGAAAAAACAATGTGTATTTATCACAGTTTTGGAATGTACAGGGGGGCGGGATTGACCAGGGATTGCGGTAAAAAGGGTACAAGTGGATTAGGGTTATAAAATATATAAAAGAAGAAACTCGGCTAATTGAGAATATTAGCCAGATAAGATAACGAGGAGAGAAACCATAAACAAATTGGAAACAATAACGCGATCCCAGGTCCATACGCCTACCCCTACATGTGAATGGATCTATATGTAAATGTGAACGTCACCTGTAATTTCTGTATGTCGCAGACACTGTTGAGTGTAATGTTTTGTATAACGGAAAATAATAAAATAAGATATAAAAAAAAGCGGCAATTTTTCTGCAATTTTTGTTGCTGAACCGTTTTAGAAATGTGGTAACAGCCTTATTAATAACTAGTCATGAAGGCATTTGTAGCATATAAAATAAATTGCAGTGGGAGGGTAAGTGCCTTGGGGGCATTGCTAGCATTAAGCAGTCACACATGCTTCTAGTCTCTGCTGGAACTCATGTGCCGTACAACTTGTGGGTGAATAAATATGGTACTTTTGAATGAATATCTTTAAATTACACTAATTTTGCTGATAACTTTTCCCTCAAACCCACTTTAACCTTGAAATGCTATCTGTAATCATTGTGATTATTTGCAATACAGATATTTTAGAATAATATACAAATCATTGTGTTAAAAAGCCTTGCACAGGAAAAACATTCTAATCCTGTTTCCTTCTTACTTATAGTTGGAAGTGTGGTTGTAGTAGTGGATGGGGTTGTTGTCTGTGTAATAGTTGTTATCTCTGGAGTAGTTGTTTTCTCTGGAGTAGTTGCAGTAGTAGTAACTGTGGTTGTTGGTGTCGTCGTAGTTGTTGATGTTGTTGTACTCTGTGTTGTGGTGGTTGCTGTCTCTGTAGTGAAGGGAGTAGATGTCTCTGGAGTAGTTGTGATCTCTGGGGTAGTTGTTTTCTCTGGAGTAGTTGCAGTGATAGTAACTGTGGTTGTTGTTGGTGTTGTAGTTGCTGATGCTGTTGTACTCTGAGTTGTGGTGGTTGTTGTCTCTGTAGTGGTGGGAGAAGATGTCTCTGGAGTAGTTGTTTTCTCTGGAGTAGTTGCAGTTGTAGTAACTGTGGTTGTTGGTGTCGTAGTTGTTGATGTTGTTGTACTCTGAGATGTGGTGGTTGTTGTCTCTGTTGTAGTAGGAGTAGATATCTCTGGAGTAGTTGTTAGCTCTGGAGTAGTTGTTCTCTCTGGTGTCGTAACAGTTAAAGTAACCGTGGTGGTTGTTGGTGTTGTAGTTGCTGATGCTGTTGTACTCTGAGTTGTGGTGGTTGTTGTCTCTGTAGTGGTGGGAGTAGATGTCTCTGAAGTAGTTGTTATCTCTGGAGTAGTTGTTCTCTCTGGAGTTGTTGCAGTCGTAGTAACTGTGGTTGTTGGTGTCGTAGATGTTGATGTTGTTGTACTCTGAGTTGTGGTTGCTGTGGTGGTTGGAGTGGTTGTAGATAGGCAGTGAGGTAGGAGTGGCTTACAGCAGTACACCTTAATCTCATAGTTATAACACACAGGCATGAACCCAACTTGGTCTTTGTTGTTACAGATAAGCCCAACTGAGACATCACATGTCAGTATCTGCCCGAGGTCACCCAGTGATATATCTGGGAATTTCTGTGATCTGCATGTTATGTTCTCTGGGATGTCACACACATCATGGCCGTCATTCCTGATGTTCTCATAACTCTCATAATCGCCTCCATCAGGTTCATATTTAGGATAACTCACATCAAACCACTCTGACCATGAGCAATGAGGGACACAGTCAGGCGCTGAAGGAAGAAAAATAAATGTATGCCATTACAGGAAGCCATAATATATGTGACTAGTGATGATAGTCTTTAGTGCTAACAAATCACTTTGATTAGCTATTTGCGAGCCGTTTGCTTACACTAATAATTTTCTTTGTCATTTGGCTTATATTATACTTTTGCACAGTTTAAAAAAAAAAAATATCTTTGTTTCCCGCACAAGTTGTGATTTTTCTGCTGAACAGTACTAGAGATGTAACCGCTTTCTTAACACTTATGCCCGGTACACACCAGAATGATGCTCGTGAGCGGGTCGTCACAGGAACGTAGGACCAGCTCACGAGCTGACGGCGCCGCCGATCCGCCGCCGTCACGCCGCGAAAATGCAGCTGATGTGATCGCAAACTGATCACGACCCCCATTCACTGCAATGGTCGGTTCGGAGATCCTACCTGCAGCAGGTAGGATCTCAGAAATGACCGACCGACCCGAGGGGCCGTGCATCGGATCGGGATTGCATCAAAAGGACACTAAAATGGCCCAAAACATGGCCAATTTACATACAATCGGTCAAGATTGTATCTAAATTGACTCATTTTGGGCCATATCATCCTGGTGTGTACCCCACATTAGTCATAAAGGCATTTGTAGCATACTGTATAAAATGAATGGTTTACAACATGGGCACAAGTGAGATGTAAGTGTCCTGGGGGATTGCTAGCATTAAGCAGTCACAAATGTTTCTCTGCAGAAATACATCTGCCCTCATGACCATCTTAACACATGGGCTTACTGGGCAGCTGTCCCAGGGCCCCACAATTCTAGGAGCCTACGAGCAGGGGTTTGCTGGTGGCTCTGGAGTTTTTTATGAGGCTAGAAGCGATTGCTGCCATGCTGCATTGGCTGCGAATTACACAAAATCAGAGCTGCTGGGAAACATTATCTACCGGCCTACAGCCAAACAATTACTGGCTGTAAGCTGCTAATTGCTGGATGGCTGATAGCAGGTAGAGAGACACCGCAGGAAGTTATGATTATTTTTTTACTTAAGTAGGGGTTCCAGTGCATTGCTTTGCCTGGGGCCCACAATGCCGTTAAGGCAGCCCTGTCTGCCATATGTCATGTTGGTGAAAATAAGGTAGTTTTAAAATAATATCATTGAATTGCAAATGACACAAAATTTTGCTGCTAACTTTTCCCTCAAGCCCGCTTTAGTTTTGCTTTTTCAAACATCATATGCTATCTGTAATCTATGGGGTTATTTGCAATGCATATATTTTAGAATAAAATGCAAATCACTATTTAAAAGACTTGTACAGGAAAATCCATTTAATCCTGTTTCCTTCTTACTTGTAGTTGGAAGTGTGGTCGTAGTAGTGGATGGGGTTGTTGTCTCTGTAGTAGTGGGAGTAGATGTCTCTGGAGTAGTTGTTCTCTCTGGGGTCGTGGCAGTTGTAGTAACCGTGGTTGTTGTTGGTGTTGTAGTTTCTGATGCTGTTGTACTCTGAGTTGTGGTGGTTGTTGTCTCTGTAGTGGTGGGAGTAGATGTCTCTGGAGTAGTTGTTATCTCTGGAGTAGTTGTTCTCTCTGGTGTTGTGGCAGTTGTAGTAATCGTGGTGGTTGTTGGTGTTGTAGTTGCTGATGCTGTTGTACTCTGAGTTGTGGTGATTGTTGTCTCTGTAGTGGTGGGAGTAGATGTCTCCGGAGTAGTTGTTATCTCTGGAGTAGTTGTTCTCTCTGGTGTCATGGCAGTCGTACTAACCGTGGTAGTGGTGGTTGGTGTTGTAGTTGCTGATGCTGTTGTACTCTGAGTTGTGGTGGTTGTTGTCTCTGTAGTGGTGGGAGTAGATGTCTCTGGTGTAATTATTATCACTGGAGAAGTTGTTCTCTCTGGTGTCGTGGCTGTCGTACTAACCGTGGTAGTGGTGGTTGGTGTTGTAGTTGCTGATGCTGTTGTACTCTGAGTTGTGGTGGTTGTGGTCTCTGTAGTGGTGGGAGTAGATGTCTCTGGAGTAGTTGTTATCTCTGTAGAAGTTGCAGTCGTAGTAACTGTGGTTGTTGGAGTTGTTGTTGCTGACTTGGTTGTACTCTGAGTTGTGGTGGTTGGAGTGGTAGTAGATAGGCAGTGAGGTAGGAGGGGCTTACAGCAGTACACCTGTATCTCATAGTTATAACACACAGGAAAGAACCCAACTTGGTCTTTGTTGTTACAGATAAGCCCAACTGAGACATCACATGTGAGTATCTGCCCAAGGTCACCCAGTGATGCATCTGGGAATTTCTGTGCTCTGCATGTTATGTTCTCTGGCACCTCACACACTTCATGGCCGTCATTCCTGATGTTCTCATAGGACTCATAATCTCCTCCATCAGGTTCATATTTAGGATAACTCACATCAAACCACTCTGACCATGAGCAGTCAGGGACACAGTGAGGTCCTGAAAAAAAAGTCACATTACAGAAAGCCGTATTATTGTAAATAGTGCATGACAATTATAATAGTCATCAGTGCTAACAAACCATTGGCTATTTGCAAACCCTATGCTGATTCTAATCTAATCTGTTGGCTTTTGGTTTATTACTTGGCATATATTATGCTTTTTCACAGGTTTAAAAAAAAAAAAAAAACATTTTCTTTGTTTCCTGTTTCTGCTTAACAGTATTAAAAAGTTGTACCAGCTGTATTAATGCTTAGGTATGATTGTATAGTGTGTATGGTGCTTAACTCTCACTGTCAATCAATCAACCGACAAGCTAACCAGTCTTATATTGACATTTTTAAGGAATTTTTACAAAAACTCTTTCCATCTGTTTCCATTCTTATATAGGTAAGAGGTTTCACAAATATTAATTAAAACAGCATTTTCTGGCATTTATCACATCCCAGCATGCCCTGCTACAGTTTTACTATTTGCCCATGCTAAAACTGATGCAGGGCATGCTGGGATGTGTAGTTCAACAACAGCTGGAGTGTCAAGGTTAGCCATCACTGGTTTAATTGCATAATTGAGTAGTTTTAAAATCAGGAGAGTAGACATTTGTGTTTGTTATTCTGCAGGGATAGTGGACGGGATGGAGGTGGGACGTTTAAAAAGGAAGTGGGGGACGTGGTGGCCACAATCGTGTCACTGTAGCCACGCCCAATTTTCTTTGCTGAGATTACTGGTGTCGTAAAGCATGCCAGTGGTTACAATAATGCAATTCAGCTAGAATCGTGTCATCAGCCTATTGGACTGCAAATTTTCGCGAGCCTCACGGATATTCCAGGAGGGTAGGCAAGTATGAACTAATATGAGATTCTGTACAACGAATGCAGGAGGTTCATGTGTATGCAAGTGTAAACCAGCACCATCCATTGATTTTACAACAGGCGCCGTAATTGTCATAGATATCTTATCTGCCCTTCTACCAGCCCAGTTCTAGATGCAAGAAATCTATCAGAAACAGACTTCCATTCTCAGTAAGCATGATTCAGAATCACAAGGGGCATTTTATACAAGCCTATTACACTCTCACACTCAGGGCGATAACATGTGATCACATTGTTACCAAACAGCTGCCTCCCTGAAATTACTATAATGACTGAAAAGCAAGATGCAGCCAAAGAGTTGTCCGATTCCAAATAGGATGAACATACACAAATTTCTGCATATTCAGTGCATGCAAAACTCGCCATTTGTATCCATTCGATTCGATATCGGCATCTGCAGGCAAGGAGGGAGGGTCGGTACCGGGGGGGGGGTTGGGAGCAGGGGCTGCATTGACTGCTGCACAGTCTATTTCTACACTCAATTCCGATGCCGTAGAGCCAGGCATCTGGATCAGATACTGTAAAGCACGGTACGATTTGAACTATGTGCTATGCAATTTTAACTATATAGTAAAAATCGATAGCGCAAATCACAACGTATGTACACAGCATTGGAGATCAGACTCAGGTGCAGGTTGTAAGTGCAGTAGAAACCACCGCTGTCATACAGTACATGCATTTCAATGTGGGAGAGAACCCCACCATTATAACATTAAATAAATAATGAGGGGAACTGAAAAGCACTAACTTTGGGACTGATATGAAAATGACAATGTATTAATATACAATAAACGGAAAAACAATTACTAACAGCATAACATTTACAATCTTTAATTTTGGTTTTAAGCATGTGGTGTGATGACAACTTATTATGGGGGCATTTATCATTCAATATTTGCAGCAAAATCGAATGTTTTAGGGGATTAGCCGCAAATATTAAGTATCACTAGAATGTACCATAGGGGGAACGCAGCAGGAATCTCCCCCCTGAATCACCGCCACCACATCCCCCATAGGTCTCTATAGGGGATGCTAAGCTGCCTGATTCGCATCCCTGGGATACCGTCATTATGAGATGGCGGTAGCCGATTGTAGGCTAGGGGCTACGGATCACACTGCCGCCGGGGCGGTGCGTTCAGCGGGGTCGGCGGGGGGTCAGCGTTAACCGCGCATGCGCAGACCCCCCCCGGCGCCCGGCTCAGCACATCGCAGCGACAGGCTCCTTTCAGTGCCCTGTCCCTGCGAGTGCTGCATGATACATAATGCTGATAGGTTCACATTTTACAATGCGATCCTGGGCGATAATATTCTGCCCAGATCTCATTGAAAATGGGAACCTTGATAAATGAGCCCCTATGACTGCTGTACTCAGAAGTTCCAAGCACTTCACAAAGTTAATTGAGTATACATCACCCCTTCCTCCTACAAAGGCCCAACTGCATGTCTGACAGCTTCTAAGTTCTTCATTGTTCACCTCTGGGCCAGTGTTAACAATGTCAATAAATGTAAATGTACAATCTTTACTACTTCTGTCCTAACCAAGAAAAAATAGCGAGCCGCCCTGAGTAGGGGAGGGATCTAAGGGGGCACTTGGCAGGAGTGGCTTCTCAGCAGCTGCTGTATAAAAGGTTAGTTACTCCTGTGTAGGTATGAAAACAGAGAAAAAGGGTAGTAGCAGCGCTAAAAAATAATTTAAAAGAGAAAGATCATCCAATTTCTCTTTTAAATTATTTTTTAGCGCTGCTACTACCCTTTTTTTATGTTTTCTGTCCTAAACAGGCTTGTTATTTTATTTTTTGGACTACTGTAAACATAATATCTTCTCACCTGTGGTCGATGTGGTTGTAGGTTCATGGGTTGTAGTAAATGTACTAGTGACAATAGGAGTAGTAGTTGGTGTTGTGGTTGTAGTTGTAGACTCAGGGGTTGTAGTAACTGTACTAGTGACAATAGGAGTAGTAGTTGGTGTTGTGGTTGTAGTTGTAGACTCAGGGGTTGTAGTAACTGTACTAGTGACAATAGGAGTAGTAGTTGGTGTTGTGGTTGTAGTTGTAGACTCAGGGGTTGTAGTAACTGTACTAGTGACAATAGGAGTAGTAGTTGGTGTTGTGGTTGTAGTTGTAGACTCAGGGGTTGTAGTAACTGTACTAGTGACAATAGGAGTAGTAGTTGGTGTTGTGGTTGTAGTTGTAGACTCAGGGGTTGTGGTGGTTGGAGTTGTGGTGGTGGTGGTTGTGGTACTGGGGGTTGTAGTAAGTGTAGTGGAATGCTGACATTCAATGCTGCAACAGTACACTCTGATCTCATAGTTGTAGCACTTCTGCCAGAGGTTATCATCCGGCCCCTGCTCGCTGTTCCGGCAGATGAGTCCATATGATACATTGCAGTGAACATTCTGGTTTAGATCATCCAAACTGACATCAGGGGCATTTACTGCTCTGCATTGTATCTGATCAATCTGATCCGGCAAATCACAGAATTTATGGTGTTTCCTTATCTCATCATATGTTTCATAATCGCCACTATCCCGATGATTGCCTGGCTTGCTGACATCAAACCACGGTGTCCATTGGCACACCTCCTCATAAACGCATGCTGCACAAGAGAAGACACAAGACAAATGAGCAAAGAACATAAGATGATACGTCCCTGGTGACATAGACGCTCAAGCTCACTTAGATGCACGCACATCACAAAAAAAGTGTGCATGTGATTGCTGTACAAATTTGTTCTAAAAAAATGGGCAAAACCATGTGCACTGCAGGTAAGACAGATGTGACATGTGCAGAGAGAGTTGAAATTTGGGTGGGGTGTGTTCAAACTGAAATCTAAATTGCAGTGTAACAATAAAGCAGCCAATATTTACCCTGCACAGAAACAAAATAACTCACACAAATCTAACTCTCTCTATACATGTTGCATCTGCCCCACCTGCAGTGCACATGGTTTTGCCCATTTTGAGAACAATTTTATACTGCGATCAGATCCGAATAAGGGCCATAGATGGTATTGCGAGAGCAGTTGCCAATCAAATCTAATGTGTATGAAAATACTGTGAAGATTTTCAGGCAGGTGGCGGCTTGCTATGGTCATTAAGTGTTTGAAAGTTGGCTTCACCCAAAAAGAAAGCCAAGAAATGGCACACTTTATCAAAAAAAATTCAGCAACATTTTTTGTGAACTTTAAATGTTATGAAAATGTTGAATTACAGAATCTTTATTTGTCATAAAATGGCCACATGCAGTGAACATTAAACGAAAATAAAAGAGCATACGGCACATATATACAGCAAAGCATAAAAAAGACAGTGATAGCAGACAACCAAATCGTACATGCCTACATTATTCAACCCCAAGATTTACAGTTATTTAAGATCCGAACAGCTATAGGAAAAAAACTCTCTCTAAATCTCTTTGTCTTACACAAAACTGAACGATAACGCCTATGAGATGGTAATAGGGAAAAAAAGTCATTATATGGGTGGGTAAAATCACTCAGAATACATTTTGTCTTCAAAGAAAGTCGACTCAGAAAGATGTCCTGTAGGTTTGGCAGAACAACACCCACTGCCCTACCCGCAGTTGACACAACCCTCTGAAGGGACTTTCGATCCGCAGCCGAGCAGGGACCAAACCAGGCCAATAACCCATAAGTGAGGATACTCTCAATTACACAGGAATAAAAATTAGTCAGGGTCTTCTCACTCAGACCAGCCAGTCGCAGTTTCCTCAGGAAATACATGCGCTGGTTGGCCTTCTTGACAATTATGTTAATATGGGTATTCCATGAAAGGTCATTAACAATGTTGATACCCAGAAACTTAAAGGTATCAACAGTCTCCACCGGTTGGCCATTTAAAACTAACGGACAACACATAGTCTTTTTGTGCCTCCTAAAATCTAAAATCATTTCTTTTGTCTTGCTCACGTTAAGGATCAGGCAATTCCCACTGCTCCAGGACTCTAATTTCAAAACTTCTGATCTATAAGCCGACTCATCATCATTGGTGATAAGACCCACAATGGCGATGTCGTCTGCAAATTTAATAAGACGGACGGAATCTGAACTGCAGAAACAATCAAACGTAAATAATGAATACAATAAGGGGCTGAGAACACACCCCTGAGGGACTCCAGTATTAACTACAAGTGTAGTGGAAACCTGGTCACCTATCTTGACGGCCTGAGGCCTATCCGACAAGAAATCCAGGATCCAACCACAGATGGACCCACTTAGACCTATACTAGAAAGTTTTTTTACTAACAATAGTGGCGGTACGGTGTTAAACGCCGAACTATAGTCGAAAAATTACACATTTTTTTGCTAGCAAACTGTTGTCTATTAGGATGAACATTGGGTGCAAATGACCAAACCATAGATTTTTTTTTGGGGGGGGGGGGGGGTACTTGTGGCCTCATTTTGAAGGGCTGGAGTATCAGCATTTTTGCATGGCATCCCTATTCCCAAAGTTTCTTATTAAGAATTTAATAAAAAAAATGATTAAATTAAGTTAATTGTGTTTATCTTTCATCCTTATGTAGTGGTGAATAGGGTTGTGATTCTATTTGCTCACATATTGGTTTTGCGTATCACATTGATCATAAATAAATTCAGTTAGTTGTTGACTATAAACCCGTCTCACCAACGGATGTGCCACATGGCACTCAGTTTAGGAACCACTGCCCTATCAAGGATAGACTAAGGACAACATGGCCCCAGACTTCAAGGACCTGTTGTGAGAAGCAGAGGAGGTATGACCTGTGCTCTGTCAGTGCGGCCAGTACAATGTGCACCAGCGTCGCTCACATTTGTTATAAAAATTCAAATAAAAATTGTTGTTTACAAAAATATTACATTTGCTATATAAGGTAAATATTACAGGTCATTATGATGAATAAAAATGCTTGCTTGGCAATTTTCACACCTATTTTGACAAGTGCACTTGCCGCTCAAAGGGTTAAGCACATCGACATAAGTCTAAATTCGCCTGAGCCAAAAAATCTTCTCCATTATCTTGCAAAGCTGCTTTTAAAATTTGTATTACATTGCATTATGGTATTTTCATTCTGCGCCCCACACAATATATTAGCCTACAGTACAGCCTCTGAATATGGCAATGCTATGGGTGTGCATGTGATTCTAGCCTCCCAATTAAATTTAGGTAGCAAGTACTTACTTGAAGATTGTTGAGTTGTTGAAGTCAAAGTAACTGTGGTGCTGACTGGAAATAGAAGGGTTGGTTTATGATTTATTCATATTTTGAAGCAAATTACATATAAATAAGATATAAATAAGAAACTAAGAAAATAGGAAAATAAGAAAGTATGTAACCAAAAAGGCTGAAAGTTTACTAGGATGAATACATTACACAAAATTACGGTATATGAAATAATGGCCTCTTTTGATAATGTTTATACTGTATGTATACGTTTTATTTATGGGGCCCATGTGTTTCATTTTTACATACAATTTCCTATGAAAGCATTTCATAGGAAATTGTATGTGAATATGAATTAGAATTATTTCAGGAGCAGTGGCTCAGGGAGACTAGAGGGGAAAGGGAAACCTATGCATTACTTTTAGATGGAATATGATCAGTAGCAGAAAGAAAAGTAATAATGCCACTGTATGGGTCATTGGTATGACCTCATCTAGAGTACTGTGTCCAGTTCTAGAGGCCATATCTCCAGGAGCAAGGGCATAACTACCATAGGTGCAGGGGGTGCAGCTGCTATGGGGCCCAGAGCTGAAAGGGGCCCACTTTGCATGTCATAGTATCATGTGCTGTATACATTTTTCAGCATTAGGTGATAAATAGGGGCCCTTAAAAACTTTTGCTATGGGGCCCACACGTATCTAGTTACGCCACTGTCCAGGAGGTTATAATACATTAGAGAATGTACAAAGAAATACATCACAAAACTTACCCAGAAAGACTAAACAAATCTCAATACGTATAGTGTGGGCAGAGAATGGAAAGGGAGAACATGATAGAAACTTTATAATTAATATAGCAAGATTTTTAACAAATACAGCAGGGAAACATTCATCAACGCAAGAGAAGTATTAAAACATGAGGACATGCACTGAAAATATAGGAATGTACGTTCAATAAAAATTTAAAAAAAAATTACTTTGCAGAAAGGTTAACGAATAACCGGAATAGTCTTAAGGTGCCCATACACTGCTGCAATGTCTCGCAGTAGTGTACGGACAGCTGAAACCCTGTGAGCCGTCTGGGTCCTTCCCAGGCAGCAGGGACGCATGTGATCCGTCACAATTTGTTGTAACGGACCGCTTGCGTCCCTGCTCCCCGTCTGTCTCGCCAACAGGAGGGAGGTCCCAGGACCGGTGATCAGAAGGCCAGCCGGCCCCACCACCTGCTCGGGTCTGAGGCACATGGGACCGAGCATCGGACCCAACGGCATGTCAGGGACAGCCAATTTGGTCTGATTTAATGGCCCGATTGGTAATAATCGCCGAAATCGGACCAAATCGGCTCAGAGGAGTATGGGGGCCTTTAGATATTTGAGCAATTTCAACATGCTTGGGATAGACATATGAATATCATTACAAATATCCTTCCAAAGAACTAAGGTTCAATAAGGGTTTAGATTATACCTAAAGGATAAAAAAGGGCAGTCTAGATGGGCCAAGTGGTCAACCGTCAAATTCTATGTTTCTATGTTTATGTCACTTTCCATACTGTAGCTTTGGTATGACCTCACTCTGTTTTAAATTAGTACGTGCGAGTTTATGGAGCATTCTAATCAGTGGTCGAAGTGGAAATTTTGAAGTGGGGGTATGGAAATTTTGAAGTGGGGGTATGGAAAAGTAAAGAGTGAATATAGTGCGCACCTTCGGACACCCCCCTGTCCATCAACGTCCCCTGCCAGACTGCCCCGTTGTACAGGGGTATTACAAAAGCACAATATGTGCTGCTGAGTGATCAGAGAGCATCCTGAGGGGGAAAAAAAACTTTTTTTTTATCTTCAGATTAAAGTGGGGGTATGTCATACCCCCGTATACCGCCCCACTTCGACCACTGATTCTAATAATATAGGGAGTTTGATTTAAGCCCTTGTTTTCCTAGTTAGAACAATATATATAGAGATCACATGTGTATGGCATGTCAATCATTTGCTAAGTGAAGCTCATTGGCTACTGATTGATGGCTCGCAACATTCTGTGAGTGAAGAAAGGTAAAACAGATGGTGGAACATCAACATTGCTGACTGTATGGAGATATTTCATCATGGATCTTCCATAAACTCACTATTCTGATTATGAGTGATGCTTTTTCTCACTTAACATTTGTTCTACCATATACTATTGTATTTTCTGATTTTTCTAAAGGTTTTTATGCAATTTTTATTCCTCCTGAAACCATTATGATTTGTTGGTGTTAGTGTGAGATGACATTGAGTACGATTTGAATCTTTATGACCTATTACAGTGGTTCTCAAACTCATTACTGACTGACATTTTATAACATCCACAGGTGGAGCTAATTAATTCACTTGCACTGTGTGGGGTCATGAGGACCGACTTTAAGAACCTGTGATCTATTATAATACGAGAAATACTGAAGTGTCTTAAAATATTATCTTCCTCAGTGAATATATGATAATGAAGTAATAAAAAAGTGGTGCATATCTAAAAAAAAAGACACTTTTAATTATATGGGTAATGCAAATCTATGTATGATTAGCAGAAGGACCACTTTAATGAGTGTCATATGGTATATCCTATACCAAATTAAAGGTATTGGTCCATGGTCTTGTAGAAAGCTTTTGGTAAAGTAATTGTTTGGATTGTTTCAGAGTTATATGGCAAAATGTCCTACTGCCTTTTACAAAGCATCGCCTTTGTGTTTTGGAAAATATGACAGTTGGTGGACTCTTGCTGCACCTGCTGGTTGACCTAGAACATATAACTTGCTGGGTGGTTTGAAAACTGTGACTGTTATTTGCAGCCACCCACTAAATAGGGATTTTTTTTTTTTTTACTCTTAATGGGCTGAGAAGGGGTAACAAGTTCCACCCAGTAAACCTTCGCCCAGTTGAAACATTAGCTAGTTGTATTTATTAATTTACTTTATAAATTATGTCAAACCACTTTGTTTTTGCCAATCACAGTTTTATACAAATATAAATAAATACATTTGGCAGTTTGATTAGTGCGATATTAGTAAAAAAGGTACTTATATGTTAGTTGGGCATCCACTATAGTTAGTACACTCATACCCCCACTATCCATGTCCGCGTGGAGTTGATTTTATATAGTATGGCGAGCGCAGCGAGCCACCGAGCCCGAAGCGTGGCGAGCGTAACGAGCACCGCGAGGGGACGTGTAAAACTAAGCAAATAGCTTAGTGGGCGCCCAACTAACATATAAGTACCGTAAAAAATGTTTCTGAAGGTCATATTATGATGTTATTACAAGGATAGAGTCTATAGGAAATATTTGAAGAATTTGTGGAAGTATTACCTGTTGTGGTCAGACTAGTGGTTGTTGGAGTGGTGGTGATTGTAGTGGTTGATGTAGTGGTCGGTACTGCAGTGGAACAGACATTCACAGAAACAGTCTCTGTTCCATTCAAACAGATTACCACTATACAAACTCCAGACTGCTCTTCTCTATGTATGATTTCGTTTTCTTCATATCTTGTGCCATTGACGATACAGAAACAGGCTGCAATTGAAGAAAGAAAAAAAAATCACTTTTGGTTGAATAAAATAATCACTTTGTGTTGTACAGTGGCGCACACGGGTATATACTTGCACATCTAATACCCTTTCCGCATCGCACAAGTAACCCCGGTTGGTGAAGTGTTGAATTGGGTCAAAGTGCAGTGTGAACACACCACACCAAATAACCCAGGTCAATCAACCCGGCGTTTCGACCCAGGTTATAAGAAGGGTTAAACCCTGGGGGCTAATTTTACAGAGGGTGACCCGGGTTTAACCCTTCTTATAACCTGAAAGTGCCGGACCAGGTCAGACGTGTATTTGCGATGTCATTCTCCACCCCCATGCTTGGCTCTGCCCTTTCTGGAAAACCCCCTTTACAAATAATGCATTTGCCCCTTACTGTGCATCAACTTTCTGGTGAACAAAATCCTGGTAGCACCATTTACAGACATAGCAAAGTATACAATAAGTGTAAGTAAATGCACTGTTGGCCTAAAAAGTCTCTTTATTTTCGAAGATGTATGGGACAGACATGCTCCTCTGTTTTACAGTATCTCTGGAAAGTGCAGAAATGTGATTCTAAACTGCCATTAAACTGCAGAACATGGCGGATTAATGCACAGAGTACTGTATGGCTACTTGCTGTATATTCATATGTTAATTGTTAAAGTAAAGAATAAGATATAAGAGTTTAATTGGCTCACACCTTCTCCTGGAACAGCACCTTTCCAACAAAAAAAATAGAGCAGGGTTCAGTCAGTAATATGTTCCACTGTCACTCATTATGTCTACATGAGAATGCCAATGTGGTGATAGTGTTGACATAGAGCAGGCCAACATATTCATGTTGTTGACAATGACCACATCATTCTGCACGTCAACACATATGTTATGCCAACATTGTTAGACTGTCGACATACTGGTTTACTTCTTTTTACATCTATAAACCTAAGGGTAACCCTAACATGCAACTTTAATGGCAACCGTAACGCTAACTCTAAGCCTCATGGAAATGTTGATAATAGGACAATGTCGACATTTCTTATGTCAACATTCAGTAAATGTCAACCTATTACATATGACATTGTGAATGTCTACATGCTAAATGCCAACATACTGTAGTTACTACACACCACTGTCCATTTGCACCGTAATAGGTGCTGAGATGTGGATGGCATTTTTAGCACAATGGGCCTTATTGTAGTTCACTCTTTCTGACAAAATCCTTCTTAGATGGACAAAACCATGTGCACTGCAGGTGGGGCAGAGAGAATTAGATTTGGGTGGGGTTTTACTTCAAAGTGAGATCTATATTGCAGTGTAAAAATAACTCACCCAAATCTAATTCTCTCTGCACATTTTACATCTGCCCCCCTACAGTGCACATGGTTTTGTCCATCTAAGAAGGATTTTGTCAGAAAGAGTGAACTAGAATAAGGCCCTATGTCCTAATACCCAAATGAATTCATTAACAGGTACATCTAACATAGTAACATTTACTGTAGGTAAACTATTATTATTATTATTATTTATTATTATTATTATCATTTTAGAACTAACCATTGCTTATTTGAGCTAAAATTACTATTTTATTTCAGGCAGCACTGTATTTCTGGGTTACATATACAGCACGTTAAAGTGAGGCACAGATGATGATTTAATTTTATTGTCACCAGTTTACTTTAAGTCCTCCTTTGTTGGCAGATAAAATAATATAGTGTAATCTGTAAATTTAGGAGACCAGTGCCTATGAGAAGAATGTCGCTTTGCAAATTTCCGGCTCCTGTGATCGTGGAGAAGTCAGCATTTTAGTATCAGCCCACCCAAGGGTGACACTTTGGTGATGATGGCTTAGTCCATATCTGCTCCGACCTCCAACTTCTGTCTACACAGCTCCCTCTCTACATATCCAGCAAGTTTGAAAAATAAAATTTTGCTCTCACTTTCTGTTAAGGAGTTGTATCAGGGCTGGGCAACACCGGCCCTCCAGATGTTAATAAACTACACATCCCAGGATGCTTTGCATTAGTTTTGCTATGTAGCCATGTTGAAACTGATGCAAGGCATGCTGGGATGTGTAGTTCATCAACATCTGGCGGGCCGGTGTTGCCCAGCCCTGAGTTATATGGTCAGTTGAGTGGCCTCTAGTGGTTACAGTCGGGACTTCACCTCAGAGGTGAGGATTAGTTAGCTGCCATATATATATATATATATATATATATATATATATTTATGTACTGTATGTATATATGTATGTATTGATATATAAAGATCTATCTATCTTCTATCTATCTATCTATCTATATAGACTCTACTACCCATAGAAGAGACAACACAGTAGTAAGCACATATATATATATATATATATATATATATATATATATATATATATATATATATATATATATAACTTACAGTACTTTAGTTTAATAAATAAATGTACCTGATTGATCGTAGATACAGCTCGGTTTTGACTCTGTTGAGCATACACTAAAATGAGAAGAAAAATCATAGATAAAACTTCTATATAGGCAGTTAGAGCTTTTGATGCCTTTATAGACTGAAAGCAGCTGCATTGTGTGAATAGGCCATTCCATAAGATTGCAGTCTCAGAATGTCACATCAAAATATAAAGATATCATTTGGACATACTCATTCTATTGATAAAACATTAGATGTATTATATCATGTGCATAAAACCATAAATCTTACCATGTGTGACATTTCTCATTCGAAGGCAACTCATCACCAATCTCATAGTGATTATTATTAATGTAACACCCGCATTGCTCTGCGGTTACACATATCTTCTTTGACTCATCAAAAATAGGTTTATCTTTTGGGCAAGTTGGGTAGCAGCCTTAAAAAAAGATACACATTAATTTGTTAGTTGTAAGTTGTGTTTGTGATTAGTGTTTGATACAATGATATAAAATGGTACATTGGGGTCGATTCAATACGGTGCGCTACAAAAAGCGCAGAGAGAGAGCTCATGGCAACATTCCAATCAACACGTTTCTATGTCTTACTAGTGGAGGGGTGCAAGCAGAAATCCCCGAAAATTTGCCTAATGCAGCGCAAACAGCATTGCGGGGGAACTTAAGTTGGATAATAGCAATACTCATGACTATACACCCACGAGTACGATATTCCCCAACTTAGTACCGCGCTGATTAAAATAGCTCTAGGAGAATTGTATTGAGCCCATTCTTTCAACACAAATCAGGTCTCTGTATTGTTCAAGTAGTTACGTCAATTGTTAATCCGAGTATGCCACTGATGTAGTGACCTATTATATAGTACAGAATCATTTTTAGGGTTGTTTAGAAAAACTTACCTTCCAGATAAGTGATGGTGACATTAGTATAGACATTATTGATAGATCGGCATGTCTCTATTTTGTGGTTACCACATGGGTGATAATGCCACTCACACTCGTCCTTCGGATTGTAGTAGTCACAAAATATGGCTAAAAATAAATAAATCTGTTATCAGTTCAGCAGGATATATTTCTAATACAATTCACATGTCTAAATTAGTATAATTAATTGGTGAACAAGCTAAAGTACTCAGCATTTCCTGGATTTAAATTTTAAGATATCAATGAGTTGGGTGAGTTGGGTGTAACTGTCAACATATTAAAAATAATTGGTAGCTAAGTAGCTCTTCCAACACACCCATGAGGTGGCTGCTTTTTGTTTTTGGGGTGTCGCCAATAGCCCTGAAAGTTCTGCCCATTGTACATCAATAGGAGGTCTGACTGGGAACTTAACCACCAAGTATGTCTCCCGTGATCCACTCAGTGGAAGTCCTAGCACAGGCTCCCTGGGTCAAAGTCCTGGCCATCGCATCCCGCCGTGAGGTCCAATCTGGACCCCCATAAAACCTGGCCAGGATCTAACAATATCCAACTGGACCACTTTGCATTGGTTCATCCCAATCGGTGGAGGGGTGTCCAAATGCATGACCATACATTTTATATATAAGATTAGACCTGCATTTAGCATGTATTGTACAATAACATGATCCTACATCCTAATGCAGACATGAAATAACAAAAATGTTTTGTATATGATCACAGCATATTGATGAAAGAGTACTGAGGTCATATTAGAAACATCAACTAGTCCAAACACATTTGGATAAAGATTTGGGGTATAAATCAGTATAAATCAGATCAAATGTTTTGTTTATATGAATCTATATTTGTAGGATATCCCACCACAGTGGGACCAGAGAGTTACAGAATTATTTTAGGGGTATCTGGAATTCGATGAAGCGGTCTTGTTGTATGTACTTTTATTTTGCTTTTGTGGCTTGCTTTATTCATTATAAATGTCTAACCGTAAATTACTGCAAATCTGCTAATAGTGCTATATTGGTTTGTTGTGTCCCATTCAATAAGAACAATAAATAAAGATAATTAAACATACAACATTTTCTTACATACATATGGCTGATCAGTGGTACAGTGTAAAGACTCATTTATACCCCTTTTACACCACCAACATAACCCGGGTTATTGCTGTGACAACTCCGGTCAGCGGTCGGTGTAAACAGCACCCAAAAAATTGTCCTGACAAGGGATGAACATGGAAAGGACCCGGGTAATGGTGCTGTATAAACAGGACACGTTGACTGCAATGGAAAAGCCAGTGCTGGGAGATGCTCTTATTTCCCAGCACCACCCGTGTGACGGAACCCGCCCAGCATTATGCGGGAAGGGCAATGTAAAAGGGGTCACAAGCCGCGTCTAAAATCCCGAGTGATACCCAGCTTGTAGGTGTAAAAGGGGAACAATTTAGCATGTTCAAACAAAGGATTAGCCGCAGTAGCTATTTTTTATTGGGATTATCCCAGTTTAGCGAAAAATGCAATGCTGAATAAGATTAAATTACTGATTTATGCATAGTAAAGGTCCTAACGCTATAATTTTGTTATTTAGATTACATTTAGATTTAGATTTTGTCAGTTGGGTTTATAGATTTACTCTGTGACCAGTACTACAGCTTTACTCACGGCAAACGTCTGGTGTTCTCCAGTAGACACAAGCTTCTGCTTTGGTGCATTCCTGAGCGTAGGCAGCAACTGCAGTACAGAAGCACTCACAGTCACCACCAGTGTCACACGAGCAGGCATCATTTACACACGCTTCATAAAATGGTTTTGGATCCACCTAGAAACAAGTTCAAGTTAATTTGGCAGCGTCCATTTTTAAGAAAAGCAATGTATAACAGTTCTAGAACCGTTGGCTGACTTCTGACATTGAGGGCCCGTCAACCATGACATACTTCCCGAGACTCCCACCATTATTATAGTACAGTAAAGCCAAAGGTAGCTAATAACTTATCTCCAGGGGACTCAATACAACCTTTACTGTCTGTTTAAGTATTTGAGACATGGACATGTCTGGTTTATCCTTGGTCAGTTCTCTTCTTTTTGTGTTTGGTGTTACTTGTAGATGTCTACGTATTTAACTTTATGTCAAACCTTGGTTGAAACTTTTATTCCTTTGAATTCTGAATGGGCCTGATTCATTAAGGGGTGAAAATACAATACTGCATACAAATACAATGCTGTATTTCTATCCAATCTGAAGAAGGGACATGCAGAAGAGGTGACTCCTCTTGCAAGATGCTGTTATCCCAGTATTACTGCTGATGTGTCAAGATGGGATCAGACGTTACGATCATTGGTTCCTTGCAGATAGACAGCTGAATAAGATCCAGCTTACTCAGCTGGCCAACGGAAGAGGGGCTGCAAGGCCAGGTAGACTCTGTGGTTACACTCAGACCCCAGCTTTCCCATCCCATAAAAATCTGGGGCAAAATGCCACCATTTTTGGGAACGCAGGCCTTACCTCACCCCGTTTCTACACCCTTAAAGTAGCTATCTGTCAAAAAAGCAGCAGCTTTAAAGGAATGTGCGCAGCTGCAGATTTGCAATAATCATGATGCAGAACCTGCCCACAACCCCTGAATCAGGCCCTAAATCCCATGTGTTTACCTTGCTGTGGCAGACTTTGAAAACGTGGCTTTTGATTAATCCGCACTGCTTCTCCGACCAGGATTGGCGATGTGGGTTCTGGCTACAGGGATTGGCGACATCTGTTGCATCAGGACAGCTGGGGTCAACCTTCCAGCTGTTTCCAAACTCCAATACATCAGTGACTTGTAACATGTGGCTGGTTGTAAAGTCATTTTGGGAATTATCATCAAAGTTTCCACATAAACCACACAATTTACCCTGGATGAAAAAGAATGTAATAAAAAGAAAAAAATGTACATAAGTGCCACAGAGAAATGTACAACATATCCCCAACTTGTAGATGATTTCAGCTACAAATATGCTTAAAGTTTATTATACATTTGAATTCTAGGAATATTATTTACAGTTTCTTATATAGCGCAGCAGATTCCGTTGCACTTTACGACAGTATGAATACAATAGGATGAATTGTTTTGTGTTTGGTCTTTTTTTAAACAATATCTTTTTGGCTTTGGGCTAACGTGACTTATGTTCTATGTCAATGATGCATTTAATCTTTGGCACTTTAGTTATAACATATAATTATTTATTCATGAAATTATTTGTGATTCCCAAGTAAAAATGGCCTTCAATTCATACTTGTATCCAGCCTCCTAGATTTCATTGAATTAGGTTACGAACTTCTACAGTATTTAAAATATTTTCAACATGATAAAAATAGTAAAGGCTAAGTTGCTGGAACATTAATGGTCAAAACATCATGACCATCACAAATGTATTCCCTGTAGCTCCTCCTGTCTGCAGTCACCGATGTATACAAGGAACTTCATTTTTCCTAGACCGCTGCTAATATCCGCAACCATGGTTTGGGATGTGCCACCAGACTACCAGCTCAGCATCACAGCAAGTACTGGGAAAGGGAACTAGGAAGCAGAGAGGTCAGTAGTTCCCTCTGAGTCTTCGTATTTGATTGGTCAGCACAGCCTGGTGTGGTGGCATCTTATGTGACCACACTAGGCAAGTGGTTAAAGTCTTCTTTACAAGTAGGAAGTTCTCTATAGTGGTTAGGATAGGTTAGGTTGACAGTCAATAAATCAACACACATAAAAAAAATGAAAACAGTTTTTTAACATCTCTTGTCAACCTGTTCATGTGTTGACCAATGCTATTTTGAAATGTTGTTTATGTTGACCTTGTCCATGGTGACATATGTTTTTGACATAGACATTGTTGACCTATCGACTTGTTATCATCTGTAATGGTCAAATATTTTTGTATGTTCTATTCCCTATGAATGCCACTTGACAATAATTGTAACATCATATAAATAAGACAATAGTAATGAGCATTTATGATCTGTTGACAATTCTAGCCTGACTAATGCCCCTTTCCCACTGCAGCCTTAAAACGGTATATTGCCGATTTTTGAGGGCAAAATACCGTTTTAGGCTGCAGTGGGAAAGCGCCAGAGTTGAAATACCGTTTAAAGTTAAACGGTATTTCAACCCGTTTTCAAAGCAGTGTTTTAAACGGTAATCTACCGTTTAAGAGGCAATGGGAATGCATCTTAAACGGTATTCTTAATGTAAACAGGCTACAATTCAAGCGATTGGTTGTTGCCTGTGTTGTGACACTCCCCACAACCCTGAAAAGCCCATTAAAGTCACAGGCACTCATTTGTGCTGTAAAAACGTTTTGAAGAGCTAAAACGTTTTACCTGCAATGGGAATGGTACTTAAATGGCATTTAAAACTGTAATCTGCTGCAGTGGGAATGCTAAATACCGTTTAAGATTACCTGTAACTTAAAACGGGTCTGCAGTGGGAAAGCAGCATTAAACAAAGTATTCTAGAAAGGGTTGCATGTATTTTATGCATACACTATACAAACAAACAATGTTTATGTTCCAAAGTCCTCTTACCTTGTATGCAGGTGACACCTTGATGAAGATTGTTGTTTTTCTATCCCAAATCAGAAGAATACCATTGCTTGCTTCAATGACCAGGTAAACTCCGACTTCTCGTGTCAAATACTGCACATGTTTTCCACCCTGCCCGACAGTTTCCTCTAAGTGTTTTTCTGCTAACTTCAGTACAGTGCTCTGAAATATGTCAAAAACATCCATGGAAGCACATGTTATTGGATGTTTTAATACAGTCACCCTGACATTCTAGATGACCACTACAGCAACATAACTAAACATAATAGAAACATAGAAACATAGAATTTGACGGCAGATAAGAACCATTTGGCCCATCTAGTCTGCCCCTTTTTTACCCTTCAGGTAAACTCAACCCTTTTTAATCCTTATTTCTTTGTAAGGATATTCATATGCCTATCCCAAGCATGTTTAAATTGTTCTACTGTCTTAGCCTCTACCACCTCTGATGGGAGGCTATTCCACTTATCCACTACCCTTTCTGTGAAGTAATTCTTTCTAACATTTCCCCTGAACCTACCTCCCTCCAGTTTCAGTGCATGTCCTCGTGTTTTATTACTTGTTTTCCTTTGAAGAAAATTTCCCACCTGTACTATGTTAAAACCCTTGATATATTTGAAGATTTCTATCATGTCCCCCCTTTCCCTTCTCTGCTCCAAACTATACATGTTAAGATCTTTTAGTCTATCCAGGTAAGTTTTGTGATGTAGGCCATGAACCATTTTAGTTGCCCGTCTTTGTACACTCTCCAATGTATTTATATCCTTCTGAAGATATGGCCTCCAGAACTGGACACAGTATTCCAGATGAGGTCGTACCAATGACCTATAAAGTGGCATTATTACGTCTTTTTTTCTGCTACTGATTCCTCTCCCTATGCAACCAAGCATCTGACTAGCCTTCCTCATTGCTTTGTTACATTGCCTCCCTGCCTTTAAGTCACTTGAAATAGTGACTCCTAGATCTCTTTCCTCCTCAGTAGTTTCCATTATAGTACCCTTGATACTATATTGAGCCTTTGGGTTTTTGAGTCCCAAGTGCATAATTTTGCATTTTTTAGCATTAAACTGTAGTTGCCATTCTCTTGACCAATTCTCAAGTTTACTTAGATCATCAGTCATTTGATTTACCCCTCCTGGTGTGTCTACTCTGTTGCATATCTTTGTATCATCTGCAAAAAGGCATACTTTCCCTTCAATACCATTTGCAATGTCACTAACAAAGATATTAAAGAGCACTGGTCCAAGTACAGATCCCTGGGGTACTCCACTGGTAACATGTCCCTCCATAGAATGCACTCCATTTACAACAACTGTCTGTTTCCTATCCTGCAACCAGGTTCTTATCCATTTAATTGTTTTATAATCCAATCCCACACTTTCAAGTTTATTTAGCAGCCTGCGATGTGGGACAGTGTCAAATGCCTTACTAAAGTCTAGATATGCCACATCTACAGCCCCCCCTTCATCTAGTATTTTGGTCACGGAGTCAAAAAAGTCAATGAGACTTGTTTGGCATGATCTCCCTGCAGTAAAACGATGCTGTTTTGGATCCTGTAAGTTGTTTAATTTAAGATATTCGACTATTCTTTCTTTTAATAGTGTTTCCATTATTTTCCCTACTACTGATGTAAGGCTCACTGGTCTGTAGTTACTTGCTTCTTCTTTGCTTCCGCTTTTGTGCAGTGGAACTACATTTGCTTTTCTCCAGTCCTCTGGAACTGCACCTGTATCTAGTGACTGGTTGAATAAATCTGTTAATGGCGCTACCAACACATCTTTTAGTTCTTTTAGTATCCTTGGATGCACTCCGTCTGGCCCCATTGATTTATCCACTTTCAGTCTTCAAAGTTCTGTTAGGACTTTCTCCCTAGTAAATGTACCTCCATCTACCTTATTTTTATGAATGTCCTTGCAACTTAACTGTGGTCCCTTCCCTTCTCCTTCTATAGTGAATACAGAGCAAAAGTAATTATTTAGATGATCTGCAATTGCCTTGTCTCCCTCCACCAAATTCTCAGTGTCTGTCCGCAGTCTTATTATTCCTCCATTTGATTTTCTCCTTTCATTTATATACTTAAAAAAAGTTTTGTTTCCTTTATCTACTGACTGAGCCATTTTCTCCTCAGCTTGTGCCTTGGCACGCCTGATCACTTTCTTAGCCTCTTTGCGTCTGGCAAGATACACTTCTTTGTCATTATTATTTTGAGTCTGCTTGTATGTCCTAAAGGCCATCTTTTTTGCTTTTACACTAGTTGATACCTCTTTTGTAAACCACACTGGCTTCCTTTTCCTGGTACTTTTCTTAACCCTTTTGATACAAAGGTCCGTTGCCTTTAGTATTGCACTTTTTAATTTTCTCCACCTCTCCTGCACTCCTTTCAAGTTCGTCCAATCCGCTAATGAGTCGCTTAAACATCTCATCATTTTTGCAAAGTCAGCCTTCCTAAAATCCAACACCTTAGTTTTTGTGTGACGAGTTGGACCCTGCCTTGATACTAAACCATACTGCTTGATGATCACTGGATCCCAGGTTCTCACCCACATATATGTCTGATATCCTGTCACCATTTGTGAGTATTAAATCTAATATTGGTATATAATAACTAGTTTGCATTTACAGTATACTTCTTATCTGGGGTTCATAAACATTTTTGAGGCCCATAGTATTAGAATTTTTTCACTGCACCCCTATTTAAAAATAATCTTTTTGTGAAATGGTAAAACATAATAATTTATGCAAGTGTATATGTCATACTTAGGTTCAGATATTTGTAGTAAGACGGGATTCGCTTTAGTCTGTCTACATATTTTATGATAAGATGCCAAAAGCAATGATTTAGCCAGTGTGGGGGGGGGGGGGGGGGGTGCATTCCAAACTGACTCACTAACAGTGGGTGTGGTTCCCATATTTGAATATTGTTGTGTTCCTGCCCAACCTCTGGAGACGCTACTAGTTTTAGCCTATTACATTGACTATAATTGGTTTTGGACCACCAACCCAGGGCACCTCTGCAAGTAGTGTCACAACACCAAGTTTGGGAACAACTGCCATATACATATTACCTACAATTAAAAAAAAATTCAAATTCAAGTTCAGTTCTCTGGTTCCCTCTCTCTCTCCCCCTCTCTCTCTATCTGTCTCTCTATAGTGAGGGCTTTGCCATACATGTTAGTATGCACAGTACAAAAGAATCAGCATCAGACATCAACATCCAGCGACAATCAACATCAGAGAGCAAGATGCAAATTCAATTACCAATGCGTTCTGTCACTGGATGGGGGTAAGTTCATGGGTAATAATTGAAGCTTGTAGTAGCATAGTGCTATACAGGTTGTACTTTTTCCAATTCTCCATAATCTATCAAGTTCTCCATAATGAATGAAGTTTGTGAGATGCAGGTGGATCTGGCAAATATTCTCATATTTTAAAGGATGCAATAATTTATTGCTGGTTTGACAATACAGTCAGACACACTGGAATTGCCCACGTGCCTGCATCTCGCAGACTATTACATAAGATCCTCAGTGCTACATGTCTGAGTGGCTTGATCTTTTTATTGCACTTGGGTCATCCAGTAACACATTCTGACATGACAGGCAGCACATTTAGTATCCAATTAAGACTCCTCCAAACAACCAAAACCTTAGAGAACACTGAAGGTATAAAATACATACCCCAAGAAAAACTTTGATAGACTTTGAACAAGTTACTCCGGTGGTGCCGCAAGGAATGTTCTCAGTGATGATACTAAAGTTGCCATCAGGACCACAGTAATCCTGGAAATAAGTGATATACAAAATTGCTGTTCTTTAATTTACTCAATGACATCAAATCACAATTATTTTACTTAGAACTTTCACACACATTTATCTATCAGCTATAGTACAGTATGTAACCTTATGCGGGCCCATTTGCCAGAACATATAATGGAAGAGAGTAGGCGATCTATATTTCTAAACACTTGAAGGGGTATGTAGATCGGGGCATGTTGTAAGATATATAGGATTTTTGGTTGAGCTGTCATTTTGATAAGGCTTATCCTGCCCGAAACAGTCAGAGGCAGTTTACCCCACACTGAGATTCTGGATTTCAAGTAAGCTACAGTATCTGTGGTTGGATATTTCGGGAAATGTATATGGACGGGACATTGGATACATAAACCCCTAGATATTTAAAAGAGTTCAACCAACGCAAGTGAAGTGAGATGGCAGGGACCTCCGGAATTACTCCTCTGAAGGAAAGAATACAGGATTTATCCCAATTTATCTTGATACCTGAGTATTCTCCAAATGTGTCAATAATATCAAGTATGGGGGGCATAGAAGAGGCATAGTTAGAGACAAATAAAAGGATGTCATCAGCATATAGGGCAATTTTTTTCTTCTAGCTGACCTATCCGAAACCATGTAACTGCGGATGAAGCACGAATCAGGCAGGCCAGGGGTTCCACCACGATGGCAAAGAGAGTGGGCGACAGGGGGCAGCCCTGCGGAGTATCCTTCTCTAGGTGAAATGAAGCGGACACGTACCCATTCACAGAGACCCTAGCTTGTGGAGAGGCATACAGTAGGCGAACCCATTTAATAAAGCCAGGAACAATCCCCACTTTAGACAAGGTTTGCCAAAGGAATTCCCACTCGACCAAGTCGAATGCCTTGGCTGTGTCTAACAAGACCACCACAGAGGTATGGGTGTCCTCACACGGGCTCTGCAAATGGGTAAAGATTCTGCGCAAATTGATCATGGTTGATTTGCCCGGCATGAAACCTGTTTGGTTGTTATGAATAATTTTAGAGATCACCATATTAAGACGGATAGAGAGAATTTTAGCAAGATTGTTTTATATCTGTGGGTATTAGTGATATGGGTCTATAAGAATCTACAGAACTAGGGTTCTTTTCTGGCTTTAGCAGGACTATTATATTGGCTTCAGACATTGATTGTGGCAAGGAACCATGGGAAAACAACTCATTATATAGGTTTAGCAAAATGGGGGCATAAAAGGATACTGTATATGCTTTTTGTAGAGGTCCAGGGGAAGGCCATCAAGGCCCGGGCAGGGCAGCCGAGAGGAATGCCGGGCCCCGGTAAATTTTTGGAGGCGTGGCCTAAGTGTGGGGGTGTGGGCATCTCCCGCACTTAGGCCACGCCCTAAAAAAACTCTAAAAACTGTAATCTCAGCAGCAGCAGCACACACCTACAACATGTGCTGTGCTGACAGCAGGCTCAGCATGACCTCTCATGCTGTCAGTGAGACACTCATGCTGAGCCTGCTGTCAGCACAGCGCATGCTGTAGAAGTGTGTGCTGCTGTTGCTACCCGGGAGGGACGGAGGGGGAAGGGAGGGGTCGGACCAGGGCCCCTGCGGGGCCCCTCCAGCAAGCCTGGGCCCGGGTAATTAGTACCCGCTCCCCCCCCCTCTCGGCTGCCCTGGGCCCGGGGCCTTACCTGCAGGAAAAGATCTTATTGCCAACTCTACCTAATCCACCCGCAAAGGTGTGTCAAGGGCGTCTCTGTCTACAGATGACAAAGAGGGCATAGCAATCTGTTCTAGGCAACTTTGTATGGCAGGGATGTCATGAGTTAATTTAGAACTATAGAGATTTTGGTAGTATACCAAGAATTGAGCAACAATGTCCTGTGTTTTGGTGTAAGATATTCCCCGTGGGGTAAGTATCTGACATACAGTGTTGCTGGGATTCTCTGTATCAGCCAATCTAGCCAGGTAGCTGCCGGACCTATCCCCAAACACATACTGAGAGTGTTTTTAATATAGAGTAGTTCATACAGTATTTCGCTTTATCATTAAGATATTCTACCCATGCCTCCCCGAGCCGAAAACCACTGCTGTTTAGAGGCGTCCGTACCATCCTCCAGATACGCATGTTCCCAGTGTCTACACATAGATTCTAATTCCTGTCTGCCTATAGGATTTTTTAAGAGTAGTTATTTTTTGTATAAGCGAGCCTCTAATATGTGACTTAAATGCGTCACACACCACTGTGGGGGAAGCGGAGCTCACATTAAGGTCGAAAAAGTCCTGCCAGGTGTTTTCCAGGTCTGCCCCAGTACCCAGATTCGTCAGACAGAATTTATTAAGTTTTCAATAGGTTTGGCCCCTATCCCCTCCCATCTGTACATCAAGGGTTAACGGAGAGTGGTCGGATATATGCCTCTAGATTCATACATAATGGTGTGTATATCAGGGAGAAGGGTTTTTGATACCAAGGCCAGGTCAATTCTGGAAAAGGTGGAGTACGTGGTGTAGAGAGATTTAGGTACCTCCCAACTGTTCCGTTTACCGCAGGAACGTCCTATCTGTCGCCGTGAATAGATGCTGTGCGCACAGTGTATATTCATGCCCCATAACGGCAAAAACAAGGGGCGTGGCCTCACGGGGGCCGTAAATATAGGCCACGCCTCCTTTTGTTAGGCCGACATTTCTGGTGCACCTTTGGCGCGCATGTGCCTGTCTCTCCTCCTGCTGCCTAAAAGTTGGGAGGTATGGGTGTGTCTAAACTCTAAAATCTAAATGGCAGTGTAAGTATAAAGTTGTCCAAGCTGTATGTTACATGCAAGAGCAGCCAACATTTAACATGCTTGCAAAAAACAACAGATGTATGTGCATTCCAGAGCTTGGTAAATCAGACAACAAAACATCATCCAATGAGGGATCTGCTGCTACTATCGGAAATGGTTTGTTCCAATTACACAAATACAGTACTTGTTGGTTTTGCTTTGCACAGAATTAGCCCCATAGTAACAGATAAACCAGAAACATATTACAATATGCAGAAGTTCCTTACCTGGGCAGCTACAAATTCACAATTCCCATCAAAGTCATATAATTTCTGATCAAATGTGACATAATGACCGTTTCCATATATTGAACATGTTGCGTAACAAATAGCATCAGTGCAGGTCCATCTTCCACTCTGACATAAGCTGCAAATTAATTCACACTATTAAATTGATATTGTAAGCAAATTTATATGAATACAGCCTGACATTATGGGTGACACAATGTCAAGTAAATATGCCTCTTCTGCAAAGTCTACTGAAATACTGCACCTGACCAGTTTTTGTACATTGTAGAGTAGACTTAAGTAAGTCGCGGGTGCGCCTGCATCTGGAAAAGGTCTCTGTGGAGGAGTGGCCAAGACCATGGCAGGACGGGAATGTGGCTAAGACCCCCATTTTCCTTATTTTGGTGGCATGCCCCCAGCTCCCATCCCTGCATTGCAGAGCAATATGCATCACATTCTCCCCTTGTGTGAGTGTTGTGAGGAACACTGCGGCCTGAGGGTGGAACAGCAGGACAATGTAATCATGACAGTTTGGAGGTATGCCTTTACAGTACCCATTTGGACCCCCCTTGCTGTGCACAAGCATGACCTAAGCACACATATTCGAATTAATGAATAGGCCAGTGGTTCCCAAAGTTCTTCGAATCATGGCACTCTAGAGTATCACAATTCTTTTCACAGCACCCCTAGGCTAAAAGTTCCTTATTGAGAAATTTCGGAAAATAAATAAAATAAATGAATTAAATTGTCTTTATGTCATCCTTAGGTTTAGTTATGTAGTGAGAGATAGGATTTGCTTCTCTTTGTCCACATATTTTATGATGGGAAGCCACAGGTTGCGGTTTTGTCTATTAATAGTCTGGCCAATTTGAATTATTCCTCAACCACCAAACTGATGCACCCCAACATGTGTCCCCACCCCAGGGTGCTACGGCACACAGTTTGGGAACCATTGGAATAGGCCATTTAGTACAGATGTAGCGCCGCTTGTCCAGCACCGGCGCATGCCAGACCGCCCCACTGGCGAGTGGATGCTACATCTGACTGGGGGATGGGAACCCTGCCCATCTCCGCTTCAGGGAGACGAGCAGGGATAGGGGGGGAGGGGGGGAATGTGGCGGGGACCTTCGGGGGGTGCCGGGAGGAGCTCTGTTGCAAGGGGACACACACGCGTTTTCTTGTGAAGTCTGGCGGGAGCTGGCGCGTGGCAAATCCACCGCCAGCCCCTGCAATGAAGAGAGGCGCTCCATCTGTATATGGATTGTCCAACCAATTATATTAAACTATAATTTTAGACTTTTTCACATCTGTCATGGACATATTACATTACCATGTATTGCAGTCAACCTTGACCTGAGTCCCATGGGGAAAATTATCTTCATTATGGACACAAGGACACCTGTCCTCTGGAACACATCCTCCAGCACCATCATCTAGGAGACCATCGGGGCAAACACATCCAGAGATGCACTCTGTCTGAAACTACGTCAGCAGAAGAAAAACAGGAATATCCTCATTAGTTTCTGTTATCCTCGTTGGTGGAACAGTTACCTTCAAATTATGGAAAGCCTGGTATTTAATTTATAATGTCAGGGTCATGATATTTGCATGATACATAATAGTTGTATGAGTAGGCCATATTTACATTTCTGGCAATAGAACTACACATATACATATAATATCATTTAGGACTTTGTTATTTCAAATGTAACAGACTTGAAATGTAACAGACGTAACGTACATATTGCACACTCAGTGTCTTGCAGCTCCTGTGACTGTTGGCTCCTGAAACATCTGATTTGACCTTGTTACAGTCATAGTAGACTTTTCCCTCAGGGCAAGCTGCAAAGAGACCAAATGTCTATGTCATTGTTGGATCAATTGACTATGATATACTGTTACATATAGTCTATTATGTTTGCTGTGTTTGTTATACTGTATGTCAGGTACAGTTTCCAAAGTTGACCATTGAAAAAACTTGAATAAAGCATTTTTCCTTACTGTCATTGACGTGACTACTGCAAATAAGTTTCCCATTGTGGCAAGAGCTGCGGGAAAAGACAATAGAATACATCATTAGCAACTTTATGTATATAAACATAACAAAAATATACAGCTATTAAGCTACCGTATGGGCAAGGTATGGTTTCTCTACAATGGTGTCTCAATAATGACATTGGTTTCCCGAGGACCTCACCATGATTCGTTTTTGTAGCTTTGAAGAAATCTGGTTTGGACACAGGTGTAGTGTATATTTTATGAATTGCTTAACCCTTTGGGTGCCAACGTTGCTGTGAGAGGTGTGCAAAATATTCGCTAAAAATGACGGCCTCGAAGTCGAGGAATATGAATCACTTTAGTTGTTGTCTTCAAATGATCCGAAGTCAATTCATTGAAGATTTGATAAATATTGTACCAAAAAAGAACAGTCGCAGTGAGTGACGCTGACATTTTCAGTGGATATTTTACACAACTCACACTCAAAGGGTTAAAGAGGACTCAGACCTTGCGCATTAGATATTGTAGCTTTGTCCATTAAGGAAAAAAGAAAGCTTCCAGAACTTCCATTCACTTGGTGAGAGCTATTCAGTAGTCTATAGGGAGATGCATTAATACGTTTAAATAGGACACTTTCCCTCTAGTATCCAAACATATTCCAGCTCCAATATTGTTTATCTAGTACATTGTATGATAAGTAGAATCTGATTGGTTGCTTTAGGAAATGTCTCCACTTTTTAATTATTTTCCATCTATATTCTCTGTACATCAGTACCTCTTCATCAGACACGTTCATTTGTTATGGACATACTGGACCTTTCTGCTGCCTTTGACACTGTGGAGCATCCTCTCCTACTCCAAACCCTCCAGACTATTGGCCTCTCTAGCACTGTTCTCTCCTGGTTCATCTTTTATCTTACTAACCGCTCCTTCCCAGTGTCTACCTCCAGCTGCATCTCACCACCTTCAATCCTCCCTGTTGGGCTCCCCCAGGGTTCTGTCCTAGCCTCCCATTCAAGTCAAATCTCTGGACCAATACTGTTAGTTCCAGCTATGCAACTTCAGGCCATTCCTCTCCCAGAGTGCAACTAAACTTTTTATTCACTCACTGGTCATCTCATCGCTCGACCACTGCAGCATTCTCCTCAATGGCCTGCCATACCCCAGCTCTCTCCCCTCCAGCTGTTGTCTGCACTGCAGCTAGACTTTTCGGGCTTAGCGGGAATTTGAAGATGGCACCAAGATCTACCAAGCATCCACAATTATTTTCCCAGAAATAGGGTCATCTCTCCTTATGTTAAACTCTTACCATTATAAGTTTTGGTTTCACAGCTGTAAAATATGTACCTTATTTAGCCCTTACCAACGTTCACCCTGTTTGTAGATTACATCCAATGGATCCAGGTAGGTCCCATGGTAATAGCAGGAGCACTTGGATATAGTTACACATTGGTCCTTCTCATTCAGATATTGTCCATCCGGACACGCACAGCCATCTACTGGAGTGAACACACTAGCGCAAACTTTCTCCCCCTCTGCCAAGGACCGACATGTTGGCTGACATGTAGTCAGGTTATACAGATAGACTTGGGAAGCTGGGCAAGAGGTAATCTCATTGTCTGCAGGGGATAAAGTAAAAGAGAAATGTTTTACAGGGAATTCAAGTCAGACAATCTTTCTTCTGTTTGCGTCTGCTACATATTAAACTAGTTTCAGTTGACTGATGTTTATAAACCAAGAGATAATCCTCAAGTTGCATTACTACTGTATGTCTGTAAAGTGTATGGTCTTTGTTTAATCAGTTAAAATTTGCTACTAGATTTAATTTATAGAGTGCTATGTAGAATGTAGTAAAACCAGGAAATAATAGACTATACAGGGTAAGTTACTAAGATGGGAGTTCTACTGAAGATGGGATGTTGCTATAGGTCAGGGATAGGGAACCTTGGGCCCTCCAGCTGTTGTTGAACTACACATCCCAGCATGCCCTGGTACAGTTTTGCTATTTGGCCATGCTAAAACTGTTGCAGGGCATTCTGGGATGTGTAGTTAACAATATCTGGAGAGCCAAAGGTTCCCCATCCCTGCTATAGGCAATCAATCAGATTCTATTGTCTTCTAGATCTAGATGGTGCTAAATAGATAGAAAGCAAAATCTGATTGGTTGCTATGATAGCACCTATCTTCAATAGAACTCCCATCTTAGTAAATGTGCATCTACTAAGTAAAAAAGGCCCCACCCCATCCCCAAAATAAATGGAGAAGCCTTGGATATTACATTTTATTTCTCATCATTTTGGCTGGTATAAACAAAATCAATGAAATTAAAAATCTGGGGTTCCACCGAATGTCCCATAGCCAGCAGTCGCCAATTCTGCCAAGGCTGATGGCACTATAGCAAGGAAACACAGAGCATGTAGTCATCCAGTCTTATTGCCAATCAGCTTTAGGTTGGTCAGAGTGGGCTGCATTTCCTAGGGTGAGGCTGACTGCATTGGAGCTACTACCAACGCCTCTATGAACAGTATTGCTGTACTTACCACAGATGCCATTTTTCCATCCCCACAGGATGATCCCTTTAGAAGCACAGGCTCTGACGTAGGATGATACAGCAGCACACATGCAAAGCTCACTGTCTTTACAGATACACGAGTCATATCGACATCTCTGTCAGGTGCAAAATATAACAGGGAAACTAAAGTCAGTGAGGACTTCCTGTACATGAATGGGTGAGTGTACGCATTCACTGATACTGACCTTTACATATTCAGTTGGGTCAACTGCAGAATGACATATGGCAAATCGAGATTCAACTTTTTCCATCGTAGAACACCAATAGTCTGCATAGTTTTCTGGACAACAAAAAGGTACAATAGCATAACTATCTAATATAAACACGCGCACATGCGTCCCAGTCTTTCAGCGGCAGGGCAGCGGCATCCTGTCCCTCTCCACTTCAGGGAGAGGGGCAGAGTTAGGGGGGGATCGGGGTGGTGCGGGCGACCGGCGGCGGCAGGGGAGGTGGTGGTCGGCAGTGGGGAGCTCTGTTGCCATGAGGCATGCGAGCGTCTTTAGAAAGTAAAATCTGCATTGTTGAAAAAGGCCGCTAGACTGTCAAATTGACAATCCATGTGTATTCCAACTGTTGGAATGTTTCCGACAGTTGGAAGATTGAAGTTGACTGTCCAATTGACTTCATAAACGGACACTATTCCAATTGTTGTAAACGTTCCGACAGTCGGTATCAAGATTGAATACCTTAAACTGCTACTTCTCACTAGTGTGACACCTTTGGGCAGTAGGGTAGTGCTGACCTTTGTCGGTCCCATCTTCTGGTCTTGAACCTTAGCAATGTTAGGGACCCACCTGATGAGGTCACATGGCCATGGTAGGTGTACCTATATTTTCAGGCTAAAAATTATGCTAAGAACCTCAATTTTATTGCATGTTAAATTTCATAGTTTATTATAATTTTTCTGATTACTAGACTTCTTAGTGTCTTACTAGACTTACTAGCTGCCCAGTACAGTAAAGAGTCAAGCAATGAGATGGGAATTGGCTGTTTTTGTTGTTTGATTCAAGAATGATGAAGCAAATTTTACTTATTCAAACCTTATTCACAACTTTAAGTGGACCCGGAGTTAGGACCTAAACACTGCATGGCACCACTCTACTGCGCTAATTAACCAGGAATTGCCACAAAGCTATTAACATTATCTTACTGTTCTCAATGCTGAGGCTGCAGGGATCATCCAACCAATCTGACATGTCATCGCAGGTGGGTTGGGCCTTCCACGTGTTGGCAAAGGCTGATGCCGTGGCTTCTACTAGTCCCCCTGATGTTTTAAAGTCATCTCCTTCTTTAGAATTGAAGTTTCCGCAAAGACCTATACCCAACAAAATGTGTTACTTTCTCATAATAGGTCTCATTTTACAAATGTATGAAATATATCACTGCAGAAAAATAATATCACGCGTTATAGAAATATTGTTTACAGCTTTTATTTGATGATGATGATGATGATTGTTATTATTATTAGGTGTCTCAGGGCATCCTATTGTTTCACAGCGAGGAAAACACGACATACACAGAATATACAGGCATGAATCAAAGGTAAGGGATGTCTGAGCTCATGGGAGATACAAGATACAGTAGGAGGTGCTTACAGCTATCAAGATGGGAGAACAGAATATTATAAGCTCTGTTTTGGACAGGTTGAGCTTTGATGGCTTTGGGACATCCATGTGGTTGCACAAGATAATACAGTAGGAGTGAGGTCAGGGAAGGAGATTTATATTTGAGGGTCATTCCCCCAATAGATGATAAGTCCAGTAGGAAGTAAGATAGTAGATCAGTGTTTTATGGAACTCAAAAAGCTAGTGGTTGAGGAAGGGAGGATATGACACAGGTAGAGATACAATAGGAACAGATAAACAGGTAGATAGCAAACAAGGGGGCAGATGTATTTAGCCTGGAGAAGAGATAAAGTGGAGAAAAAGTGAAAGGAGATAAAGCAGCAGCCAATCAATACCCAACTGTCATTTTCAAACACAGTTCATTGGCTGGTGCATTATCTCTTTTCACTTTATCTCTACTTTATCTCAAGTTTATCTATTCTCCAGGCTTAATACATCTGCCAAATGGGCCGTTCCAGAACCCACTGATAAGAACAGAAACTACACTTGATTTTAGCCAAAAGACTCGGGATGATAAAGTGTAATGGTGAGGTGTGTTTTCAGGACTTCAGGACTTATGAATATGTGGGGGGTATATATATACATATATCTGATCAATTCATAAATCCTGTATTTATTAGAGTGTATGGAAAATGGCCTCAAATCTTATGATTAGAGACAGGATTATATGCAACATGAAAAGCTTGAAATATGCATGCAAATATGCATGAAAAATACTTAAAATATGCATTAAAAGTGTTAAAATATGCTACATTAAATTATTTAAAAATCAGCATACAATTAGTTGCAAATAAACTTCAAAAATAGGCCCATAGCACCTGCAGATGTTTAGTGCTGTACACAGGATTTTTTTTCTTCCTGGCTGCTACAGCAGACTGCAGCCTCCTAGGCTCTTCTGGCATCAACTACACGGACCCTCATCTCCAGCGCCGATGGATCAAATGTCAGCATAGGGCGGCACAGTGGAAGGCTTCCTCCCTGCGCCACATACTCACTGTGACACAGCATTTCCTCCGCGCCGTGTGATGTCACAACCCTTCTGCCCGCCTCCACTGCTGCAGAAGTCTGTCTCTTGGTGAAAAGTCCCAGGCCAGGGGCAGGCAAAGGTTCAGGAGCTTCGTAATGGCATCCGCCCGACTGACTTTTATCAACATGGATTTGCAGCCTAGAGCAGTGTCAGACATATTGTACATCCAAGGTTCCCCACACTGCACACATATTGCCCCAGCCTGCACACTCTACCACTACCTGGCCAGCAGCAGCAGGGCAAAGCAGTGCTGTGACTCGTGGGTGGAAAGGGAGCAGGGCCTAAAATATGCAGCATCACTAGATTTTAGGTAAAATATGCAATAACCAGTGAGAATGGGCTAAATATGCAAATGCATATGCAAATATGCAAATGCATATAATCCTGTCTCTACTTATGATTATTAAACATCATTCTAATTAAGCTGGAAACGTATGATATTTCATTTGGTACACACTATTGAATTAGAATTGAACTGACCTTGCAGACGACCCCTTGCAGCTTTCTCCATATTGATGTAGAGTTGCATTATGGGTAACAGCTGAATCTGAATCTGGAGACCATTAGTGACTTGAGCAATGATATAGGAATCAGAGGGCTGCAGAATGGTGAAACTGGCTGTGCAGGAATCACAGGGAGACAGAATAAAGCTTATTAATAATCGTATTTTATACTAGTGTTTGAATGTATTTCTGGCATGGTAGATATTTTACACTGAAATACTGTTGGCGATTTTACCTGTAACATGAGGCAGGGTGATTTTAAGCTGATTTAATAACACAGTGCCATCTGCATTGAAGGTCACAATCTAAAGAGATCAAGTAATATCATAATTACATTTTTGTTACAAGCCCTAATATTGTTATTCATGTTATTTCTGATAGGATGCAATGAAGAGTAAAGGTGCCCATACACGGTACAATTATTGTATACAATATCGCATCTCATCGCATTGCATGGGTTTTTCAATGCAATGAGATGAGATGAGATATGGTACAAAAACTACATGCAGCACATACTTTTTGAGCTGTGCAATGAGATGTGTGACGGGAGCGCGCATCTCAACACACCCAATAATTGTACCATGTATGGGCACCTTAAGACCACAGAGTATTTGATGGTTTTAACAACAGACATGTCAGTTGGACAATTTTTTTTCAAAATTGTTCTGGCCTCCCATAAGCTGTGATTGGTTGGTGACGCTTCTCCTGGTCATCAGCTATTGGTATACTTACATTCTGCATGTTGTCTGTAAGGAGTATGACAGATTTCAGGCATGTCTCTCTCGCAATAGAACTGCAAGGTGTTAACTCCCCTACGAGGACATGTGACTCATTTGTTCTACCCTGCAATAGAAAGGACTGCAGTTAATAATAGCACAACAAGGTTTATTCTACTAAACAGAGGAATTGTATTGTAATTACAGATGGAGCCGCTTTCTTTCAGCGGGGGTCTGGCGGTCGGATCACCAACCGCCAGCCGCCGGAAGGGGACGCGCATGAGATGCACGCTTGTCCCCTTCCAATGGAGCTCCCCGCAGATCGCCCCAACCTCCACACACACAACCCCCCCCCCCCAAACCTGCCCATTTCCCTGAAGCGGAGACGAGCAGGGTTCATGTTCCCCACCGCCCAGAAACTGGGACGTGCATGAGACCAGTCAGATGGAGCGCCATCTCACTAGCGGGGACATTCTGGCGAGCTGCAGCAATGACTGAGAGGTGCTCTATCTGTATATGTTTGTCAGTATAAAGCAGGCATTCCCAACCACGGTCCTCAAGGCACACCAACAGTGCAGGTTTTAGTGATATCCAGGCTTCAGCACAGATGGTTTAATCAGAATCCCTCAGATACTAATTAAGTCACCTGTGCTGAAGCCTGGATATCTACAAAACCTGCACTGTTGGTGTGCCTTGAGGACCGTGGTTGGGAATGCCTGGTATAAACGAAGGAATAGCAATTCAAGATTTATTTAAAAATATTTCCAGTGACAATAACCAATCATTAATTAGCATTAATCTATACTTATGTATAATCTATATGATTATCTTAATGAAAAGGTCTTGTATTCTCCAGTAAATGGTCCAAAAAATCCTTTCCTATGTCAAGTATGCGCTTATCCCTGAGTGCCAACGTTGCTGTGACAGATCCTCAAAATATCCACTAATAATGCCAACATCGCTCACAGCGACTGTTCTTTTATTTGGGTGCAATATTTAACTAAACTTCAATTAATTGACTTGGCTGTATTTGTATTTTTTTTATACTAAAAGGGGGATATTCTGGTTCACTCGCAAAGGCAAATCCACTCTCTAATGGACAAAACCATGTGCACTGCAGGTGGGGCAGATGTAACATGCGCAGAGAGAGTTATGGGCCCCATACATCAGCAATTAATTGTGACAATCCTCCATTGTGGAGATGATTGCCACAATTAATCTTTAATGTATGGGCTCCCCCTTTTGGCAATCCCAATCAAAAATGAATAGGGATCGCCGAACGTTTGCAGAATCAGATTTTTAAACATATTTAAAAAATCTGGTTTTATTGGAGTTTCATTTTTGTAAGTGTGGACATTCTAAAGGCCCCCATACATTAGTCCGACTTGTCCTAGGGACAAGTCGGACCCGATTTCCCCTGCAGCTCCCCGGGAGGGGGAAACACGATTAGGCACTTGATGTGCCAAGGTTTGCATATGATAAATCGCATGGATTTATCATATGCAGTCCCCGGGGAGCTGCAGGAGGAGGGAGCCGTGCGGGGGACGGCAGCGGGCGGGGGATGCCGGGTAATTGAGAGCCGAGCAGGGAGAGGCTGCATAGGGACCCGGGCAGGAGGAAGCTGTTGCAGTGGGGTGACAGCGGGAGGCGAGCAGGGAGAACTTGATGACGCTGGCTGCCGGACCGCTGATTGGCTTAGAGAGGTTTCAGCCAATCAATGGCTTGCTAGTCATCTCAATGGGCATTTTTTTTTTAAGTTATCTGTTCCTCGCGGCTCCCGCCGCTGCGGCGCTCCCCGGCAGCCAGCTTTATGTCATCAAGTTCTCCCTGCTCCCGCTGTCACCCCACCGCAACAGCTTCCTCCAGCCCGGCGCCATATGCAGCCTCCCCCTGCTTGGCTCTCTATAGCCGGCATCCCCCGCCCGCTGCTGTCCCCCGCACGGCTCCGGGGCTGGGCTGCACATAAGATTTGGCAAATCTTATGTGCAGCCCGTCCGACCCCGATCCAATGCGCATGGGACCGCGCATCGGATCGGAGGGGATGTCTACAAGTGCGATTTGGGCCAATTTCACTGCCCGATTCATCCGAATCGGGTGAAATCGTTCCCGTATCGCATAGTGTATGGGGGCCTTAACAGGAAAAATCTGCCGATCACTGAAACAAATCTGTAGTGTGTGGGCAAGTCAAATAGATTGAAGAAACCATTTATCTGGGGAAAAAAATCACCGGATCTGAGAAGCAATTAAATGTGATTGCTGATGTATGGGGGCCATTAGATATTTAGAATTTGCCTTTGCGAGTGAAGCAGAATAACCCCAAAGAACAGTGGCTGTTATCGGCATTTTTAGTGGAACTTTTGAGGATCTCTCACAGCAACTTTGGCACTCAAAGGGTTAAGTATGTATTTACCTGGAAGTGAACACACTCATTTGACGGTAACATGTGTTAACATAACAGTTGATATACAGTTGCTGTTTGTATTATATATATATAGGGTATACTGTATATAGGGCCAGCTTCAGATGTGGTTGTATTACAGTACTGTAGCTATTGCTGATGTTACATGACAGCAGCGATGATGGTACTAATACAATAATGCAGCAGGAGGCCTCCTCCATGCTTTATTAATCTGAGCTGTATCCTATGACATTGTTTGCTCATATGCAACACCAACAGGACAGTAGAGAGCCTGGTACTTTTCAGGGGGCGTTTCCTATTTGCAAGAGGCGTTTCCTATTTGCAGGAGGCATGGCCATGCACCCTTAGAATAAAATACAGAAAAAATAGCACTGTCATCCCCGTGGCTACACTGCAGCCCGGCACAAACCAGCATGTGCTGGGTTTAGAAGAGTTACAACTGCCAAATAATGGGGGTCCCACTGTGCCCCCTCCATCAGACCCGAGCCCAGGTAAATAGTACCCCCTCTCTCCAAACTCTCGGCACCACTGAACACCATTGCTCGGCTGCATGAACCATGGGGTTGTGCAAGCCAGGCAACTGCATCTACAATAAAAGGGCCAGAAAATATCCATCCTCTGATGTAGATCCCGGCATATCCTTCTCCAAACCATCAATGACATGCCTACATTTTAGGAAATGGATGCCGTCACCACCCCTCCCAGCCTCCAAGCAGCATTAACCCCTTCAGTGCTTTTTTTTTTTTTTAGGGAGCGCTCCCCACTGGGTGAGGGGATTTTTGGGAGCGTCCCCTAAAAAATACTGCCACTGTGTCTCCCGGGTCTTGGCAACTCCGCTGAGCACATCATCAGCCGCTGGCAACCCGGCAGTGTTAACAAGGTCACGCCGCACACATCCCTGGAGGTGGGGCCGGGGAGCAGGAGCCATACAGCGCTCAGCTGCGCTGTCCGGCACTAAGCAGCGCAGACAGTGGCAATCCTGAGATTTTCCAGGATTGCCAGTCTGGGCACTGGAGCACAACCCAGAAAATTCTTGGAAGTACCACTGAAGTCGGACACTGTACTGCATCCCTGTTGCGGACCTGTACTGAACATCAGCTCTTTGTGACATGCAATGCAGCTCTGACTGTCCACATTTGAATTAGGCTTATAACAATGCATAGACACAGTGGTGGAACTTTTGGGTGGTGACCACAGGTGCAAAAATATAATTTGGGCCCTTCCCCTCCACCCCAACCCATGTTCACAATATGTAACACATCAGTGGGTGACAGGGAGAAGCAGAGGGTTACAGGGAGAGGTAAGAGGAGACAGGGGGAGGCAGAGGTTGACAGTGAGAGGCAGGGGGAGGCAGAGGCTGACACGGAGAGGCAGGGGGAGACCGTAAAATACAGTGGTAGACATGGAGGGTGACGGGGCAGCCTTAAATGTCAGAAAGCAAGAAACATCTACAGTACAGTAGCTATGTACAGCAGATTTCTTAAAAGTAACCCACATAAGACAATGTCTTGCCTTAGATAGTACATAGTAACAGTTGCCATGGAAAGTATAGGCCTTTCCGTCAAAAGTGGTGAAATGGGACCCTCCTTCAATGGCGCAAACTCCAGGGCAGGCGCGGTCTGTGCAGTTCCATCTTCCCGAATCACAGAAGCTGAAATAGGAACATTGTAGAAATGGTAAATCATACGAGACTAAAACAAGTCCAAAGCTTCCGTACAACATGTTCCAATGACTATTGGTATAACAATCACACTGACTACAGCATATAGGAAGAATTATATATTACTGGCTCTTACGGACATATACAGTAGGCTTTTTTATGCTTTGCGGTGTTGCACACAGAACATGGTTTCTGTTATGCATTTAAAACTCATTATAGCTGTATTATTCTGAAACTTTCATTCGTTTCCAAATTTGGCCCCATTTTTAAATGGGAGGGGGTTCTGCGCATGCAAAGAAATAAGAATTTCATTTGTGCTCATTTCATTTCTCGCTATGTTCAGCTCCCTGCCAATGTTTATCTGGTTTGGATCTGCATTGTCTTTTCTCATTCCTCGAGTCTCCCTTGCCGCAGCGGTAAATTACCACAATTCGCAGCTTTTCAGGGGCGGGGCTAAACATGTAAATTGTGCCCCACCCCTCATCGAAGACCTGCAAATTGTGGGATTTTCAGTATTGAGGGTGGAGCTTGATGATGTCTACATCAGGCCCGGCCCCCTGAAGTGCTGCTGACAGTCTCCTTTTCGGGCTTCTCTCAGAGAGGAGACTTTAAAAGTAGGTAACCCTGTCATGAGCTAATCCAAGCCTTCTCCAGATTTTTTTTCAATACAAAACCCGTAGGGGAGGGGGGAGGAGGAGGAGGAGGCACCGCAGAGGGGAGGGAGCCGGGCAGCGCTGAAGCTGCCTGAGTTCAGTGATTGAACTCAGCAGCGCTGCACAGCTGTAAACAGTGGCAACCTCGAGAATTTCCCGGGCTTGCCAGACTGGGTACTGTGGCACAGCCCAGAAAATTCTCGGGATTGCCACTGAAGGGGTTAATGGCAACAAGTTACCATATGATTTACAGTAGGTATTTTAATAATATATATATATATATATACCATTTTGTTTCTTACCATTCATCACAGTCATTCTGCATTGTTTCTCCTGGTTTATACAGTATCCCTCGATGTTTGCAGTGGCACTCACTAACTGCCACACATCCCTTGTTAGTGTAATCATCCTGCACAGTGCCTGGAAAGTAGGTAAGGTGTTAACATGTGTTTTTTATGTACTATTCCCTCTGTACAGTATTTATACTAAATCCGGGATTCCGACTGTCGGAACATCCCGGGTTGTTTTTGTTCAGCTCGTCAGAAACTCGACAGCCAAAATTCAATGTTCTGGCTATCAAGTGTCGGAAAGTGGGTGTGTTGGCCAAAACAGACCGGGATTGTCGAAAACAGATGTGAATTTGCCAATACGCAGCCGTTTTCGACAAAACAGGTCCGACTTTGTCATATATATATATATATATATATATATATATATATATATATATATATATATACTTCCCACCCCAATACAATTCTACCTGCCACAGACAATAGGAACCAACATAGTGATAAGATACTGTCCTCAACCCTCCCCTCCTTCATACACAGCACTGGAGGAGCAGGGTGACATAGTGTGACCTACAGCACTTAAACCTTTTATCTGAGTGTTACTTGTCCAGGTCTTAAAATTCCTCATGCCTTTGATGCACACTAAAGATGTTCCTAATTATCAAAGCCATTCCTGACTGTTAATGATTTCTTATCTGTATACTTACTGTACTGTAAATATAGGAAACACCGTAGCCAGTGATTTATACGTGACTTATTGTAGGTGGTCAAGTTCTGTTTTTATATAATTGCTTTGCGTAGAGCAATATAAAATGTCATTGTCATTGATATAGTATAATATTTATACACATCTTACCTGCTGGACAGAAGCATCCATCCATGTAATGCTCCTCACACAGACTGTGTATCTCTAGGTGGGAGCAGGAATTCTTGCAAGGGGAGCCGCTCTCTTGGTAGATCATGTTTGCCGGACATTGCTTAGCTGGAAAAATACATTAGAAATTTATGTTGATAGAGAAAAAAACACATTTACCTATATTTGTGTATAAATCTAAATCATCATCTGAAGGCAGATAGCACATGTTTGTGTGACCCCCAGTGATTGGCTGAGAGACAGGGAGCGCTGTGCTGGATGATCTGCCACTTCTATACTGTCATTTTGAGCAGAACTGTCAGGCTTGACGCCCACCCGTACCCACTGGCCCGAAAAACTCTCGAGACCCTGTAGCCTACCCCATAGCCAGGCCTTTTCTAACAACAAAAAATCCATTTAGGTACCCGGCGGGACCCCCTAAACCCATAGTGCCCTAGGTAGCTACCTATGTTGTCTTGTGGAAATTCTGGCTGAGTATTTCAGTATGTGAGTGTGAAGAACTTGCGGGTCGTAGTGAGACTCAGTCTAATTGGGTGATAATATTGGTTTGGAATAGATACTGTATAGTGAAGTGCGCTAGTGGTGGTGCCATGGCATAACAAGCATTGCAGTCACAGTAGATGATGCCAGGAGCTGGGTTTCCCAGCAGTGCAGTATTCATGTAAGCATGGACTCTAAGGGGAAAATGTACTAAGATGGGAGTTCTATTGAAGATGAGATGTTTTACATAGCAACCAATGAGATTCTACTTGCTATGGGCAAAATCCCATATTAGTAAATGTACCCCTAAGTATCTCACTTGTATGAATTAAAGTTCATGCATCCAACTTGTTCAAAACTTACATGATTTTTTTAATTACCAAGGTATCAGTTGAAAACATTATTCATTCATGTTCCACCTTCATTTCCGTGTTCTATACTTTATTTATATGACCATACACCTTAAGCTGGCCATACACATAATGACCTTCATACGACCAGATTGTATGCAGGTGGTAAGAGCGATTAAACGAGGGATTGTACAGGTAATTGCTTTAAAAGCACATATGATCAGCTTAGGACAACAAGCAAAGCTGAGTGATCATACGTGCAGCACGACCTGCGGGACAGCACATCATACCGATATACCTCACGATGTGCACACAATTCATCGGCCAGACCCATTGGCCAGTTTCAAACATTTTTTAATGGGTGGGAGAGGCACCAAGTTCCAAATTGCCTCTAGGCAACTGGGATGAACTTCAGTGATCTACTAGCCATATAGAAAGTCCTTATTGCATATTGTATGGAGAACAATAATACTTACGACAGAAGTTGTCTCTTCTCCAGTTACCCGGGCGTCCTCCTGCATGAGAGCACTGTCTGGAATACTCTGTGATAGTGCTGCACAGGCAGAAGGTGTCTTGGGATTGATCACAGGAGCACATGTCCAGCATACAGGCCTGGATGTAGGGTTCCATATTGAGGAGACTTTGACAGTCTGAAAACGCAGATTGTGCCAAATGTTCTTCACAGACCTTGCGCTGAGGGGAAATAATACTGTGTGAGTGTTATTTGTCCGGAAATTTGGGAAAGGTTCCGTGCAGAGTGAAAATAATAATTCCGAGACATTATTGTTTAGTCATAAAATCACAGTAAGTTCCTTTCACATTTCAAATTCACATTTAAAAAGACTAGAAGACTAGAGTTTTCTCAGGCAAAATCATTATTACTGTTCACTAATGATGACCATGGTTATTTTGCTGTGTGCACTATAACACTGATACAAATGTGTATAATCTACAATAACTGACACTAAAAGCAAGCAGTTGTTGATACAGAGGTTTCTTTCTTCCTGTTATCCAAATTGGGCATTGGATCTGATTGTAACCCAGGACACAATCTGTTCTTCCTGAGTTAATATGGACACCCCCCCCCCCCTGGATCGCGATTACTGTCAGAAAAGCAGCGCCAGAATTTCAACATCAATGAGGATGCCGGCATCGGAATCCCAACTGCTGGGTTGCCAATGGTAAGTATGCAGAGGGGGTTAGGGATAGACTGGGAAGGGGAGGGTTAGTTTTAGGCACTAAGGGGGATTTAGGGATAGGCTGTGGGGGTGGGGGTGAAGGTAAGGGTTCGGCTGCGGGGAGGGATTGTTAGAGTTAGTCACTTAGATGGAAGGGTTGTGCTGTGGGGCAGGGGGTTTAAGTGGCAGGGTATGGGGTTAGGGTTACTCACTAGCAGGGGCGTGCGGTGAGGTAAATGGCTCGAGTCCCAGGCAAGTACCAGAGCCAGATATGCACACAATATATAAGCCATGGGGTACATGCCATCATAGGTGGCGATTCTGTGGGTGCTCAAGGGCCCGAGCACCCACGGAAATTGATGAGCACCCACGGGCCCGAGACCCGCTGATGGGCCGCCATATTAACTTGCTAATTTGCAGCTGCAGCACCCACATTGCCGGACACGCCACCTGGGAAACAGTATGCCGGCAAGAGTGTATTCTGTCCGCGGAGTACCTGCACTGTGGGGGCATTTATGTACCTGCACTGTGGGGGCATTTATGTACCTGCACTGTGGGGGCATTTATGTACCTGCACTGTGGGGGCATTTATGTACCTGCACTGTGGGGGCATTTATGTACCTGCACTGTGGGGGCATTTATGTACCTGCACTGTGGGGGCATTTATGTACCTGCACTGTGGGGGCATTTATGTACATGCACTGTGGGGGCATTTATGTATGTGGAACTCTGTTGCCGTAATTTGAATTTTGGAGACAACTGTGCTCCGTAATATAAATTTGTATTATTTTGTGGCCACACCCCTTCCCCATGAAGCCACTCCTCTATAGTTTTGGCATGAGCACCCACCAGTAAAAACATAAATCGGCACCTATGCATGCCATCATTATACACATGTGCAGTAGTATACAGTACACTGCTGGATATTCGCTGAGTTTTGATAACAGATGTGCAGAAAAGTTTTGACTATAAAAATTAATAGAATAAATAAAAATTAAATTTTTGTTATAAATTCTTTGTATTTTTTACATACTGTATCAATTCAAAACTCCAGCATATACGCTAGTATGACAGGAAAGGCTGTGCCTCACCTGCCTTATCCCACTGAGGGTCATCTGTATGTACCCGGTCCTCCAAAGACATAATGTTACAGTAGATTATCTTAGACCAGTGAAAACTTTATCAGTAGGAAAATTAAATTGTGAGCAGCTCAGTTGGGACACTGGCCCTTATTCAGATCTGATTGCAGTACAAATGTGTTCTCAAAATGGGCAAAACTATGTGCACTGCAGGTGGGGTAGATTTAACATGTGCAGAGAGAGTTAGATTTGGGTGAGGTGTGTTGAAACGAAAATCTCATTTGCATTGTAAAAATAATGCAGCCAGTATTTACCCTGCACAGAAATAAAATAACTCACACAAATCTAACTCGCTCTCTACATGTTACATCTGCCCCATCTGCAGTGCACATGGTTTTGTCCATTTTGAGAACAAATTTGTACTGCGATCAGATCTGAATAAGGGCCACTGTCCAATGTGCCTAAAAAAAAATATCTGATTCTGGGGAGAATATATAAAGCAAAATGGCCAGCCAAAATGCTTCCAACAGACATTTTACAGGCTGCTCTTGAAATATGACAGTTGGGAGCTGATTGGTTGGTACTTTATTTTTCTCCACGGATTGATATATCTCCCTCACTGTGCTGTCACTGTATAAAATAATGCATCCTATTAACAACACATTTGCTGTCTGCACTGGTATGTCTGTATAGGACACAAATCCCAGAATGACTTCTCCTAAGTACAGGATGTTATCATGCTACCCTAATAAAATATATTAATGCCAATTTATTATAATTAGCAGCATGTGTCACTCTGAGGAACATGCCATACAGTGATGTACGTGCCTGGAGATGTTACTCACATATTGGGAACAGAGTGATGTGTCCACCTTCTGCGTTTCATCTAAGTCTGTGCAGTCATCATTTGGGTCATGGATATTCTGAAGATTTCCAAATTGCACAGGACTGAGAGTGATATCTGTGGTTCAAAGATACAATGTAACATATATATATATATATATATATATACATACATATACAAGGTACATATGTTTAATACCCCTTTCACACTGCACTAATAATCCGGGATCGACCCAGGTTGTTGCCGAGTCGACCCAGGTCACTGTGCGGTGTGAAAGGCCATTTTTAAAAATCACTGGTCCAGCAACCCAGCAATCTGACCCAGTTAAAAGAAGGGTTGGACACGGGTTGCTGGGCAGTGTGAACAGGTAACCCAGGTCCCGTTCACCCTGTAGGGAGGAGGCAGTGTCAGCTCCAAGCGCTGCCTCTCCCCTGCTCCCCCCCTACACACACACACACACACACTTCACGATGTCAGCGACCCGACTTATTGCTGGGTCACTGTGGGGAGCCTCTCCTTGTGAATGCTGGGTCGCTCCCAGGATGGACCTGTGTCCAATCCCCTGGGTGCAACATGGCATTTGTGATGTGAAAGGGGTATAAGCTGCCCTTACACTGTCAGATCATAGGGCATTATTCTAGTTCACTCTTGGAGGTAAATTCCTTCTCAGATGGACAAAACCATGTGCACTGCAGGGGGGCAGATGTAACAGGTGCAGATAGAATTAGATTTGGGTAAGTTATTTTGTTTCTGTGCAGGGAAAATACCGGCTGCTTTATTTTTACACTGCAATATAGATCTCTTTGAAGAAAAACCCCACCCAAATCTAACTCTCTATACAGATGTTACATCTTTCCCCCTGCAGTGCACATGGTTTTGTCCATTTGAGAAGGAATTTGCCTCTAAGAGTGAACTAGAATAAGGCCCATAGTGCAACCAGCAGGGACAATTTGGGAACTAAAAGTGGCCCTGAAGAAGTGGCCTCAGGTGAGCGGCACCAACACCGTATAGGTGGGAATTAATACATCACTACACATTTTAAACATAAACATAAACCTGTGAATATCACAAATAGCCCCATACCTGACCAGTGGACCCCAAAAACTTCACAGGCATTGATACACCCCCAGATAGCACCCACTCCTGTCCCTTTAGCAGATGTCACAATGGATAAGATGGGCGCCCACAATGTATTTAGATGGATGACAACAAGGGCTGTTTGTGTGGGATGCAGTAAGGGGAACAGGGCCACTACTCTGGGCAGGGCCACACCATAAGAAAAAGTCACTGGCTGACAGGTGGCCTCACAGGTGCGTCGGCCTCCCAGGAATCTTCCCTGTAATTTCTATGACCAATCCGCCGCTTGCTGCCAGTATATGGAAAATACCTTTGTTCAGTTCAGACACAAACATGAGTGAACAAATGGAATGGATCGGACCATTCAGGGTTGTAATCCAGTCAGCTGCTTACATTTATCTGGTCCCATGGAGATGAAAGCTGTGCATGTTGCCTAATCATAGCTAGTATCTGACATTTTCCACCAGGCCTGATAAACATCTGATCAATATTGCTGATTGGAATTAAACAACATTAAAACCCCATACACACTAAACGACGGGTGCCGCAACCAATATAATTAACAATATCAGCCGTGGCTGCGAGTCTAGATATTGTGTGTACACACTGAACGATATCGACCACCGATATCGTTCAATGACATCACTGGGACCTGCTGAACAGGCAGGTTGTTTGTTTATATAGCCAAATTGACCTGCCTGTTCAGAAAACATCAATCATCGTTACCAACGCAGGGGAGCGTACACACTAGATGATATTGTGTACAATATCGCTAATGCATATGGTGCTTTAGGTCTCATAAATGCAGGAAATCGTAGAATATGTCATATAAAATGGTAATCCAAATTGCTCTGTATTAGCATGTTACATAATGGTGCAGCTAGCCCATACCTCTAGCTACTGTATCTTGGTCTGCCCAGTGAAATATTGGAAACATACTAATACCATGTTTACACAGAAGATGCTGGGTTGCACCTGGGTTTTTGGACCCGGCTCCAACCCGGGTGAAACCGTGCCGTTGACCCCTTTTACACAGCGTCCCCATCTGGCATAATGCCGGGTGGTGATGCCGGTGGAGGCGGTGTTCTAAGTGGCACTCGTAGATGACATCATCTCCAAGATGACATCATCTCCACACACAGGCAACCATTCACCTCCTCCCAGGCTCCACTGATACCTGCAGACAGCACCTGCTCAACCTCTGGACTGACTACAGGATGCTGCATTTGGGAGGTATGGGCTCCACCATTGGTGGAAATGGGTCCCGGGTTGGATGGGTATGGTATGGCAGTCTCACAGGGGGGATCCCAACGGTCAGTATGCCGATGTCGGAATCCCAACTGCCAGTGCTCTGACAGGGGGCGAGCACAAAGAAGCCCCTTGCGGACTTGCTGCGCTCGCCAGGCTGCGGGCTCAGTGGCTCACTTCATTCCCCACAGGTTCTATTCTGCCTCTATGGGGGTCGTAGACCTCCACAAGCGAGAATAGCCCCTGTCAGTTAGGAACGGAAGTCGGGATTCTGACGTCAGGATACTGACCATTGGGATCCCCCCTCTCGGGCAGTCATCCGGCACCCGAGTTGGATGACCCGGGATATCCGTTTACACTGCTCCTGAACCTGGGTCTCGCCTGTGTTCAATCCGGAAAACTTTTCGGGTTGAATTGACGGGTAACTGGACCCAGGTTTTTATTTTTACCCACATACGGGTTATTGTTTTTATGTAAAAGTGGTATTAAGGGAATCTTACTGTGTACGCATCATACAACAACAAAGACTTGCATTTTTTAAAATGTTCAGCTTGTTAAACCGTAGCTAACCAATTATTGTACGTTAGCAATAAAGCAGATAGTAATTGGCTCGCAAATAATTGTAATACCGGAAAATTAACACTTCATTATGATATAGGATTACTGATAATATGTTTATCAATGTAAATTGTGCATACTGTATGTCAATATAAGAAACATGGCAACAAGCTGCTTATTGTATAGACATGTCCCAAGTGTACTGACATTGCACAATCGGTTGCCAGATCTGACAGTTATTTTTATCCGCTGTGTTCTTTCCATTCAAATAATAAGAGATCCATACTTGGTAAAGTTCATGCAGCGAACCAGTTTGTCCAGATCACTTACCCCCAGAAAGAAACTCATTATAGATAGGAATGCCATTATAATCCCCGCACAGACCACAGGTGTGGTTGTTATACTTCGGGTCAAGCTCCAGCTGAGTAGAAGAAAAGAATGAATCATATTACTGGCCCAGGAAATAAATAAACCACTCTTGCTAGAAAGGACCCTATAGTTCTGTTTACTATGCCAGGAAATTAGCATGTTGATGTGTGGTACTATTACATGATCTGTATGTCAGAGGTGACTTGTTACATAACTGATAACAAGAAGGAAAAAGGAACGATGGACAGAGTGCTGCTGTCACAGCGCACAGGGACAGGATAGAGCCACCTGGGGGAACAAGTTTTATTTGAACCTTTGCCAATCTGTTTATCATGTTAGCTCATGCTGCCAGGTGTCAGTAATCCACCTCCTAAGTACAGTACATGGAAAGAATATCTGACTAGTATTACTATTATTATCATTTATTTATATAGCGCCACAAGGGATCTGCTGCGCCCAGTTACAGACTTTATAAACAAGTAAACAAAACAAGAAAACTGTAACTTTATATATATTGCTCAGTGTCCCATTTTCATCAGTGACAGTCGCTGATGAAAAGGAGCCTCTCTGCCGGGGGAAACAGCTGATCTCCAGGAGGAAGCCGCAGGTCGCAGGAGCATGCTCCTGTGACCAGCAACCATTGCAGGGATGGTTGCGGGAGCACACTCCCAGCGTCAGTCGCCCCGTATACATGGGAATATGGTCACTCTGGGACTATATCCCCAGCAATTCTTGCTAGAATCGCACCATGTGTACAGAGCTTTACAGAGGGTTCTGGGATAATGGGTCGACAAAGTCTAGGTCAACAGTCACTAGGTCGACAACTATTGTTCAACTCCTAAGAATCACTGGCGTAACTAGGACTCCACAGCCCAAGCGGTGGCAGGGGGGAGCAGGCTCCATAGGGGTGCAGGGTACCGGCGCTGTAACCTGCGGGAGCAAGAGGACAGATACAGCGTGAGGCCAATCTTTTGAATTTTCAATTCTGCCGCCGCTGTCCGCAGTGTCCGCTCACTCAGCGCTTCCCGGACACTGCAGACTGCCCGCTCCACTGCGGGGGGGGAGTATTTCCCAGAGACTGTTTTGCGGGGGGGGGGAGAGAATAATTTCTAGTCAAGCCATTGCTAAGATCGGTCAACATACTCTAGCTCGAGAGTGACAGAAGGTTGACATAAGCTTAAGGTTGACATGTACATGGTCGACATTCAAGAGGTCAACGTGCATTTTTCATGATTTTTTTGGTGTCTGTGTTGACATTGTCGCTGTGCTAGGCACACTATAAGAATCTATCTCTATGCCCATTTGGATAGTAAAGTATGAACCTAAAAAATCCAAGAAAAACTCTTTTGAATGTTAATCATGTACATGTCGACCTTAATCTTGTGTTTAAATGTCTGTCATTGTTGACCTAGGGTATTTCGATTGTGGAGAGATTGGTAAAGATTGGGGAGAGATAAAGTGGAGAGAGAAAATGTACCAAGCAGTCAGTTCCTAACTGACGTTGTACAGACTTTGTTTGAAAAATGTATGCTAGGAGCTGATTGGTTGGTACTTCATCTCTCTCCAAGCTTTGATATACAGTATCTCCCACTAGCTGCTTTGATGTGTTGCTCACCATGAGTGCATCTTCCTTATTCCACATGAGGGTCAAGCCTGTCTTTGCGTACACCTTGAAGTAGGCATCTGTTTTGTGAATGAGGATCCCAAAGCTGTAGTATGGTGTCTTGGCACTGCAAGATAATTATTAAAAATAAAAATTCTGAACGTCCTACAAATCCGTAACAGTTTCATTTGAAAAAGTCAAGTGGCACAATTTAATTTTATATGTTGCTTTCAAATCTATTACATCACAGATGCTCCATTGGGAACAGGTTCACCTGCTAGATTACAACGATGATATTTCAAATGTAAAATTTATTGAGATGTATCCTACTGCCAAACACAGGATTAATATCAAATGTCTTATCCCCTTTACTTTGATATACATAGCATAAAAATATAATATACTTAAGTATGGCATGTAAGGATGCTGGAAAAGTACCATCTGCAAAGAGCATTGAATAATAAATATACCGGTACGACCTTGACTTAGAAACCATATAGTTCTGGGCCCAGGCAGAAAGGGGGGCCCAGGACTATAATCCTTCATAAAAAAAGTTCACATTTCCCTTGAAGCAATGTAGAGATTGATTTGTGCAGCCAGTGCTGCAGACAGGTCTCACCGGGCACTCCAGGTGTCAGAGAAAGGGAAGGGGGGCCCTGCCTATTTTGTCAGAACCGGGCCCCACAATTTCTGGCATTTTGTTTTTTGCGTGCGATTTAGGTGATTGGCTGTTCTACAGGATGCTAGAGATGTACACCTATTACCATATGCCTGTTATTCCGATGCCTGTTTGATCTCGCGTATGATTTGGACACTTTTCATCCAAAATATCGAATTAAAAAAGGACCAAATCGCTGTGGATTCGCCCTACTGTATGGGCACCTTTACTCCTTTATACAGTACACAAGGTTTAAGGCTTAGACAGCACCCAAACTGCACCTAATCTGTTATGTTGCTATCCAATAAAAAATTGAAAAAATGCAGCCAGAATATACAGTAGTATATACAGACATAATATGCATTGATTCTTTAGGGGAAATTTACTAAGATGGGAGTAATGTTTCACATGGTATGTTGCTATGGGCAACCAATAACAATCTACTTATTGTTTATTTAGCACCTTCTCAAACAGTGGTTCTCAAACTCCGTCCTCACAGTGCACATTTTCCAGGTCACCTGACAGGTGCCCTCATTACTGACTGACATTTTAAAAGATCCACAGGATGAGCTAATTATTTCACCTGATTCTGTGAGGAGACCTGCAAAACATGCACTGTGTGGGGTCCTGAGGACCGAGTTTGAGAACCTGTGTTCTAAAAGATACTAGACTGAATCTGATTGGTTGCCCATAGCAACAACTCATGTGAAATATAACTCCAATCTTAGTACCATCTCCCCCTCTGAGTTTGAGCTTTGTAAAGTTTTTTCATTCTTTTTTTTTTTTTTGCTTAAAATTCTGAAGCATCATAAAATCCCTACAGTGTTAGGCTGATTTCATTCAAGTTTTTCTATTTTCCCAGTATTTCCAGAATAAATATAAAGACTTTACAGTATAATATAGAATACAGTGACCAGCTTTCTAAAGTAATTTATAGTTACCAATGCTTTATGGATGTATGGGATTATTTGATAATGAAATCCTTGTCATCTAATGAGACTGAATTACTTTTATATGTTATCTAACCATTGTCATAGCTGTTTGGTCACTCATGTTTATTTTACCTTATACAAGGAAGCAAAGGCGTAGGTGCAAGGGGCAGGGCTGGCAACAGAAATCTTGGGGCCCAGTACACTGATATCTCTGACGGGCCCCTCTAACCCCGCCCCCTTGAGCAAAACATTTTTAGTATAATGCATATTGAATGTGTTTTTTTATTGTTACAAAAGAAACATAATTAATATTCACTAATACTGGAGGAGGGTCCGACTAAGTACCCTTACAGGAACCGGGGGGTGCCTTTATAAACCATTGCTAGGCACTGCACTGCCGCAGCTATGCTTACAGCCCCTGAATGCCTCAGAACCTTGAGGCTCCTCACAAGCTTGAGGCCCGGCACAGGTGTCCCCTTTGACACCCCCCCCGTCGCCTGCCCTGGCAAGGTGTGCAGCTGCTATGGGGCCCAGCGCTGAGAGGGGCCCACTTTGCCTGTCAAAGTATCATATGCTGTATACATTTTTCAGCATTAGGTGATAAATAGGGGCCCTTACAAACTTTTGCTATGGGGTCCACAGGTATCTAGTTATGCCACTGCAAGGAAGAATTATCCAAACTGGGGATACAGATCACCCACTGTGGCAATGACACATCTATCCATTGTGTATGTCTGCCTCCTCATAACAAAATGGTTTAATCATTTCCATATACTTAATAATTAATGCTATAAATGTTTATGGCTCCTATATTCTGTAATCTGTTGGGATCCACCTCAGAGTGCTCACCATATGTTCTAAGACACATATAAGATGTGGCATAACCATTAAGAAACTCCACTTTAATTGCTTTTATCCAATGCACCGCACCCAAGGAAACACCTTGTACAAATGCCAGTCAGCACCCTGGACCTACAAGGAGACAGCTGCTCTATGTAGAAGCTACCGTGTCAAAAAGTAAGTATTCAGCTTACTTATGTAACACCTACCTTAACCCTCTGAACACCAACATCTCTGCGAGACATATGCAAGATATCAGCTAAAAATGCCAGCGTCGTTCACATTTGTTATATAAATTCAAGTAAAAAAATGTTGTATAAAAAAAAAAAAGATGATATTTCCTGTATAAGGTAAACATCACAGGTCGTTATGATGAATAAAAATGTTTGCGCGGCAATTTTCACACCTGTTTTGACAAAGTCACTTGGCACTCAAAGGGTACTGTATTTTACTAATGGAGCCTACACATGTAGAGACCCCCTTGAGCTCAGAACGCTCAGCAAGATCACTCAACACACAGCAATGTGTCAGCGCTGTGTGCCCAGCCAATTGTCAGGGCCAGTGTTCTGTGAACACACTGGCTGTGACCCCAGAGACCCCGGTGACCCCAACGATTAACTAGATTTATCCAGCTTGCTAGTGAGATCACTTAGAAAATGAATCTACAGTGATTGCCATACTTTTTATCTTTGACTATCGGCAAAAAAAGCTAAACCATATCTACAGTACAAGTCCTATGTGGAAGAATTAAGCAATGATCACAGGACATAACTGATAAGCGGACATCAGGCCTAATACAGAATTTATAGCAAAGCACATTTTTTCTCAAATGGACAAAACCATGTTGCACTGTCGGTGGGCAGATGTAACACGTGCAGAGAGAGTTATGGGGCCTACACACGCAGCAACACTGCTGAGTGTTCTGTTCTGAGAACGCACAGCAAGATCTTTGAGCACATAGTAATGTATCAGCACTGTGGGCCTTATTCTAGTTCACTCTTTCTGACAAAATCCTTCTTAGATGGACAAAACCATGTGCACTGCGGGGGAGGGGGGGGGCATTTTTCTATAGGCCCTCATTCTGATTTACCCGCAAAGCTTCAAAATTCACAGCTTTGTGGGTCATCTAATCATTGCCCGCACGAAGGTGCGCATTCAGATTTCCCCCGCACGCATGCGAATGGGTGTTTTGCATAAACATCCATTCACAGCTTGCGTACGGGCCAGAAATTATACGATGGTCGCCGACCATCAATTGATTTCTCTAATAATAGATCTGCGGCACTCCTGTACAGGAAGAGGGCGGCAAGCTGACATCCGGTGATGGTGATTTCCCATAGGTGCTACCCATGGCCACCGCCCCACGCCCGTCCGTACTGCTATGTGCGAACCGGTCAGCAAATAATCCATTTGCTGCAACTGCTTGCACAAAGCTGCTGCACATGCGCATAAAAGTTTATGCACATGCGCAGTAGCCAAACATCGCTACCCTGAACGAACACGCAGGGGAGCGCACAGACCAGAATCAGGGCGTTAATACCCTGTATTAGGGATGTTGGGAGCGACGTATTAAAAAAAAGTTGATAGACGTGTTAAGAAAAAGAAATGAATTGGTGCAAGAAATAAAAAATTTAATTTTCTCTGCCTTTATTATATTGTCCTTTATTTTTATTATGTATATACTGCTGAGTTTATGTATAGATTTGGTCCCTTTTAAGGGTCTTTAATATCACCTTTGGTGTGTCATACTCCACAATTATCAGCTACGGATTTCAGCAGTCCATTTATTCTTTGTGTTTTAGTACAATATCATTTTTTTGAGATAGTTATATTCTGATACCTGTCTTCACACACAATCTTTATTAACAAGCAAGCATCTGATACAAATGTTTCTAGTAGTCTGTAAGAGAAGCCTCAGTGGAAACAAATGTGTCAGTACGTTTCTCTGTCTGGGGTTTACTTCTCTACTGAATAGACTAGAGCATAAGTACTGTTCACTGCTCACTTTTGCTGCGGTTCATAGATGCAGGTTATGATTTTTCTCCCGTTCGGCCACATGCAAGGGAATGTGTTGGGTAACACACCCCCTCACATGCTAGCGATAGGATTCGGGAGGGGGGGGGGTGACTTTCGGTGGGGTGGCATGTACCTGTTCACTAAGCTATGAAAATCAGCAGCCTAGCGAACATGTTTGAATCCTGCCCTATATGCAGTGTGCACCTGGGTGATCAGGTATATACCACAGATGTATTGCAGTGTCACAGGAGCATCTACTAACTACTAGAGTTGTTTTTCTGTCTGAATAATAAGCTACTGCAGTGACGCCTGCTCAGCATAAGGCAGCTCATGCTCACTGTAAGCACATTCATTCCTGGAACACACTTTGGAAGTGTTTGGAAAACTATATAATAGTGCAAATATGCACGGTTGCACAATTGCAAGATGTGTGCATCTCAGCACCAGTACTGTATGTGCCAGGTTTATAGAAGGGATATTATCAGATTAGATTTTGCCCATTAAAAAAAAATATAATTAGTAATAATAGGGCAGTCTGGATGGTGTCATGGTTAGCTGTACTGCCTCACAGCACTGAGGTCATGGGTTCCATTCCCACCATGGCCCTAACTGTGCGGAGTTTATATATTCTCCCTCGTGTTTGCGTGGGTTTCCTCTGGTTTCCTCCCACAATCCAAATATAGGTTAATTGGTTCCCTACAAAATTATCCCTAGAATGTCTGTGTGTATACATAAATGTGGTATGGAATATAGATTGTAAGCTCCACTGGGGCAGGGACTGATGTGAATGTTCAAATATTCTCTGTACAGCGCTGCGGAATATGTGTGCGCTATATAAGAAACTGTTAATAAATGAAGTTATAATAATTATAATTAGGAGATCTCAGGTCAGAGGCAGGATACTGTTTATAGTTGTTTTCTGGGCATACACAAGACCATAATACATTCTTACATCCAACTCTTCATTAGCCCAAGGCTTATACCATAAAGTAATCAGTCAGGGTTGTAACAGGGTACGTAAGTCGGAGGGTTGGACATGGTCACTGTCCCATTGACACTGTTCTAAGCTTTTGGGGTGCCTGTAAGTTTGCCCAATTTCTTGTAGAAACACAGAGCACATCCTTCATTGCTTGTGTGTTAACACCTGGCATGTCCTTGGGATGCATGTGATGACAAGCTCCCCGCTCCTGACCCCCCAATTTAGTGAGGTCATGATGACACATGTGCGGGGGACTACATTGTCTGCCGGCACAGGAGGACTCTGCAATGGGCCTTGATCAGTGCTATAGATATACTGTATACAATGTAGGTTTTTTGTAATGAGGATGACATTGTTATTATCCATTAAGATAGTTTTCTTTATAATATGAAATATGTAACTGTGCTGTTTAAGAAAGCAATAACTATCCGTACCAATATCTTCAGCATGGCTAAGAATAACTGAGAAATAATGTTAGACAAGTTCTATCAACCTTCACTTTATATAAATGGTAAATTTGTCATTGCATGAACCTGGTAGAAGGAGAGAGCAAGGCAAAAGGGAGAATAAGGACTATATAATATTTCATTAGCACATATATAGGTAGAATAAATAACATGCAAAAGTATAAAAATAATACAAGCTATGAAGGAAACAAATGAAACATCAGGATTTCACAAAAACTCACATGGCCCCGTTCACCACCACTATGCTGCTCTTCAGTTGAATGATGACATCTTTGATGGTGACGGTAATCTTGTCTATGAGCGGATGACCACTGTCTATTGACCGGTGGACGTGGATGGAGAATTCCTTATAGGAGTCTCCACAGTCGGAGGCCAAGTTGTAGCTACAGCTGCCAGGAAACTGGTAAAAGTCTCCATCAAAGGTCTTGAAGTGATAGTTTCCCCATGTACTGCAGACGTAGTGCCCATGATTACGGACTCGACCTGTTAAGTGTTGATACAGTTTGGTTAAATTAGTATCAAGTTACTATAATCTCTGAAAAGCTCTACTATATAACACATTTACCATAGCTACAACTTTTAATGAATCAGCTATAACTACTGCACCACTTAAATTAGCAAGTACTACAGTATATCATGTTCAATACAGTCATCTAAAGTCTACAATGACAAATACTGTAGTCTAGGACCTAGTATATGATTGGAGTGTATGCTCTTGCTCACTGTAAGAATTAAACCGGTTCATGCTCAATTTTGACATCACTTTTTTTTTTTAGTAACACTTTAAAATAGGTAATTATTATTTCACTGAAAGGGTAACAGATACTGTAGTTTGAACTGTTTCCAACAAAGGTGGCGAGGGCTTATGGCACCATGTATGGGATAGAACGAAGACTATGCTAAATCTGAGCAATATGATCAAATGGGGTCTTCTATGGGGGGATTTCATGAGTTCAAAACTGTCAGACTAGATCACACTAAGTTCCTGCTGTGGAGAAGCTGAATAAATAACTAATATGGAAATATACATAGGTTTAATATACGTATTCTGAATATTACGTTTTCCAGCCTTTCTCCTTGTATTAACAACCACCACATTTTGCTTTTGTATAACTGTTCATTGTATAAGCAAATATACTGTATGTTTATATATATATATATATATATATATATATATATATATATATATATATATATATATACTCGCATACAGTATATGTACTGTAAATACAGCAAGCACAACCCTGTATTTCAACTATTATACCCAGTGTATGGATACATTACATTTTCATCATAAAATAATCCATGCTTTTGTTTCCTATTAACGTTGTCATTATGTCATTTGTTTGGGATCGCTGTCTTTTCTCAGAGTCCTGATCATCTTGTCCCACTGAGAATGCAGATAGAGGTAGCAGATATAAAGGATGCTGTAAGATGGATATACTGTACCTGGAACGACTTCTATGGAACTTGAAAGACCCAATGCCAGCCATAGCACCCACAAGCTGGCAGTCTGATACCCCATTGTATGCCCCGTGGGCGATGGACCTTCAGTAGTAGCAGCCACATGGACACCTTGCTCTTTATAGGATTATTTGGTGTGTTAGTGACATCACAGCAGGTGGGGCAAGGAAATCTTTAATCTTTACAATCAAGGTAAACATTCCATTTCTCTCCACATGTTAAGTTACTTGGGAGGGATCTATTGAAAGATATTAATTTCCTTAACCCTGTCTCTGCTACAGATATTCAGTTACACGCTGAATTATCCATTAAGACTACAGTATATACTAAACACTATGAGGACTATGTTACATACGTAGTAAGAAGTGTATAGCTGATCACATACCATCTATCTATACAGTAACTTATATGAGAAGTTCCATTTGTAATACTATAATTTGCTAATTATAAATAGCTGATCTTAAGGTGCCCATACACGGTGCATGGGTGCAAGAAATATAGTACTGTGTTTGGGTACAGGGCCGGTGCAAGGCATCTCAGAGCCTGAGGTGGTCACCCACTCTTTGGGGGGGATGCGGCTGCCATCGAGTCGCTCACCGGGGGGGTTGGGTGTGGCAGTCGCCAACTTGCAGGACACGGGGGGTGGTGATGTGTTGCTGCTCCACTGGGGGGGTTGGGGGGGGCGGTATGGGCACCACTTAACTGGCTCCAGCTCCATGGGGGGGCTGACCGGCTTCCAAGTGCCTAAAGATGCCTAGTGGTGGCGCCGGCCCTGCCCACCTTTAAAGATTAGCTTCTAGTCTTATGTGTGTTATATATATTATTATTATGTACATTTGCAAGTTTCTAAAATGTAAGTGGCCACTCTTCCAGATCTTTTACAGAGGATAGTGATGTTTTTAGGCAACAGCTCAGATCAGTCACTTTTGGGATCATTTTGAAAGATTGAGCTGGGAGTTCTTATTCATTGGCAATTTATAAAACATTTTTATTTTGCAAGAGATATATTAAAATGAGTTACAAGATGGGGAGAGTTTTCTGTTGTTACTACCCCCTCCTTTTTCTTTGTACCCCACACGTCATGTTCATCATCAGGTTTTGGTTTTGGCAAGTGTTTTGGGTTTGGTTTTGGATTCCACAATCAATAAAACTCAATAAAAATCGATAAAACGGGTCATTTGGACTTGTTAACATAGAAACCAAAACCCAAGTTCTGTTTCTGAAAACTAACCAGAGCTGGCACGAAGGGTGAAATTTAGTAGGATGAGAGATTCAGGAAGTGAGAGATTTGGTTAGAAATCTCCATTTTTTTTTAAAGCGGCAATCATTTACACTGCAAAATCAAACTGGTTTTGCCATGAAAATGATTGCCGCTTTAAAAAACTGGAGATTTCTTACCAAATCTCTCACTTATTTGCCCATGTGCAGACCCGAACATTCAGAAATTTGAACATTCGAATTCGGCCTGACCGATTAAACCTGAATCAGTCCCCATATTTCGTGATATGTAACACATTTTGAGATGTGAATGGGTGAAAGTGCAATGGAGCAAATAAAGTACAGTAGGTAATGAGTACCACGACTTTGTACATCTTCTGCGATCATACTAGTTTTATTAGTGTATGCTCAGTGACTGAGGTATTCTAGTTCCTGCTCACAGGTGTAACATTTCCATTTGTAAAGGTGAAGTCAAGAACACGTATTGAAATTGTAATGGCAAAACACTTAAAAAATGTTCTGGGGCGATTTAATTGGATTGACTCCATTGTGTGTACATACCTGTACAGTATGTTCATAGATAAATTCCATCAGATTGTATATTCTATTGCAGCGGTTCTCAAACTGTGGGTCCTGACCCTAATGTGGGTACCGACCTTCTCAGCATGGGGTCACGACTCCATGTTGCTGACCATCAGGCTGATGACTTTTCTAATCTCAGTCAGTGATTCAAGGAGTTTGAAAAATCTATTGAATTGTCTGTTATTTTAGACTCCTCCCATCATTTTGTGCCTCCACAATGCTGCCATGTATGTGCTGTCTGCTGACAACACATGTAGTACTATAGTAGTTCTATAGTAACTTGCTGGGGTCCTGTAATTATTTTTATTGTCTGATGGGGTCCCAGAGTAAAATAGTTTGAGGACCCCTGATCTAGAGTATTGTTTAAATGTATTGCTTAATAATATAGTCTATAACTCTATAATGTCACTGATTATAAAAAGCCACATCAGTTTTTGATAACGGTATTAATAAATGATTATCTCCTTGATGAGCTATACAAATTATGTATAAAGTGAGACTGCTTTAATTCAGGGCTGCCATCAAAGGGGGACTGTGGGGACTCCAGTCCCAGACCCACACAGAAAGGTGGTCCAGGACTGCGTAATATGTCATAAACAAAGTTCAGAGTTTCCTTGAATGAATTTAAAGGTAGAGTAATGTGGTCAGTGCTACAGACACCGGAGGTCTCACCAGGCATGTCAGGGCTTTGAGAAGCAGGGGCACAGCCTATTTTCTCAGTCCCGGGTCCCACAATTTCTGATGGCAGCCCCGCTTTCTGCGATTTTGTCTACGACCACAACACCTCTCAGGATGCTTAACCTGTGTAAACTGATTGCCAAGTTACACACACTCAGCTACAAATGGGGCTGAGGCTGAGGTGCGACCAACTCAAAAAAGTCCTGTAGTTGCACCCAGTGGCGACCCAATGGCCCAGCCCCAGCCCGCTGGCTATACCCCTTCATTTTACCGGAGCCCAGCTGACCTGATGGTTTCACTAAGTTGCTTATGATCAGCTGCAGAACACAATATGAAATCTGACCTAAGTAACAATCCACAAATGCACAGGACTTGAGTCTAGTACAAATATGGAACTATTATGCAGATAATAACATTTTCCAGATAATGTCTTAGTTATCACATGCTTTCAAATCTAGAAATCACATAGTGAACCATTTAGAGCAGTGTATCTATTGTTATAGAATGTATGACCTCTTGGAGTTAAAAGCTCCAAATAATGATACTCATTTCATATTAATTTAGTATTAAAGTGACATGTTTATTAGGTTTAAAGGTCAGTGTCATGTTGATGATCAGTATTGACAATGACTACTACTTACTCTATGCGTCCTTACACGGCTTTACGCCATGTCAGACTACCAGAAGACTGACATAGTTAATGGTAAACCAATGACTTTGGGATTTTGCACTTTAAAAAATATTTATTGACTGACAATTAAATAATAAAGGTACTGAATTTATGCAATAAAACATTTTTTTACCCCTCAGTAGGAATTTTAAGCTTATGCATGACCCGCTCTTATTTTATTTATTGCAATGCTATCTGTTTTTTAGAATATAAAATAAGTTCTGCATGTGCGCTCAGCATGTTTAACTGTAGAGGTAAGTGTAAAAGACATACAAATCTGCGCCAGGCAGACCAGAATCTAGATTATCCCAATAAATGTATTATTCTCATGAATACAAATCACTAAGTGGGTACTAAGAAAAGAGACGTTTAAGGGGGGACATGCTCAACATGTACAAGTATATCAAAGGCCAATATAAGAAACTGTCACACACCCTCTTTTCTACTAGAAAGGAATCTAGGACACGAGGGCATGAGTATAGATTAGAAGAAAAAATATTTCATTTAGCTAGTAGAAAGAATTTCTTTACGGTCAGAACAGTCAAACTCTAGAACTCTCTTCCCAGAGAGGTGGTAACGGCTGGCTCATTAAATGCGTTCAAGGCAAAGTTGGACAAACATTTACTGGAGAAAAACATCCATGGGTACAAATAAGAAATATAATTTGTCTGTAAAATATCAGAACCTACCAAATCAGCAATGGATATCTATACCAGGTTGAACTAGATGGACGCAAGTCTTTTTTCAGCCTTACCTACTATGTAAATATGTAATTATTGTACTTCTATTATAGTAGATTTGTTTGCTGAATTGTGTCCTCCAGCTGCTGGTGTTTATCCTTAAGATGTAGCTTTCTCTGGAAATTATCGACAGCAATTTACTATTCCAGTGTAGGCACGAGGTAACCTAGGGTTACCAACTCATCCCTTTAATCCGGGACACATATTATTACACAGGGTCTGTGGCTGATTAAAAGCAGGTGAAATCGAGGGTCTGTGGCTGATTAAAACCAGGTGAAATGGAGTCTTGAAGTCAGCCAGCCACAGAACCTGTGTAATTATTATGTGTCCCGAATTAAAGGGATGAGTTGGTAACCCTAAGGTAACCTGATCCTATTCCAGAAGAATTAGAAATTCAGTTTTGACACGTTTCCGCACCTGTATTCGCTCTGTGTTTCCTCAGAAAAGGAGGTGCTACTGTATTTCTAAAATATGCAAGTTTGCATTCATGAAATGTAAAAGGCTTCGAGAACATGTAAGAACCCTGACTCTTTTTGGAGAAAGAGTACTATATCAATAAAATTATTATTTTTATAAACATAAATCAAACATTCTCCCACCAGCCATCCCTATTCTGCCTCCTTTTCACTGACTCTCACGTCTCCTCACTACAGTGCCGCTGGTGTCTGCATGGTCTTCGGTAAATGGAAGTGCACCGTTCGCTACTCCCATGCTGAACACTGGGAGCCTATCCTTCCCATTGTTTTAGCCTCCGCTGGTGATGCTGCTGCTGTGGAGTCATCTGGGTCCCAGACTGGTTCACTCTGATCTACAGGTAGGGAGAATGGTGGGAAACCCCAGCTTTGCTACTAAGGGCAGTATTCAATGACAAAGTTCTCCATGCATGGAGAGCGTTTTATTTCGCTCTCCATGCACTCTCCGTGTTCCGGAGGGCTCGCTGCCACTCCTGCTCCCTCTATTCAATGTGGTTAAGACTCGCCGCCACTCGCGGCGAGTCTTAACCCCTGCAGCGGACGAGCGTCCGCGGCAGGGAGCTTTCAGGGAGCCGGGGGACGGAGCAGCCAGAGAGATTATAGTCTCCCTGGCTGCTCCAGAGGAATGTGGAGATGAGGGGGGCTCTCCGAGACCCAGGCAGCACAGGCTGACCCCCCTATTGCCAGCGGGGGACCCAGTATTCACTGCACCCGATCGTGCATATTAACGATCGGGTGCAGTGAATATATGAATATGTAATGAGCGGCTCGAGCGCTCCGGCCCCCTGCTGGCTGCACTGTGTAAAAAAAAAAAAATATTAAAAAAAATATTTTTTTTAAAATTAAATATATATTCATGTGCTATAAACACATGAATAAAAATAACATGCCCCTTCACAGAAAAAAAACCTGATTTTTTGACACCAAAATTAAAAAAAAAACCTTTTAGTTTAAAAGTTCACATTCCAGCTCCCCATCAAAAGATGGAGAATTGCTACACGGAGAGACACGGAGAAAATCACTTAGAAAGACGGAGAGAATTTCACATTGAATAGGGTTGCTCGCTTTTGGAGAGCAAAATGCTCCGTCCAAGGCGAACAAAGCACAAATTCTCCACAAAACACGGAGAACTTTTCTCATTGAATACTGCCCTAAGAGGAGAGGGGAGTGATGGACGGAGTCAGCATGCACAAGCAGAGGCAGATGCTAAGTGCGGAAACCTAGGCACCTGCCTAGGGCCCAAAAGATCTGAAGAGGCACCAGAAAAATACCCAGGAGTCCAAAATGTTCCCAGAAAAGCATTGAGTTACTACCGCATGATGTCATGACATCACATGGACCTGTCCACACTCCCAAACCTCTTTGATGTTCTTTGACAGGATAACAAATGCTTGGAGACACAAAATGCTTTCATCCGCTGTATGTAGGCAGTCAGTTTACTTGACATGTGACCCAGTTATTTAGGCTACTTTCAATTGCCCTAGAGCCTGATTCAGATTTGTACACAATGCCTATGTTCATGCAGCTGAGCATTTATTGGTAGACTGTGCACATTCCAAGGGGTACTTATATGTTAGTTGGACACCCACTAAGCTATTTCCTTAGTGGGCTATTCAGCGTAAGGAAATCACATCGCATCGCATGTGCACTTGTAGTGTCATACGATGCGTGCGATGCGATAGTAGAAATGTATGTATTTTTTGGGCAGTATATTTTTTCGCGCTATTATCGCATCGCATTGTTAACCACACATTGTATAAAACAAAAACTTGTAATGGGATACAATGCGATATTAAGAATTAATGTATTCCCTTCTATTTTAGGTACACCCCCCATTATCCATACGACCCCATATTAACCCCCCCCCCCCCCTATATGCACACCACCCCAAACCGTTGCAAGTTGGACCACTATCCACGTGAACCTGAAGCGTGACGAGTGCAAAGAGCCCCGTGAGGGGCAGCGGAACGCATCCTCCCAACCTTTTCTTATCCCCACTAACCACATTGGCGTGGAGTTGATGTTTCACAGTGTGGCGAGCCACCGAGCCCGAAGCATGGCGAGCGCACCGAGCCCCGCAAGGGGACGCGCAAAACATATAAAGTAAGCCGCAGCCCCTCGCGGCTTGGTGGCTCGCTGTGCTCGCCACACTATATAAGGTCAACTCCAGGCCGACGTGGATAGTGGGGGTATGAAAAAGTCGGGAGGACGCGTTCCACCAATCCTCGCGGGCCTTGCTGCGCTCGCCACACTTCGGGTTCACGTTGATACTGGTGTTGTTTTAGGAACCGATTCACAGCATCCATAGAACACATCTGAGACAGTAATGTAGACACAGGTTAACGTTTAACTGTAAATTTAGTCATAACTGAGTAAGATCATTAAAATGGAATAAGAACAATATAGTCAAAAGAGCAATATTATTAGAAAGAACAATATTATCAAAAGAACAATATCATTAGAAATAACAAGATAAAAAGAAAAGTGCTAAGTGGGCACTGCAGAGCCCTTAGGCAGGAGGTTCAAGGTATATAAAATGGGGTCTTTTGCCACAGTTTTTCTGCACATGAATTCCTCTAAATAAGAGGTTAACTTGTGCCTTGCAGTGCTGCGTTGTTTCTTGTTGCGCCACTTTGCGGCCCCCCACATATGCTCTATGTTCTGTGTATGTACTCCCAACTCAGGGTCCACAAAGTGATATTTGAGATTGACCCTGGCGTGCTCGTAGCCGACCGCTACCAACTCCTCAGTTTTATAAGTGCACAAGCAGTCACTGTAGATGACACTCCCAGGGGCAACATACAATGTTATCACATCCATAAGGGTTGTGGCGTCTCGGCGTTCCACTGCTTTCATAAAGCAGGCCCCTGTCTCTCGGCACATGCCACCGAACACCCACTACTGTTGCAGAATCCTCCCCACGGAGTACTTTCGCTTAGTGTACAGGGTCTGGTCCACCTCCACGACAAGTCCCGGGCCTCCGATCTGCTGCTGAGGCTGGGCAAGCAAATCAAAAGTACATGTCGTGGCAATACAGATCCCCAGCTCCTGCTCACAGTACGCCACACTAGAGAGTTCATGCGCCCATGAATAAATGAAGCGGAGACTTCACAAAGGGGAGACGGCAACCTGGGTACCACAGCCCAGCACGCACTGAAACCTTTCGGCGACAGGCCTTTATATGGCACCTCCAAGTACATTCCTTTAATGAGAGTCTTATGGGGTGTCCATTCACGCAAGTTTGCATATGTGGTAGCAAATTATGGCACTGTAAAAAGGTGAGCGCCTCCTCCTCAGTTGTTGGGAGACTAAACAGTGACATCTCCTCACCTCGTACAAAGCTGCTGTCACCACTGATGCCAGAAACACTGGGAGCACTGTGGGTAGCATTCATGTCTGGAACTGTTTTACCTCAGAGTGAGGGACCAGAAGCACTTATTTACAGCTTCAGTTTATTCACAAAACTTTATTGACAAAACATATTTACTGTACTACATACATTAGTAATATATGCATTATTATATGCATATAAAGTACTAAGATCGCATCTCATCGCACGGCACTAAAACGGGACATGCGATGCTATTTTCTTCCGCAAGCGTACGTATGTTAATTGGGCGCCCAACTAACATATAAGTACCTGCCAAGGTACTCTATTGATATCGGCTGCAATAAGCAAAAATAATATAGTGCTATGTATTGTTTAAGCAAGGAAGCTCACAGGATTCCCTAAAGTACTTGGAGCCATACTGTAGATTGTATCCACATTAGGATCGGAGCACCACACTTGAGGGTTGAAGTGTACGTGAATAGGCATCATTACTATTCCCTGAATGTGCTGGTGGTATGCAGGGGTTAAAGTGAGGAAGAACGGGGTGGAACTGAGTTCCACCACCTCTAATGGTGAGGTGGAACATTTTAACCTCCACATTGGCCCTGCACAGTAATTCTCACAGAAAAACATTGTAGTTTACAGGGGGATGCCAGAAACCCTACCACTGGCCCTGTCTCTGTCTAATGGAGGTCGGGGAGGCGGGGTAATTAGGTGGCATAGAGAAATGAGTTCCCCCACCTCTGCATGACCACTTTAAGCCCTGGTGGTATGTGATGCTCACCAGAGTATTCTCAGTGTGGTTTCAGGCTTTATAGGATCTTGTCATGATACCTGTATCCTGTGCCAGCCCGCCCTATGGGAGAAGATTGAAGGTAGACATATGCCAGAGGGCTGGCTAGTGGATATGTTGCACTTTCTGTTCATAAAATCTATTTTGTCCGGCTAGAGCAGTTATATGAAAGTTTGTAGTGCATGTCTCCAATGTCTCCAATGTTTGAATTTTCTTAATGTTTTCTCACCTAAATACCCTTATAATGATGTATTTTTAATTGACAAGTGTTGTTTGATTAATTGCAACACTTTCTGATGTCTGGATAGGTCAGGGGCATTTTTCGTTATACCCCAGAAAAAGTTGGAGCCATCCTTTTAATTGGGATGTGTTTGGCATACTCGCTAACAGTTTTAAGGGAGGGCACAGGGATCAGTATACCTGTGCCCTCCCTTAAAACCTGGGCCCCCTCTATCTAGGGCCTCCCTGTAGTCGACATGTATATTTAAAAAAAATATTTAGCTAAATGTTTTGTGCATGGCAGTGGGATAGTGCTGCATCTTCACCTATCTGCCAATATGACAATGATTAATAATGCTGAGCATCGGGAGCTAAGGTACATTGACTGCACAAATGTGCAGTGCATTACTGGGAGTTGACTAAGTCCCATGAGACTTTGCACAAGAGGTCAGAGGCTGAGAAGATTGTGCTGAGCTCTGCTTGGTGGAGCTCATCATATGCTTCTCAGGCCCATGGAGGACAGCAGCAGCAGTGGCCTCGTCATTCGAGGGTTTTTAATCAGAGGCAGTGCTTTGCCTGCCAGGGCTCCAAAAGAGTAAGGTACAGAGGAACAAACACAGGTTTTTCATGTGGTATTTTATATCTATAAATTTATGTTTATTTTTATCCCCCTCTGCAGTTACCCTTTGATCAAGTTTATACTGCCTTTACAGTGTAATATTACCCTGTGCAGTTTGCAGCCAGTAATGACAAGTGGGAGGGGGCCCCCCTGTCTAAAGTGACCCCTGGCTCTGAGGAGACAGTTGGGGTGTGGTCATTTTGAGGAGACTGAGAAGATGCCTGTCCATAGGAGGATGGGAGATGCAGACAGTCCTGGCCATGTGAATTCAGCGATGCAGCATACTGAAGTGATAATCAGCAGGGGGAAATGGTCCAGAAACCTGCATATCAGAAATAAATAGAGGAGTGGAGTTGAGTCAAGCCCCTATAATCCCATCAAAAGACCTAATATGGGTGGCTAACTATATTAACCCTGACAGCTCAATAAAATACAGAGGATTTTCCCTCATTGAGAGGCTGCATTATTTACAGACAGTAAAGTGTCCAAAAGTACCTTAGAGTAAATATAAGGGAATACAGAATCAGTTCTTTATGCCTCCCAGAAACAGTGTAGACAAAAAGAAGTAATACAGGTAATTTACCTGAACTCTGCAGTTTTAGGAACAGCAACACTAACAGGTATCTTACACAAGACTACATGCTAAGGATACAGTAATTAGTAAGAATAGGAACAGTGTATAGCATTTACCAAGTTATTGTGTGGAGCATTAAAGTAAGTAATTAAAAAAAGAGAAATTTATAATATACGAGCTTCCATAGAACCTATTCATCTGAAAGGGACACTAATCTAGCAGCTTTATTATTCAATATACTGTACAAAGCATTGGTTATCTGAATCTAAAGGCCCATTCATGCTGGGTGACTTTGAGCTGAAAGACACTCAAAACAGCAGGTTTCAGCGGCTTTCAGCTCAAAGCCGCCCAGTGTGTATGGCCTGTGAGGTGAGCAGTGATGCATGCTCCCGCATTATCGCCGGGAAAGACGCTCATCTGCTGGTATTACCAGCAGATGAGCGGCATTGAAGATGGCTTTGCATAGCGCTGTGCTATGCAAAGCCGTCTGCCCCCCACTGACCATGCTGGGCAGGGGAAAAGCTGCTAAGTGTGTATGCACTGAGCGGCTTTCCCCCCAGCGATGACAGCTCCCTTTATTAGTTACGTCCGGACTTTACCAACAACAAACAGAGCCAGCGTTGTGTTTCCTGATCGAAAGTGGGACAATGGGATTGCCACCTTAAAGATGGTGGACGTAACTAATAAAGAGAGCCAGTCCAACCGGAAGTGGGACACTGAAGAAAAATAAAACTTGACACCAATGAACCAGAAGTTTCTATGCCCAACGGAACACGCGTCATACACACATGTCGCTGCCTGACCGGAAGTGTGGCATGCGGACACAGGAAGTGGGGCAAGTACATGGAGAAAACACATCTCCTCCCCCCTATTTTCGCACTTAATAGGGCCATACAAAAGAGCACACTTGATTAGTGCTAACTCACAAACCTCCTTGAGAAAGACTCGAGTAGGGTTGAAACACATTGGTGCCCAGCATCATCAGACTGGACTAATTTGGGGTAGAGGAGTGCCGAGATTTGCTTATCTTAATTACAGTTTCCGGGACTGCTTTCATGACTTTTCATCTAAGTTTTCCACCACCTCCAGTAATCCTCTCCAACATTGGAGCTTGTTTCTGTCTTTGACATAGATTTTTTATACTGTTGTGTGTTATAATTTCATTAAAACGGTATTACACTATTTTTCGGTCTATTGTCCTTTCTGTTTTATACACACGGATACAATGTGTGAGACCAGGACCTCCTACCATTCATAAAGAAACTGATGTTTGGTATCCCCATAAGTGTTGAATCAGGAGAGGCGGAGAAGAGGAGCTGCCACCCCGTATAAGGGATCTATGGTATTCTCCCCCCTCTCTGATTTCTTGGTGAAGGCACCCTTCATCTTACAGTATGTGGAGCTAAATACAATAAACAACTTCAACTTCTGTGATCCACTGAAGTTATATGAGGCAGAGAAGAGGAGCCATTTTATCGGTATAAGGAATGTACAGTATTCACTTGTGAGCCTCGGTGGAGGGGACACGCCCAGTGTATTTATTTAAACTTACTTAGACAATAAAGGAAGCATAGGTATTATTGAGCAATAATAATACAAAATAGAGCTTCCGGTTCCGGCTCCGACATGTGAGCAAGCACTGAGAGGGAGCTCCGCAACTACACAGCCCAGCATACCTATTACACGGCGCACAAAGCCTCCAAACTGCCCCGAAAAACTCCCCTACTCACCCAGACGCAGGATCGCTGCATGGACAGCCTCCTTGCAGAATCCATGGGCCGCACTAAAACGAGAAAGGCACGCCAGGAAGATTCCAAGATGGCAACCGGCTACGGAGCTCCAGGCTCTCCCTCTGACACACAGTCCTCATCTGGATCCCCAATCCAGCGGGCGCCGATTCCGCAGCAGGTTAGCGCTGTCCTCACAGCCACAGAGCAGACAAATACCCTGCAGCAGAAAGCCACCCATATGCCACAGTCCCCACACGCAAGGGAGACACAGGATCCGCCATTTCCCCCAGATAAACCTGTCACACATGGGGAGCTGGTACTTGCTATCAGAGAAGCTGTTACCCCTATTCTGGCTACACATACAGCCAGCATCACTGCCCAAATCGCTAACTTAACACGGAGAATCCAAGACTCTGAACACAAAATGGGCTCTCTGCTGATGTCTCACAGATCCAGACAGCGCAGATCAAGCAAGAAAAAGAGCAGTACCATATATGGAACAAACTCGACGACTTAGAAAACAGATCTCGGAGGAACAACCTCAGGATAATAGGGCTGCCTGAAACACTTAAAGGTACAGAGCTATTAGCCTTTCTCAAAACAACTTTGCCGGCCCTACTCCAAATAGCACCAGCTTGCTCCGATATGGTCATAGAGCGAGCTCACAGGATAGGTCCGGCCAGGCCCCCCTCAAACCCTCGACCACATGTCACCATACTAAGAGTACTGAACTATCTACACAAAGAGGCAATTTGGGTGGCATCCAGACGACACCGAAACTTATCCTGGGAAGGACACAAGCTATACATATTCCAGGACTACTCAGCCGAGCTTACTAAAGCGAGGAAAGCGTTTTCTCCCATATGTTCACAACTGGTACAACAGGGGAAGAAATTTGCACTCCTATACCCAGCACGTCTGCGACTTTATGAAGGAGACACATTCAAAGACTTCACCAATCCTGATGACGCCATTGGTTATTTAAACGAAGCTGCTGAAATAGAGGTCAGGAGATCTCATACCTCTCCAAGGCAATCACACTTCGCTGAGGACTCATGATCGCCATTTTCGACCAGACCACTCTATGCCCCCCCCCCCCCCCCCCGCAATCAACCAAAGAACCTGTACAGAGAAGACACCGCACTCAATGACTGACCAATTGAATGACTTTCACCACTCGGCAGCGAACTATATGATCTGTCAAGCAACACTTACCAACTCTTCAATAAAAGATGGTCCCCGCATTTTGCTACACTTATCGATTTGACCAATAACAAAACCCTCACCCACCCCCTCCCCCCCTCCTACTCCACTCCTAACCCCCCCCCCCTCCCATCCCCCCCCCCTACCCTTCTTTCCCACCATCATCAAACCCCCCCACAGGCACACACAACACCTTCTTCCTGGTAGGCCTTTTGGAACGCACACAGTACTAAATTCCGGTGCAACAGTTATTACCAAAAGCTCAATGCTGGTGAGGTGTATTGGCGGATGCTTTTTCCCCTAATCACCCCCTTTCCACACACTACTTCATGGAACAAAGACTCTCCCTGAAGCCCTGCCGATTGTTCCGATGGAAGATTCTCTCCCGGTTGGTGAGATCAACCATTGAAATTGTTACTATTGTTACCTATTTTTTCTTTATGCTAATGTTATTGTTTGTCTTAACCGTTATTTGTCTCCTTTCCTATGTCCCTCCCACCCCTATGGTATCATTTAGCAAAATGTTAAGGTGTATCTTAAGTGACATCTCTGCTGTCACAACTGGGCCTGTCACCCTGCTAAACAGTGTAAGGTTTGACCTCTCAAATATACCCAAGCTAATGTATAGCCATGAGTGAACTTAAATTTGGATCATGGAATGTGGGAGGCATAAATTCACCGCAAAAACAGAAGAAAATTTTTATGTATTTAAGAAAAATGTGTATTGATGTTGCATTTATCCAGGAGACACATCTAACACAACCCGAGACCGCGAAACTAGGGGTCCTCCAATGGAGAGTTCTAGCTTCAGCGCCTTACTCCTCTAAAAAGAGAGGAGTCGCTATACTAACTCGAAACTCGGTTGTGGTGGATCTGATCTCTTCTATAGCAGATCCAGAAGGCAGATACATTCTAGCAGAAGTGAAGATAGCATCTCGTCATTATGTTATGTGCAATGTGTATGCCCCAAATGTGTATACTAGATCCTTCTTCCAATCATTGATAGCTCTAATACACCCCTTCACTCATTTACCCCTAATAGTGGGTGGCGACTTCAACCTGGTTACTTCCAACCTGTTAGACAGACAAACACAAACTAGACAAAGGAAAGCACTCCCATCACTGGGAATCCCCACCTTTCTAAGAAGACTTCAACTGATTGATATATGGCGCAGCCTTAACCCGACAGAAAAGAGCTACACCTGCCTATCAGCGGCGCATAACACAATGTCAAGAATAGACTACATGTTTACATCACAAACTCTATTACCCAAAATAACCAAGGCCGGGATCGAGCTAATATCAATGTCTGACCATGCGCTGGTAAGATTTGCACTAAGGACAGATATAGATATGGGACCTTTTATATCGTGGAAATACCCACATAATCTGGCAAATTCAATACCCTTCCGTAAAAGCGTAGAATCAATGTGGTTAGATTACAGCTTACACAACCAAGATGCCCTGAAAGAGAATCCAGTACTGTATTGGCAAGCGTCCAAATCAGTAATTAGAGGCCGCATCATCTCATATGTAGCAAACCACAAGAAAATTCTCACCAAAGAATACATCCAAGCCCAAAATACACTGAACGACACATTCCATACATACTCACATCACCCTTCCCCCTCAACTAAACAAGCATACCTTCAGGCCAAAGTAGTATTTGACGATACCTTCACTAAAATGGAGACTAATTACTCTTTCAAAAAAGATTATAGGTTTTTTAGATTCGGGAACAAGGCAGGGAAACTTCTTACCAACTTACTAAAAAGGTCAAACACCCCCAATGATAGTACATCCGCTCAAATTACCAGACGGATCAACCACCACATCTAGTAAACAGATAGCAGACGTCATGAAATCCTTTTATGGTACCCTATACCAAGAAACACCAGAAGACCCGACTATCTCCCCCCGATTCTGGGAAAATTTAGCTTTACCCTTAGTAAATGACTCCTTTCATGACACCCTTACAGCACAAATCACAGAAGAAGAAGTTCAGGCAGTTATATCCAACCTCAAAATAGGCAAAGCCCCAGGCCCGGACGGGTTCTCCACAGAATTTTACAAACTTATGAAGACACAGATCACTCCTACTCTGACTGCAGTATTCAACTACATATTGAATCATAATTTCACACCAAAATACTTTAACTCTGCTATAATCAAGGTCTTACCCAAGAAGGGAAGAGATCTCAGTAACCCAAGCTCATATAGGCCCATCTCCCTACTCAATAATGATTATAAGATCCTTACGAAAATCCTCGCCAACAGACTCAAAAGTATTTTACCACACATAATACACGAAGACCAGACAGGCTTCATTATGGGAAGGAACCCAGTAATAAACATTAGAAGAGTACTCTCCGCTATACACTACTCCGCCACCCACCAGCCAAAAACTTCCTCTGCCATCTTAACACTTGACGCCGAAAAGGCTTTTGACATGGTGTCATGGACACACCTGTTCGACACCATGTCAAGATTTCAATTCCCCCCCAAATTTATCTCATTTAAACATACCTTGTACAAATTCTCCTCCTCGCAAATCTCCTGCAATGGCTACATTTCAGACCCATTTGACATACAAAGAGGGACGCGTCAGGGATGTCCCCTATCCCCCCTACTTTTTGCCATAGCATTAGAACCCTTAGCAATCGCCTTAAGACAATCAACTTCCATCCAAGGTATCCAAATTGGACCTTTAGACTTACGCTTAGCACTTTTTGCAGACGATATGCTCCTTTTCATGACCGACCCAGACCGCTCTCTCCCAGAAATCCTTACAATTATAACCCAATTTGGTGCCTTCTCAGGCTATAAAGTAAATATAGACAAATCGGAACTCATGCCAATTACTGAAGCCAATACCCACAATCAAACCAATCCTACCGGACATTCATTTAAAATAGTTAAGACCAGCTTCAAATACCTAGGAATCCACATCCCAGCTACACTACATACTTTGTACACAATCAATTACACCCCGTTGATTGCTGCAGTGATAAAATTACTAGAAAGTTGGTCGCTGCTGCCTCTGTCCCTTTTGGGGCGAGCGGCGGTGATCAAAACCATCATTTTTCCCAAATTATTCTACACAATGCAAATGATCCCCCTTCGCATCTCAACTAAAGATATCAAATTACTTAACACTGCCATATCGAAATTCTTATGGAAAGCCGGAAAACCTAGGATTGCACGTCAGAAATTACATCCTCCCAAGGCAGAAGGTGGGCTAGGCCTACCCGACTTTCAAACATACACTAGCGCCACCCTATTCCGATTTATCTTAGACTGGCTAAAAAATACAAACACATACACCATCACAGCACTAGACGATGCACTAAACTCCCCATACTCCACGAAAGCTCTCCTTCACACTCCAAAAACCCAAATTCCGAGAGAGATCCTTAACAATCCTCTATTCCGCGATACCTATCTAACATGGCTAAGCATTAACAAAACCTTTCACCGACACCCAGGACACAGTGAAAACATTCCACTATTGGGAAATCCAGCATTCCTCCCAGGCATAGAAAATCAGATCTACACCCAACTCAAACACAAGGGTATAAGAGACACCTCAGACGTGTTTGATCCAGGTGGCAACCTACTCACATTTTCAGAACTTAAAGACAAATTTGATCTCTCAAATCGCCACCTCTTTGTATATTTTCAGATCAGGCATTACATAAATTTCATACCACCTTCTGGTATAACACATCCTCAACAAGACCATATTCTGAAAATCCTGAACAGGTCGGAAAAAACACCTTACAAAACTAGGGACCTATATTATGCTATACTATCAAATAACTCCCAAGAGATATGGTCAAACACACTCACGAACTGGAGAAAAGATCTCACATTAACACTCTCACAAGAGCAGATCACCTCGAAACTACCGAATATAATGAAAAATCTAAACTCCTTCTATCTCCAGGAAGTACATTTTAAATTTATACACCGAGCATATCTATCTCAGGCTCAGAGGAAACATTTCATACCCGATGAAAAAGGCCTATGCCCCAAATGCAAGACCTCCATTTCCCCATACATACATCAGTGGTGGGAATGTAGGAAAATCAAGAAATTCTGGTTTAAAGTGGTTAATTTCATAAACACTACCTTTCAAACTAAATATACCCTAGATCCCCTGGCACTTCTCCTGACCAACTTTGACGGTTGGATGAGTGGAAACCAAGACAAACATCTGATCCCAATACTTACCTTGATAGTCACGATAGCCAAGAAGATAATATTAAAGCATTGGACCGTCCCATCCACACCCCTATTAAGTGAGGTACAATCAATGGTACTGAAATTCCTGTTTTATGACAGACAATCCACCATACCTGATATTGAACTAGGAGCCTCAAGGTTCTATAGGAAATGGGGACGATATATCGAAAAATTACATCACACCCTAAGAGATCAGATTATGAAGATGTTCGAGGACACCACCCGACACAGGCTACAGCCACCAATACAGGTTTAGAAATGGTCGAGAAATGTATGCCCTGACTCCAAACGATTAAGCCCAGTCCGAAATTCACTCACAACAAGAACACCTAAATTTTGTCATAAAATGTCATAAAACAACCAAACATACCATCCCCCCCCCCACCTCTATCCTAATGTACTGTCCCCTCCCCCATGTCTAATTTATGTTGTTTATCTGACTTATGATGTTTAAATGTTAAATGCTTATGTTTAAAATTGGATATAACGAAACGTCGAGATCACCAGTGAGATCCAAGATGCCCGAGACGCCTCATTTTAGATACCCGAGGTATAAAATATATACCAACAAAAATATCACAAGAAATAATTTCCTAAACTACATACAGAGTAATGTCCTATACTCATGAGGGGTAGGGTCACTCCACCTCTCCCGACGAAAGTCTGGGATCATAGAAAATGTTCTATCAAGACGCAAGTTGTCAAAGTGTCGATTAGATTTTTGACTCTGTTCTGCTGCCTTTCAGACGTCTTACTGATGGTCCACCATATGTATATCACATGTCCGTCACCAATCATATGTCCAAGACTACCTTCATGTTATTATTGTACAACTGTCAACTGCTTTCAACATGTTTGTTCAACTGATGAAAATTAATAAACAAATGTTACAAAAAAAAAAAAAAAAATACAAAATAGTACAGTCTAAAACAATTATTGATAAAAATAGAACATACTATTAAATGCATGTTTATCAGAATGTTTAATCTGGTTGGATTACAGTGAATCAAAATGTAGGTCAATTTACACAGTTAAGTGCAGGTATATCCAGTACAGGATTTAAGAAGAAAATAATTTCAGTCCAACTTACAGTGTAAAAAATTTTGTTGTACCTTTTGTGTTGAATGTATGTGTTTATGAATTTATGTGTCAACTGTATTGTACATTTATATGACAACTGTTTTATGACCCTGTTTACTTAACCTTTGAGTATTTCATAAAATTGTTAGGAAAACCTTAAACAAAGACCTGTGAACATAACAAAACTAAAGGAAATCAGTCAAACTTACCTCTTACATGAAGATTGAACGTGTACAAAAATGTTATAGTTACCTGGGTGTTACAAACTTTGATTCTCAAAGAAGACTTATATGTAGGTGGTATAAACAGAGCGGGCACATTGAAAGGACATGTCAACAGCCCTTAAGAAGACTGAAAAGATGCAGACCAACTTATGAAAGATGACCCATACATGCAGGACCACCTGCTGTACAACAGATCCAAGTCAGTGAATCTGGTGTACAAAATGCTGGATATAAGCTGGCCAGCCCAAGAAAGATTTTAGACCAAGTCTTTTGGTTCAGTGTACCATGTGGGATTGGGTTCAATAATAGAACAGACCACCAAAAAAGATGTATTTGTACATTATTCTGCCATTCGAAAGACCAATCAAACAAAGTACCTCCGAAGTCTGAGACATGGTGGAATTTGATCTGGGAAATGGAGAGAAGGGCATCAAAGCCAATTAATGTAACTGGTCCTATTCGTGCTCTAGTGCAAGAGATTAGACATGTTACAGATTAATAAGTAATGGCACTGTCCGCATCCTCAACACAACTGTCAGTAAGAGTACCAGCTTAGTGGAAGTATACAGAAGAACCAAAAAAATTTCAGTGTGCCGAGGAAAGACCATCAAGGGTTGAAAGCACAACAGATAGATGGAACTCTGATCTCCACAGACAGATCAGAAGTCGCCAGACCTATCATATACAGTAACTAGCTGAGCCCAGGTAAACATTGACAGCAAGAACAAAATGTCCCAGAGCAGAATGAAGTGCTAGTGCGAGCAGACAAAAGAGATATAAAGGAACAGATTGGAAAGATGCAACATAGCCTGCAGGATGTAGTGATGAGTCAACTTCCTTCGGAGCTAAGAAGTGAGAGCAAACTCTCCATGCAGGCTGATTTGAGTACCATTGATCAGGAAGGTTGCATAAATCAGGGCCACTTAAACTCTAGAGTGCAGTCTAAGTCTATTATCCCTGAAGAGATCCCTACAGTAGCTAAGGAGGCTGTGGCATGTTCCTTTGAAGAAAAGTATGGTCTGGTAAGTTGTTACACTACAAACAGGCTATTTGGAGGTCTAAGAAAAAAAATAAAGGTGCAGACCACATGATATAGAGTGTTATCTATTATCCAAAGCATGCATTTCCCTTTTGTTCAAATGTTTTATTTGTAATGTGAAACTGTAGTATGTACTGTTATACATTGAATTATGAATATTTCTTGATGCATGAGGACACCCAAGATTCCAGTGGGAGGTATGTGTTACCCAGAAAGCGCATGGTACCCCAGTGCTTATAAAAATGGATTTTGGAAGACTCTAATACTGAACTGTAAGCTTGCACAAGGGAGTCTCCCATCTCTGATAGAACAGGGGGTTCTGACAGTTACAGCAGCACTTGCCGTCAGTGGGACATGTGAATGCAGTCTATAAATAGAAGTCCTTTGCTAACAGTTAGGCCCTGAGGAGACAGTTGGGATGTAGCCATTTTGAGAAGACACCTGTCCATAGGAGAACGGAAGACACAGACAGTCCTGGCCGTGTGAATTCAGCGACACAGCATACTGAAGTGATAAGTCAGTTACGGACTTCTTCCTACAAAATAAACAATAACGCTTTTAACACAGAGACTAGTCTTAACAAAATAGTATAGTTTAAGAAGTATTGATAAAATATAGCATACTATTATATGCCTATTTCTTAGGAAACAATCATAATTAGGGAACAATCATGCATACTCAAATACTTCTTTGAGGGGAAGTCACTGGTCAAATTAAATAAGGCAATGAGTCCGGAACAGGAACTAGAAAAAAATTATTGCAGAGAATGGAGGACTGAGGTCACTGGTTAGCACTGAAAGAAGATGGAAGATGGCTTGAAAATTATGAATACACACTGTAGAAAGAATGAGGGTGGCTTAAAGACGACAAAGGAGGTGATGAGGAATTGGAAGGTTGTATCCATTCAAAGAGTGGAAGTGATGAAGAAGACAATTGATTTCAATGATGAAAGAACTGAACAGACTGTGATTGCTGGAACTGGAAAATGTAGATGGAGTTCAGAGGGTATTGGTCGGACAAGATCAAAAAGGACGGACCAGATAGCCTGAGACAACTGCAATGAGGGTTGGAATTCACAATTGAGCAACAAACAGGCTGAGCTGAGGACAAGCAACAGGCACCAGAATGGCCAGGTGTCTTCCCAAACAAACTGCATGGCTCTGAAGACTTTTTGCACTTAGCCTGATTCAGCCTAGGCAGCATTGGCTTACAGGGGGCTTCGTCACACCTCCTGACGAAGTCCTTTGCTGACGAAATGCGTTGGGGCGGTCCTTGGTTGACGCTGACGTTTAATACCCTGACGCTGTGGACGTCTTCTGGCCTGTCCGGTCCTGGCCGCAAGTTCAGTCGCCAGCTTGGTGTTTGCACGTGATCGTGGATGTCTGACTTACGCTGCTCGGGTTACTATATGACTACTATAGCATATCTGCTATTTTAAACTTACATGTATGTGAGCTTTTATTATATAGTAAAGTGCTGTTTACTTTTATACTCATTTTTGTGCGCTTTTCTGGTTTTTCTTCTCTCTCTCTCTCTCTCTCTCTCTCTCTCTCTCTCTCTCTCTCTCTATATATATATATATATATATATGCGGCGAATAGTCGGCACTCGCTATCTGTGTCAGCTGCGTGGTGCTCGGGAACAGAAGGTATGTAGAGGGCGACACCCCGGCACTCACTCTCTTCAAAAAGGCTCAAGGACACAAAGTTTGTGTCCTTGAGCCTTTTTGAAGAGAGTGAGTGCCGGGGTGTCGCCCTCTATATATATATATATATATATATATATATATATATATATATGAAATGGGATCATTCGTTAGACTGCATTTAGGTCTACAAACATTAGGTCTACACCATTAGGTAGACTTGCATGTAGGTCGACCTGACTGAAGGTCGACATGGGTTAGGTCGACAGGGTCATTAGGTCCACAGGGTCATTAGTTTGACGTGTGTTAGGTCGACAGGTGTTAGGTCGACAGGGCCATTAGGTTGACAGGTATAAGGTCGACAGGGTCATTAGGTCGACAGTGAAAAAGTCGACATGGGTTTGTATTTTTTCGATTTTTTTTTTATTCATTTTTTCAATCGTCGACAGAGTCAACATAGCACCGCCTCCCCTCGCATGGCTCGCTGCGCTCGCCATGCTTCGGGCACACTATTTCATTCTCCCACCACACCCTGGTAGGTAGGGCATGAAATACCGCCTGTCAGCACATGTCGACTCATAAAACAGTCAAATGACCCCATGTCAACCCTTTGCCTGTCGACCTTCCCCATGTCGACCTAATGATCCTGTCGACCTTATAAAAGTCGACCTAATGACCCTGTCGACCTAATGACCCTGTCAACCTTCAGTTATGTCGACCTAAATGCATGTCGACCGAAATGCAGGTCAACCTAAATGCAGGTCGACCTAGTGGTGTAGACCTAATGCTTGTAGACCTAAATGCTGTAGACAATATGACCGTATCCCATATATATATATATATATATATATATATAAATATAAGAAGCATTAGGCCAACAATGAGGAGGTCAACAGTTAGATGGTGGACATAATTTTTTCCAATTTTTGTTTTCCATGCCTATGTCGATGTAAGTCGACATGTACATACCGCTTCCCCTGGCATGGCTCTTTGTGCTCAGCATGCTTCGTCACGGTGCAATAATTCAGACTTAATTGCAAAAGCCAAATCTTTCTCAAACAGGTAAAACCATGCTGTAGGGGGGCAGATGTAAGTTGTGCAGAGACAGTTAGATTTAAGCGGGGGGTGTTCAAACTGAAAACTAAATTGCAGTTTTGCTTTTGAATTAAGCCCTTAATCATAACATTTCATTAGCTGCATTTACCGTATTTATGATGAATGCCTACTTCCTTAACTATCTAATATCTATCTGTGCAATTTGTTTTGTACTTCTTTGCTTACTTAAACAAATCTGGTAAGAGCTTATTCCACACTACACTGTGGTGTAAGTTTACTAAAAGGGAAGTTCTATTGAAGATGGGCAACATCAGTAAATGTACCCTTGCAGATTTAGACCCCACGAGTGCTCAATAGAAACAAACATTTAATTAAAGCTTTAAGCATCGGACTGATCTTTCTCCAATGTTCCTTATTTTATTTCATTATTTTATTGTAATGATTAAAAATATTCTTATAAGGACAACTGCTATCATGTTATTAGCCAGAATATTTTATTATGTCTATCAGTATATTCTGGTGTTACCCAATGAAAAATTAAACAATTGTATCATGTAGATTTTTGTTGACATAAGATTATACTACGTATGCTCAAACATTTTATTAAAGAGATTAGATCTCGTCATTGCTGGAGTAAATAAGTTCCTCAAGTTTGTGGATATGATCTATCTATCTATCTATCTATCTATCTATCTGTATATATATATATATATATATATATATATATATATATATAATGTTTTTTGTTACAATTGCAGAATTTAAAAGCCTTTGATATGTGGCGCAACCCTTGTGCAGCCGTGACATACATATACAATTTATTGGTCTGGTTACAACATCTTGAATAAATACAATATTTATGAGTTTCCCAGACATGACAGCTGCTCCTTGTGCAAGGTGTGAAATATATTTAATAGGCCGCATTTCTGCTTCTGACAGTACTCCAAGTTCAGTTCATTATGACATTCAGGGCCGGTGCTCGGGTGATCGGCTCCCTCCTGCAAACGATAAATTTGTGCTTTCCCCCGTATACCACAGAGGGCATCAGTGACTTACCCTCTCTGTTGTATACCAGAGGGCATAGAGTGATAACCCTCTATAAACCAAAGAGGGCATCAGCGATCCCCCTGTATATCACAGAGGTGAACTCCCACCTATACCACAGAGGGCATCAGTGTCCCCATATACCACAGAAGGCATGAATAACCTTCACAACACCACAGAGGGCACCGGTGACCCCCCTACCCCGTCTGCATACCACAGAGGGCATCCATGACCACACACACACCCCTTGTATACCACAGAGGGCATCAGGGACCCCCCCCCATATACCACAGAGTGCATCAGTGACCACAACCCCGTATACCACAGGGGGCATCAGCGATCCCCCCGTATACCACAGAGGACATCATTGATCCCTTCCCTTCCACAGAGGGCATCTGTGACTTGTCCCTGTACACCAGAGAGGGCATCAGTGGCAGCCCCCAGAGGGCATCATTATACCACAGAGAGCACCTGTGCCCCCCCCCCCAATACCACAGAGAGCATCACTGCCCCACACATACAACAAAGGGCATCAGTGACCCCTCCCCCCCCCATCTACAACAGAGGGCATCAGTGACTTGCCCCTGTAAACCAGAGAGGGCATCAGTGGTGGCCCCCAGAGGGCATCAGTATTCCACAGAGAACATCAGTGCCACCCCCCCCCCAATACCACAGAGAGCATCCCTGCCCCCCCACACACATACACACACACACAAAACAAAAGGCATCAGTAAAACCCCATATCTCCTGAGAGCATTAAATTTACATTTTATGTTTTCACAATACCCCTTCATAATATACTGACTCTGGTGGTAAAGCTCCTTTCTCCTCACAGCACTGGTAACGCTCCTCTCACAGCTTCTCCAATGTGTCCATGCAGAGCACTCGTGCCTTCTCCCTGCTCAGTCCAAGTAATAGTGCTGACTTCATTTTGTATCTAATGCATCATTGGAGCCGCTGCCATCGCTCCCTGCCAGTACCCCCCTCCCATTGCTGGGACCCTAAATTTTTCCGACATCCCTACTCTTCTTTGCCTCCATGGCACAGAATGGAGGGGGCAGAGCTTGACACGGCCGTGAGCCAAGTTATGGATGATGGGTGAACTCAGCTGTGGAGTCAACAGGGGGTGGAGCTGATCATAGTGCGGGGACACAGCTGCAAATGGACTCAGAGTGAGGCTTATAGCAGAAGGGGTGGGGCTTCCTTGAACACGGTAGAGGAAGAGAAGGAACATTGGAGAAATTGTGCTCGGTTGCAGGCGGCAGTGGGCTGAGCGAACCCAACTCCGAGGACCCCTCATGCGGTGGGAGGTGAGACAATGAAAGCTGGATGGGCCTGATACAAGAGAGTGGGCGGAGGGGGAGGGGAGAGGACAGAGGGACTGGCACAGGGGAGCCGCGCTGAATCACAATGCCACGATCGCAGCCAGCTTAATATGGAGTGGGCGTGTGGAGGTGGATCCCAGCCATTTCATGGGCGTGCCCACAAAAAGGGTGGGTATACCCAATGAAAATGCTGGGAGTGTCCAGGAAAACATAGGTGTGTTTATGCCTGCAAGGGGCATGCGGATGATGCCGCCTGCCCGGAAGTGTCTGCTTTAGTTGCAGCTTCTTTCTGAGGAAGCCACTGAAACTATCAAAGAACCATTCTACAGAATACCTGCACTAGTTGCACTTAATGATGACCATCAAAATTCCTAATTACTGAAGCTTACCTAACCTCGTTCTGGGTAAAGCTGCAAAATCACTGTATAAGCACCAGCATCTGGTAGACTGTCAATTAAAAAATAATAATATTGTATGTTGTTTTAATTATACAGTATATTAATTTTTCTTTTACTCATACTGGCCAGTATATTAATTGCAGGGGTGCCGAGAGGGGGGAGCAGGTACAGTTTACCCGGGTCCAGGCCTGTCAGGGGGGCCCTGGTCTGGACACACAGTTTAAAAAAAATTGGTGGTGAGTACGCCGGGTCTGAGTGCCCTGGAGTCAGCTGTTCAGCAGTGACATTGGGAGTGCGGATGTGGGCGGATGTGGGGGCAGCAGCATCACAGAGGTCCTTCTGAGCGTTTGTTCCACTCTCCGACTCCAGGGCCTGCCACATGACTTGGGAGTTTACCGTGGTTTAGCAAAAGAAGGATACTAGTAGGTAGTCCCTGGGTGCTGGGAGGAACTGGGTCAGAGAGAGGCCACCTCCCACAGGAGTATCACCCACTCCACAGAATCCAGCCCGCCCCGCTCCCCATATTCCCATCCCAGCCACCACCAGCAGTTGCAGGTGCCAGTGCCATGTCTCCAGCCCAGCAGTCCCAGAACTGGTTCCCTACCCATATCCAGGTCACTGTGTTCCAAGGTGGAAGGTGGGTGGCTGGTTGCTCTGTATCTGCTGCCTCCCTGCATGCTGCTGGGGCTGGGATCCGACTCTGGAAGTCAGCATGTAACCCCTGGCAGAGCATGTACTGTAACGCCATGACGAGCATGTTAACCCCTGGCAAGGACTGTGGGTGATGGGTGTTGCTGGCTGCTGCTGTGATCTGTACTACTGGGTGATGTGAGCTGTGCTGGGTTAGTGGTGGAAGTAGCGCCAGGGGCACCAGCCAAAATCTTGCATAGGGCATCAAATTGGTTAGGGCCAGCTCTGAGTGTCGCCCTGCAGCCTGCCCACTACAATGACAGACAGTCACAGTCTCTAGAATGATGCAGCCTGCTACCAATGAGAATTGCCGCTGATGAGAGGAAGGACGATGCTAAGAGGCAGACAGCGTGACTCACTGTCTGCCTCTCAGCATTGATTCATCCTTTCATCAGCAGCATAGTCAGCACTAAGCGCCCGGCAGGCGGCAGCCCAGGAGACGGCAGCCCAGCAGACTGTGTAAAGCTACCCCCGTCAGCCGTACACAGTGTAGTCAGTGTTTCTCACCACCGCCGAATACCTGCCCCCCACCCCGCCACTGAATACCCTTGTAAGGTTGGCATTAGGGCAGGGCTGGGCAACACCGGCCCTCCAGATGTTGATGAACAACACATCCCAGCATGCCTTGCATCAGTTTCAGCATGGCCACATAGCAAAACTAATGCAAAGCATCCTGGGATGTGTCGTTCATTAACATCTGGAGGGCCGGTGTTGCCCAGGCCTGCGTTAGGGGCATGGCTTCTGCCAATTGGGAGGTGCTAGGGGGTGTGGTCTGCAAGGGTGGGTGTAGAGGGGTGAGTTCCACCACCTCCCTTGGACCACTTTAAGCACTGGTAATAGGTATTACGATGTATGGCATAATGTGTACTTCCCACTACGGTATGTGGCATAATGTGTAATGAGCATTATGGCATGTGGTAAAATATGTAACAGGTATGTAACATTTGCAATAGGCATTACGGTGTAAATTTTTGTCCCTGTATCCACCTTGGAAGCAGTGGCGTAACAACAGGTCCGCAGAGGAGCTCCGTCCCTGGGGGCCCCAGGAAGTTGTTGTACCGGGGCCCAGGATTTCTCTTGGCGGCCCTGATTAATTGTATGATAATAATAGATTAACTCTCTGTAATGTACCTATTCCACTGCACAGTATTTCTTCTTCTTTTCTTTGTTATCTTTTAAAGGGATGAGCACCCCCTTTAATAACTGCAGCAGAGGATTTAGGTTTATATACACTCCAATACTCGATAGCGCTTAATCCTATTTTATGGACCAATTGAAATATTGTGTTACAGTTTATTTAGGCTACGCACATTATTATGGAAAACTTTTGTTCTTACTGCCTACAGTTCTGTTTTATACATTACTGCAATTAAAATGTTTGCATTCAAAAGGGAAATATCAAATCCTTTATGGGTAGAGACATTTGAAATTGTTTCAAAAGGCAAATCATATTCTAATGTTCAAAAATTAGCAATTAATTGATGAAATTTAGATTTGACAACATTCAGCTAAGATAAGCAGGCTCGGCAATGCTTGGGATATTTCAAGGAAGCTTCTCTGAACATAATATTGAAGATTTTATAGTTTTTAATGTATGTAAATGTTACATACTGTCAGTGGTGCAAGTAGAAACAATTTCTTAGTGGTATTGTGCTGCAGTGTGGTTATGGGCGTGGTTATGGGCGTGGTCATGTGACATGAGGGGGAGTGGCTACATGACAAAACTTTAAAACACGATAACATTTCTGTTTGGGCTTGTGTATTGCATCCTGAACACAAAATGTAGGGGCCAGGATCAAAGTGTAGGAGCCAGTCAAACCATAAATAGGGATATTGCACGCCAAAGGCGCGCTGCAAAAATCTACACAGGACTGCCTGTTACATGTCACACACCCAGTACTTATTACCCATGCCATAATGCCCGTTACACATTATGCAACACAATGTAATGCCCATTACACATGCCACACACTGTAATACCTATTACAAATAATACCACACACCGTAATGCCCATTACACATTATATACCAAACACCATTATGCCACGCACTGTAATGCCCATTACATATAATAACACACACTGTAATGCTCACTACATATTATGCCACATAAGTGCCGCTTACCTACAAGCTCGTTGCTATGTATTTCATGCTCAATGCCAGGGGTTTCAATGTTTCATGCTTACACTTCTGCATATTACCGATGCCATAACGCCGTACCACCATACTTGCACCACTGTCTAAAGGGTCTGGAATTCTATGGGACTGTTTTAAATGGAGACAGATATATCTGAAAAATGCCATGTGCAGTAAATATAACAAAAATGCCCCAATCTGCAAAACTGCTTCCAGTTTCCCTGCCCTGGGGCTTTATTATTGCTTCAGACGCGTGTTTTTCCATCCGCTGCAGTGGTTGTTAAAGCACACATATTGTACATTGTAAATCATGGCCATTCTTGCTACACATACAGGTACAGTAGGCAGAGGCGTAACTCTGGGAGGCAATGGAGTCATCTGCCGCCGGGCTCCTGCTCCCAAGGGGGCACCTCTACTTCAATGCAAGTTTGAATAAGTTAATTGAAAACCATTCACATAGCTTCCTTGGCTGACTCACCCTCCGACCAGGACCAGAGACATCATACTCTCACAATCTTTATTTTAAACATAATATCCATAACATACATATATACACACACACACATACATATATTTATTTATATTAGGTTGTGGGGGGGGGGGGGGCACCAACATTTATCTTGCCTCCGGGCAACTGGGACGAACTTACGCCACTAACAGTAGGTGATTGTGCATTTCATCAGGATCAGGCATACAGTAGGTGCCGATTCTGTGGGTGCTCAAGGGCCCAAGCACCCACGGAAATCGATGAGCACCCACAGGCCCGAGACCCGCTGCTGAGCCACCATATTAACTTGCTAATTTGCGGAAGCAGCACCCACAATGCCGGACCCGCCACCTGGGAAACAGTATGCCGGGAAGAGTGTATTCTGTCCGCGGAGTACCTGCACTGTGGGGGCATTTATGTACCTGCACTGTGGGGGCATTTATGTACCTGCACTGTGGGGGCATTTATGTACCTGCACTGTGGGGGCATTTATGTACCTGCACTGTGGGGGCATTTATGTACCTGCACTGTGGGGGCATTTATGTACCTGCACTGTGGGGGCATTTATGTACCTGCACTGTGGGGGCATTTATGTACCTGCACTGTGGGGGCATTTATGTATGTGGAACTCTGTTGCGGTAATTTGAATATTGGAGACAACTGTGCTCCGTAATATAAATATGTATTATTTTGTGGCCACACCCCTTCCCCATGAAGCCACTCCTCTATGTTTTTGGCTTGAGCACCCACCAGCAAAAACATAAATCGGCACCTATGGGATCAGGTGCATCCCGGCTCATCAATACTGACAACATATAAGAAAGTAATTGCATATGCAATCTAGCAGCACCTTACTATCACACAGCACATGAGCCAGGGGTACATGAGGATCCATAAGACAGCTGAGCAGTAAAGTCACCACAAAGTCACCGTGTAATCCAATTAGATACCCTAGGCAAGATTTTGTCTGGAGCCCCCCCCCCCCCCCCCCTCAGTTTTGCTTGCTGGAAGTGGGATGTTCTATTGGTAAAATGCATCCTTACACTGCTTTCGGATGCATTTCCATTATGTATTAAGGCCCCATAGAAGCCTATTGGGTTCTTTTCACAACCTTCAAAGAAATACCATTGGATCCCTCCTAGCATCCATCACGTCCGTCATGTCCTTCTGCATATGTGCAAATGGGGGGATGCACTGGTCGACTGGGATGAAGCAGTGGGTGACAGTGGGAGAGACAGGCGGTGTCTGGTAAAGGGTGAAAGATAGTGGGTGATTTTTTCATTTGTGTGCTGCCCTGGAGTACACAGCCTGTGTCGGCATGTTGGGGGCCCACACCCTAGACCCATACCGAGTATTAGGGTCCCCCAGTGACACAGAGACGCCTTGATGTACGGCCTGTGGGCTTAGCCCTATATCTGCAGATATATATGCAACCAAGATCTCTCTATTGTCTGTTTATTATGTATATGTTTCTCCTCAATGTGCAATTGGGATATAAAACTTTTTTTCCTAGCCAGAATTACCCCTCCCTTGTGGCACCTGAGTGACACACCTCTGATTGAGCAGCTTACCAACAAATGTGTTGTGTAGTTATACCTGTCCACTCAGGGCCGGTGCGTGGCAACGGAGTGCCCCCGGCGGCGGGCACCCCAGCGCTCACACGCTCCACGGGGGGATGTGGCCGCCGCTACAAGGGGGGGTTGGGGGGATGCGGCTGCTGCGCTCCATGGGGGCGATCTGCCCGCCACCGGCAGGAGATGCGGCGGTGGGAGGGGGTTGGGGATGCGGCACCGGGCAGGCTCCAGGGGAGGGGGGGCGGGGGTCACTCACCTGCTCCTTCTTCTTTGCTGCTGCTGCCCTCTTCTGCCGCACAGTACCACCCTCCAGTGGCCAGTGCCCTAGGCAAATGCCTAATGCTGCCTAGTGGTGGTGCCGGCCCTGTGTCCACTGGAAATTGAACGTGATCCCCTGTATGCAGAAATGGTGCACCTGGTTGGACCACTGTATGACCATGGACTACCTTATTGCTACACCATGGCTGGCTTATAAAGATTCTGATCCTCTCACTAAGGAATACCTTCTCTTTTCAGTCCAAATTTGACCCACTTACAGAATGAACTAGTTCATCTTTAATCTTTCTCTCCCTTTCCTTTCGTAATCTCTCTCTGCCTTTTCTCTTTTTCTTCGTTCTTTGCTCATTTAAATAGTTTTTGGATATTATTTCTTTCGTTTTATATTTGGAAAACTCGATTTTATATCTTCATAACCTGCATACTACATGAGAATAGTCAAATTTCTTATCTGGACTTCCCGTCTACTACTTTGGAGACATATTCGACAATTTGCTTTACTTGGGCTAACAGCTGCAGCTCCTACTACTATACCACTACCTGCACATTGAGGATTACAATTCCGCATTATCGTTGAGGATTCCTCACATTCCAACAGGGGTTTACATCCATCCTCCAGCGCGATCACAATCCGGCAAGGTTTATGGACCCACATACCCTCCAGCTTTCCATGGACTGATCCATTGCTCCATATATCTCTAACCTCATCTCCATTCATACACCCTCCCACCCTCTATGGTCGGCTGACGACTGTCGTCTCTCCTCCACCCTGATCACTGCTTCCCATGCTAGAGTACAGGACTTTGCCCGTGCTGCACCCCTTCAGTGGAACGCACTCCCTCGCTCCATTAGACTCTCCCCGACCTTGCAAAGCTTCAAACGGGCACTGAAAACTCACCTATTCATCAAAGCGTACCCTTCCACTGCATAAACCAGCTGGTTCTCCGACCCCTTGCCTGTTTCCTGTTTACATCCTGCTTTCTAACCACCACCCCCCTCGCTTGCACCTCTTGTAATCTGTCTGTCTCCCCTTCCTACTAGATTGTAAGCTCCTCCGAGTAGGGCCCTCTTCCCTTCTGTTGTCAAAGCCCACTTCTCTTCACATGTCACTCACAGCTCTCCTTTACTCCAACACTCAGTGACCATCTTTGTCTGCATACTCCTCTCCATCATTGGCCTCAAGCCTCTTATAGTATGTTGATTGAGTCCTCACTACTTATATCCAAGCTGTAATGTGTATTGATCTGTGGCACTCTTTATTTGTACTGTATTTTTGTTATTTATTCAATGTTATGCCAAGTTTTGTTTCCCTGTATTGTTCCTTTGTACGGCGCTGCGAAACACTTGTGGCGCCTTATAAATAAAATTATAATAATAATAATAATAATCCAAGGAAAATAAAACACGTGTACACGTTTCCCTATCGCAAGGACTCCAAACGGGACCTCAGACCAATTAAGTGTCAGACCCATTTCTTTTATTGCAAAAGTAATACTGTATTCTTTTAAGTTATTAAAGATTGTACCAGTTCTTTGTAACCAATGGTTATATGCTTGTTGTTTTTTAATATACACCTTTGCACGCCATTTATTAAATACGAAATAGATGTTTCTGACATTATACATCAATTTTAACCAATTATTCACTTTGTAGCGCTCCACCTACCTTTTTGCTAAAAGTACGGTTTTAACTATCAAAGTGAAGAAACTTCTGACAGATTATGATTTCCACTTATTACTGTATGTGACAGAGGAATTACAGATTAATATATAAATTAATGTTTCAAAATTTTTTCTTAGAGCCTTCAATAGAGAAACCTTTTGTCTTCCATTTTGGAACAGAAGGGTTAACATATCATGAAAATAATATCACATTGTATAAAGAAACAAAACAGCTAGTTGAAATTGAATAACCCATTACCTGTATAAATATACATAGTAGTGACATTTTTATTACGATTAATATTAAAAGGCAGAGACTGAAGTCCGGTACATAGCATGTGTCAATGGAGGATAAATAGAGGAACAAAGCACGGTTTGTATTAATGACCAGGAAGCATCAAAATGTTACCAGTTCAGTTCATAATTAACTAAATATCTTGTTACCATGCACAATACAATATCATGTTCAAATTATTTTACTTTGTTCTATTTCCGGGGAAAGGGGAAAATTCAAAACGTATTCTCTGTAAAGTGCTGCGGAATATGTGTGCGCTGTATAAGGAACTGTTAATAAATAAATAGACCGTATAATAATCCACACCCATACCACAGGTCAAAAGATTGTGAATGCATATTTGAATTAGTTTGTGTAGTCATTTAAGTCCATACTTACCTACTTAATGGCTGCTCCCTTCTGGATGGCACAGGAGCGGATATTGAGCAGGCAGTCCGTGGGCATCGAGACGAAATTGTGTCATCATACAGATCGAGCCCCGCCCCCTTCTTTTCCCAGCTCTCGCCAGATGGTGAGTGGCCATTCATAAGCCACTCACCATCAAATGATTTACCCATTGGTCACCACTAATCACAAGCTCTGAGTAGCCAGGGACTTACTCTGCGGCTGCAATGAAATCAGCCTAATCAAGGCCGGAGCAGAAGTCGCTCACATTACCCTAAAACTTCTGAACACGACTGCATTTTCCCTATCAACATCTGGGTTTATTCTTCCATGCCTGTTTTTTTTATTATTTTTGCACGCCCATGAAACACAGCTCCATAGAAAAAAGTAGCAGGATTTCATTGCTTGCCAATGTCGCGCATGCGCATTGCGGCCCAGACGCACGTGCAGTAATCGATAATCAGTCGCTGTTTAAATTTGCGCAGCGATTTGGTCTGAATTAGGCCCTATGTTCACACACATTAGGGTTACTTTTTATTGGAAGACAATTATTTTTGTATTTTGCTAGGAAACCGGAGTGCCCCAGAGGAAACCAACACAAGCACAAATAGAGTATACAGACAATACAGTTAGGCCCATTGTGGAAATCGAAACCATTACCTCACTGCAACAAGGCAGTAATGCTAACAATTGCACAGTCCATACTGCCTGAAACAGGCTCTCTCATACTGGTGTGGTACAGGGCCGGCGCCACCAATAGGCAGCTGGAGGGCGGTACTGAGCCGCCGTGGAGGAGTACCATAGAAACCAGGATGCGCCGCGGGGACTGGGAGCAGGTGAGAAAGGAAGCGTAGCTTCCCTCCCCCCCCCCCCCCCCCCAGAGGACACGGTGGTTGCGGGCGCAAGCTGCAGTGTCGCCCGCACCCCCACCCTGTGGTGCAATATCGTCCGAACCCCCCCGCCGCCCGCCCGCCGCCTGCTGCCTGCCTTACACTGAAATCTCCCCTGCAGCGGGGACTGGGAGCAGGGGAGAAAGGTAGCGTAGCTTCCCTCTCTCCCCCCCCCCCCCCCTCCCTGGACACAGGGGTTGCGGGCGCACGACGCAGTGTCGCCCGCACCCCCACCCTGTGGTACCGCTGCCCGCTGAAATCTCCCCAGCAGCGGGCGGCCGGCGGGGGATTTGCCTGGGGCGGCGGGGAGGCTTGCACCGGCCCTGGTGTGGTATCATTATGTCATCTTTTAGCAAATTATGATGGGCATCTTTCATAGGTCTGGCTGTTCTGTTGTCCTTTCAATCATCTTATGATCAATCCTGTCCCTTTCCAGAGATTCCATCTGTAACAGCTAGGCATGCTCCTGTTATCCGCACATATTAGGAAAACATATTAGGATAAGAATAGAATCAGGACTGTCAGAATTTTTATGTCCTGCACATATAGGGCCTGATTGTAATTCACTCGGCCACCGGCGTGTTCGCACAGGGAACCGATGTTTTAGCACTGCACATGTGCATATTCACATTTGCACATGGGCGGGGCTGCTGTGTGGGGGCCTTTGGCGACTTGCATAGTTGTCATTGCGCTCGCATCAGGGGGTTGTAGGATGGAGGCGGGCAGGGGCCGTTCGCATAGGGATGCCCAACCTTTCCTGGGCTTACCCGCCAAAAACGCTTGGTGCACCCAGGAAAATGCTGGGGGTTCCCAATGCCGGGGGCAGAGGGGCTGATGTCACAGGATGTCAACCACCCATCCCATTCTCGGACCGGATGCCGCAAGTCTGACTTAGATTTGCAAGCAGGGGAAAATCATTCAATGGTATTCAGATATAATCTGATTGGTTACCCATAGCAACATCACATTCGTAATAGAACTCCCATCTTTGTAAATAAACCCCATAATGTATATATGATATCCTACAGATTCCAAACATGAGGAGAAGCTCCTCTGGAAAGTCTCACTGAAGGAGCGTGAGTAATACATTTATGCTAGTTTGTGTTATATCGCACCGACTTTCATTCTCAGGACAAAAATGATATAGAATAGTTTTTAGCTGACAGCAAAGGGCGATATCCCATTAGCTCCGATTCCATTTCAGCCAATAATTACAGTCGTATAACGTTATTAATGATCGAAGGTCATTATTGCTGTATCTAAGTAGCGAGGGATAAAAATATATCCACGATCAGGTGAAAACACATGGGATCAAAATTAATTCCCCATCCCATATGTTATCAAGGATATGAATAACAGCAAGTATTGTGGAAAAGGCACTAAGACCCCCTTTAGAAGGCGATTCAGACCTGCTACCCCAACTGATTGCACATGTGCAAACTCCCAGAGTGAATGTCTTTGGCGCGTTTCATACTCACCGAGGCTTTCGCTTCAAGATGGATGGGCAGAGCATTCACCCTCCCACAATATAGAAATTATATAGGACTAATAACATTTTGTGGTCTGTGTTTGTTGACTGATAGGGAAAACAGTTGTTTTAAACTTACATGGTGTTTGAGGTCCCAGTTTATTTTACTACTTGGTGTTGGTAGGTCCCAGTTAGAGATCCTTATGTTTATGTGATGTTGATTCTGGTCTGGTAAAGTCTGAGGTGGGTCCAACTGGAGACTCTGCAGTAATTGTGGTTAGGAGAGGAGCCTGCATACTGACCTTCTCCACTCTTAAACATCCTGTGTCCACAGGCAGAGTAAGTACTTGCTGATACATTTGAAACGATTAACAGGTGGTGCTAATGATATCATTTGTGTTATTAAAGAGATCTGTAAAATATGCACTGCTAGGCTGGGGCCACTCTGTGGTGCAGCGTGTCTTGCTTGGCTGGAAGGAGCCTGCACAAAGGCTCCTATGGGGCCGTCCACACATAAGCGGTAGGGCCGCAGCCGCTAGATCCAATCGCAGCATGCCACGGTTGGACAGAACGATGCGATGACTGGATTTCAAGGCAAACACATGTTCACATGGTGCAGCTGTGCCGCCCGGAGTTCTCCTTGAGGTCCGGTCACTAGTGGCTTGATCTTGTCCTGCGGGTCCGCTGAACAGGCTACGCTTTGTGTGGCCCAAACTTAGGGATCCCTGAGGATGGAGATGGGAACACTGATTGATAGATAAGTCACTCCAAAAGGGAGGCACACAGTGCACAGCAATTTCACCTCAATATGTTCAAACAGTGGTTCCCAAACTAGGTCTTCAAGGACCCCTAAGGGTTGTTTCACACGCTCTGTGAGAAGACCTGGAAAATGTGCACCATTGGGGGTCCTTGAGTACCGAGTTTGGGAACCACTTGAAGCACATTAATTCATAGGATTTGTTTCCTGTACAGTAAGTATTTTGCACTGCAGGTGGGGCAGATGTAATGGGCAGAGAGATGTAGATTTTGGTGGATTATATTTTTTCTAAGCAGGGTAAATACGGACTGCTTTTGCATGTAACCCACAGATGGTAGACCACTTTATATTACACTGCAATTTAAATTTAAGTTTGAACAACCCTCCCTCCAAATCTAACTCCCTCTGTACATGTTACATCTGCCCAGGGGCGGATTGGGGAATAAAGAGCCCCTGGAAAATGGGATGCAGTCAAAATCCCGAGGGTCAAAATCCCAACAGGGTCAAAATCCCGAATGGGTCAAAATACCGACAAGGACAAAATCTCGACATGGACAAAATCCCGACATTTAAAATCCCGACAGGGTCAAAATCCCTAAATTCAAAATCCCGACAGGGTCAAAATCCCGACATATAGAATGTACAAGTGAAACAGTCTACATGACTTTCGGTCGACAGGTGCGTGGTCGACATGGGTTTTTTCACTGTTTTTGAAACGACATGTGCCGACAGGTGGTATTTCATGCCCTGCCATGCACTACGGTGTGGTAGGAGAATAAAATAGTGTGCCGAGCGCAGCAAGGCACCGTGCCCGAAGCATTGCGAACGAAGCGAGCGATGCAAGAGGCTGCGGTTCACTTGCAACTGTGTCCATGTCGACTGTGTCGACATTCGGGTCAAAAAACAGTGAAAAAAACTATTTCGACCTCGCACCTGTCAACCGAAAGTCATGTAGACTGTTTCACCTGTACATTCTATATGTCGGGATTTTTACCCTGTCGGGATTTTGAATGTCGGGATTTTGACCCTGTCGGGATTTTAAATGTCGGAATTTTGTCCATGTCAGGATTTTGTCCTTGTAGGTATTTTGACCCATTCGGGATTTTGACCGTTGGGATTTCATACCGAATCCCTGGAAAATATCTAGAAGTGGCCTCATGTGGGCAGGAGCAAATCATTAATGGGCAGAGCCAGCATAACAGTAGGCAGAGCCACATCCACCAGCGATGGGCCTTATATTTACTGCAGTGTATGGGAAGAAGGAGGTACTGTAGGGTGGGAAGAGATGGGGCCGCATCCAGCAGCAAGGCCCTGTGCGGCATTGCTGCACTGATACATTGCCTGGCAGAGGTGGATCCAGAACAAAATTACAGGGGGGCACCATAACAGGGAAGGGAGGGGGGTTATTTGCGCATGTTCCCAAGACTTTTGGTGTTGCCTCAAAACAAGGGCATGGCCTCAAAGGGAATGACTAGGAGAGACAGTGGGTAACAGTGAACAGATGATTGAGAGTGGCAGAGGATGATAACTTGGAAAGGCAGAGTGACAGGAGATAGAGAGACAAAGGTGGCTACAGGGAGAGACATAGGGAGCTAGGGAAGGTGGACAGAGGGGTGGGAGTGAAAGTGGGTGAGAGGTACAGCAGATGGGGCCATAATGGGGGAGAGGAGTTAGTCAATGAGGCACAGAGAGCGAGGGGAGAGTGAAATAGAGGGGAGAGAGGAGGTAAGTGGAAGAGAGAGTGCTGGGGCAGAAATGGGCAGAGAGAGGGGATGGGGAGGGTGTGAGTGAGAGACTAAAAGAGAGGGGTTGAGAGTAAGTGAGAGACATAAAATAGGGTGAGAGATGGAAGAGAACGAGAGGGTGCATAAGAGGGAAGAGTAAGTGAAAGGGGGTGAGAGAGGTGGCAAGAGAAAGAGGGGGTAGGTGAGAGGAGGAGAGAGAGAGGGATTGGGTGAGAGTAGAAAATGAGTGACAGGTATAATAGGGGGAGGGAAAGTTGGATAGAGAAGGGATAGTGAGAAAGGGAAGAGAGAGAAAGTGAGAAGGTGCATGAGAGGGGTAAGTAAGGGAGAGGGGGTAAGAGTGGTGGCAAAAGAAAGAGAGGGGTGAGTGAGAGGAGGATAGAATGAGAGGGGAGAGAGGTTGGATGAGAGGGGAAAAAGAGTGACAGGAGGATAGTAGGTTGAGGGGAGAGTAAGAGATGGGCAGAATGAGAAAGGGAAGAGAGAGGGAGTGACAGAGGGAAAGAGAGTGGGGGATGGGAGAGTGGGTGAGAGAGAGAGAAAGAGGGGAAGAGTGAGAGGAAAGGGAGATGAAGAGTGTGTGAAATGGGGAGTGAAAGAGAGATGGGAGGGGCCGCAGGGCCAGTGCAAGGTGTATCAGCACCCTAAGCAAACTATCTGCCTACCCCCCATATTCCCATATACGGGTTGGGATCATTTGGTCTATTGCATTATGGTCGAAAGTCATTAGGTCGAATCCATTAGGTCGACATGCTAAAAGGTCGACATGACTCTAGGTCGACATGGGAAAAGGTCGACATGATTCTAGGTTGAAAGGTCATTAGTTCGACAGGTCATTAGTTCGACAAGGTCATTAGTTCGACATTGTCTATGTCGACATTCACAAGGTCGACATGGGGTTTTTCACTGTTTTTTTACCTGAATGTCAACACAGTCGACATGGACACAGTTTAAAGTGCACTGCATCCCCTCGCATCGCTCGCTGCGCTCGCGATGCGTCGGGCACGGTGACTCGCTACGCTCGGCACACTATTTTATTCTCCCACCACGCCCTAGTGGATGGTAGGGCATGAAATACCGCCTGTCGGCACATGTTGGCTCAAAAAACAGTGAAAAACTCCATGTCGACCTAGAGTCATGTCGACCTTTTAGCATGTCGACCTAATGGATTCGACCTAATGACTGTCGACCATAATGCAGTAGACCAAATGACCGCATCCCCCATATACACACACCAATACCCCCAGGAGACTGGGGTTAGAGAAGGAGAGGAGGTGGTAGAGCAGGAGATGGGGTTGTAGAGGAGAAGACAGGGGTTAGAAGAGGAGAGGGGGTGGTAAAAGGGGAGAGGAGGTGGAAGAGGAGGAGAGAGGGTAGAGAACGAGAGGGGGTGTAGGGGAGGAAACAGGGGTTAGAGGAGGAGAGGTGGGTGGAAGAGGAGGAGAGGGTGGTTTAGAAGAGGAGAGGGGGTGGTAGGGGAGAAAACAGGGGTGGTAGAGGAGGAGATGGGGGTTTAGAGGGGGCGGTAAAGGAGGAAACTATGGTTGTATAGGAGCAGAGGAGGTGGTAAAGGAGAGGGTGTGGTAGAGGAGGAGGAGAATGGGGTGGTATAAAGGGAGAAGGGATGTATAGGAGGAGACGGGGGTGGTAGAGGAGAATAGGGGTGGTATAGGGGGAGAGGGGGTGGTAGAAGAGGAAAGGGGGTGGTAGAGCAGGCAGGTGTTTGAAAGTTACAGAAATTACTTTGTGCCTCCTAATCCTTCCTCCCCCTCAATCAAAGTGGCTAGTGTACCTCAGACAGCTCTCCCTCTCTCCAGCGACAGGCCTCCTCTCGCTCACCGGTGCGCCGAGCCTCTTGTTTGCGGTCCCCTGGTGCAGAGCCTCAACCTCCTATCTGCGGCGCTGGGCTTTTTCTCGTGATCCCCAGCACTGGGCCTTCTCTTTCCACAGTGACAAGCATCCTCCCCGCCATCCAAAGCAACGGGCCTCCTACTGATCCGCGGCGCTGGCAGCAAAGGGCTGCATCTCCTTGATAGAGCAGGAGATTGGGTTGTAGAGGAGGAGACAGGGGTAAGAGGAGGAGAGGGGGTGGTAAAAGAGGAGAGGAGGTGGTAGAGGAGGAGAGGGGGTTGTATAGGAGGAGAGGGGGGTAGAGAAGGAGAAGGGAAGGTAAAGGGGAGGAAACAGGGGATAGAGGAGGAGACGTGGGGTGGTAGAGGAGGAGAGGGGAGTTTAGAAGATGAGGAGAAGGGGGTGGTGGAGGAGAAGAAGGGGGTGGAGAGGCAATGGTATAGGAGGAGACAGAGGTGGTAGAGGGGGAGAAGGGGGTGGTATAGGGGGAGAGGGATGATATAGGAGGAGAGGGGGTGTAGAGGAGGAGAGAGGGGTGTAGAGGAGGGGAAGGGGGTGGTAGAGGAGGAGATGGGGGTGGTAGAGGAGGAGGAAAAGCGTATAGGGGGAGAGGGGATGGTATAGGGGGAGAGGGGATGGTATAGGACAAAACAGGGGTGGTATAGGGGGGAGAGAGGATGTCTAGGAGGAGAGGGGATGGTATAGGAGGAGAGGGGGTGGTAGAGGAGGTGATGGGGTGGTAGAGGAGAAAAAGAAGTGTAGAGGAGAAAATGGGGGTGGTAGAGGGGGAGGAGAAGGGGGGTGGTAGAGGAGGAGGATAAGGGGGCGGTAGAGGTGGAGAGGGGTGGTATAGGGGGAGAGGGGGTGGTAGAGGAGGAGAGGGGTGTGGTAGAGAAGGGAGAGCAGGCAGGTGTTTGAAACTTACTTAAATTACTTTGCACCTTCTAATCCTTCCGCATTCCCTCAGGGGTGGTAGTTCGATGCTCGTGGCAGCTGGGGGGGAGTGCGCTGGGTGGGGGGAGGGGGAAGAAGTGTGCTGCTCGGGGCGGGAGGGGGGGGGAGAAGTGCGCTGCATTGAAGTGTGCTGCTCGGGCGGGAGGGGGGAGAGGTGCGTTGCATTGAAGTGCTCTGCTCTGGGCGGGAAAGTGCACTACTCGGGGCGAGACTAAGGAGGGGGTGCGCTGCTCGAGCGGGAGGGGGAGCGAGAGGACGACAGTGGGTGAATGAGAGGAGGTGTGCGTGAATGAGAGAGTAGAGTAAGGTCTCTCTCCCCCACTTTCTCTCACAAGACCTCCAGCTTCCAGCTCCTCTGTGCAAGTCCGCCACAGGGGTCTACGGTACCCTATGGAGAGGAGGAGGTAGGGCAGCGGCGGAAGAGGAGGACAGCAGGTGGGAGGAGGCTGAGCCGCATCTTGCAGCGGGGCTGCTGCTGAATGAGACACAGCGAGGGGACAGCAAGGCCGGAGAATGCCTCAGTCAGAGTCAGTGTAATACTGTATTTCGGCCTCACTATCATCAGCCTCCCAGGAATCTTCCCGGGGGATATAATGGTGAATACCCCCTTGCATCTGCCCCACCTGCAGCGCTACATGTATTTGCCCAGTTGCTTCTATTTTTACTTTAATTACAAACATGAATAAGGCCGATAGAACATAACATCAGACTTTCATTGCAATCTATTATCTGGGGGTGGGAGAAGAACCATATGGAATTTCAGAGTAACCCTGGGAAAATGACAAACTAAGCAGAGGTTGATTCCAACAACATCTCAAGTTGCCTAAACTAACAATAGTTATTTTAAGACTACAAAACCCGATTAAATACTTCTGTGCCAAATAAACATGTTATGCAGTCCCATTTCAGGCAGCTTTCTGAGGAGAAATTAAGAGTTTGCGAAATTTAATAGCTCAAAACTTTTAGGAATGCAGATCAAGGCTTCTTGTGTTTTATCAAATAGGAGATTTATTCAGGGATATGATAACGTTCTGCAATTATCGAAAATAGAATTGTAGTTCTATTAAAATATGAATATGTTTATTAATATACTGTAAATAAGTTTATGTGTAGATGTTCCAGAAGGCCACACAAATATTATGCCTAAACCATAAAGAAAAGGATTAAGGTCCCCGACTGTGTGATTTGGGCCCATTTTCACCTGATTCCAGCAGAATGGGCCGAGAAATAAGGTGAAATCGGCCCAAATTGTATGTGCATGACATCTGATCTGCTGTCCTGTACACATCGGACCTGAGTCAAAGGTCAGAAGGGCTTGACTTATTTTATGTCTTGGTTTGATTTGATATTAAATTCTGTTTATTATTAGATTGTTTTGATTGGCTATATTTCAGTCCGTTTCTAGCAATGCACTGTTTATTGCTTCCCTTGTTTCCAAGGGCTGCCTGTAAGATGTCATACGTGCAGCCACCGGAAGAACATTGTGGATGCTTTTAGCAGATGTGTTACTATAATAGTGCCAGCAGGGAAGCGCTGGCTAGGAGAAGCTTACCCCGCATCCACATCAGGCTGCGGTCATCGGAGCTCATCAGAGTCTGCTGGCGTGACTGAGGAACACGTGCGTGTGAGACGTGGGAATGGACGCACGAGATGTTCGTCCCTGCCCCGGCAATCGGCTCCCCAAGACAGGTCATCTCATCCCGCTGGCGCTTACAATGATGCAACTCCATCTGTACATGCATTTTATCGCATGTAAAAATGGCACATCAAGTGCCAAATCGTATGACACCCTCCCAGGGAGCTGCCAGGGGAGCTCTAGGGGAATTGGGTCCGACTTGTCCTTAGGGCAGAATAGAATCTTGTTTTCTTATATGGTACATACAAAAGGACTAACAGCATCAGACTGATTACAGCCCACAAAGGAGCGTAAAAGGGAAATCCAGAGACCAAGCAAGGTTCTGAACTCAATCATTTTAAATTGTGTCGATAAATGTTATGTTTTAATTTATTTTGGACGGTAATAACTCAAAAAATTACAAATAAACCTTTTTGGATAGTTCATTGAATCAGGTTCCACACAATATTACACTTCATGTATCTTTTTATTTTCTGTGTTTTGCTGCAAATGCAAAAGCTCTATAATCAAAACAACAACAATAAAAGTAACATCAATTCACAATTTATTTATATTTTTCCTTTATAATAAAGCATAAAATTAATAATCATTTTATATCTGTATAATCATCTAATATCTGTATAAAATAATATTGCCCTATAAATATTAATATTATCTGCCAGTTTATTTACATAATGATGGTCCCTATTTATAAGTTACTTTGATTTCTATTCATTTAATTGGTCACATACTAACACCATGCCTTCTAAGCTATTTCATTTGTCAGAAGTTATTGTTTCATTTGGTGATTTAGCCACAATATTATGGTTATTTCCTAAACCTTCACCTAGTGCGTTGGATGGATCCAATCTTTTCTATTTTACATATTGTGACGGTGATGTTTAGCGGGTCATTTTTAACACATTGAGGTTTTACAGGAGAGGGGGGGGGGGGTAGTGCATGTTTGGTTCAATATACCATAAGAAAACCATCAAAATCACCAGTTTAGCAAAACTGCTGCTGTGGGGCATATTCAATCTTGGCCGAGCTTTTCACCAGGTCAAAAAAACAGCATTCGCCTTTCAGTGTTCAATCTGAGAAAACGGCTGCAAAAATGGCCACAAATTCACCAAAACCACGTGAATTTCCGGAAATTTCACTGATACTGTACATGTAGTTTTCACAGATGATGGATTTTTTGTTCAGATGAAAAATCAGCACTGGGATTGAATAGGGCTAATCGAATTCACTCAAAAACACAGATAGAAACTGCCAAATTTTGGCCTGGCAAAGGTTTTGTCTGGAATTGTATACAGGCCTTTGTCATTTTCACACACCAGAAGTTCCTGTACTTGTTCTTTCTACTGCGCCGCTGCATGCATCCATTTCTTCACAGACCTGGATGTGTTGTTTTTGCAATAGTCAACCAACCTATTCCATGTTTGTATTTCTGTGGAGTACGATCCGGTGGCCTCCCAGAACCCCCTCCTTCAGCATCTGCAGCCTTGTGTTAGCAGTTTGCTGCCTTTCTGTGGCATGGAAAGTTAGAAAAATTAAGGAGCAACCAAAAAAGGGATATATTTTTCCTTGTATGCTTAGCCTTAAGACGCAATGAAAATAGGGTGCCTGTTATTGGGAAATTATGCAATTTACAGCACAGGAAGGAGAGTGGTTAAAGGCCCCCATACATTAGTTTGACTTGTCCTAAGGACAAGTCAGAGCTGATTTCCCCAGGAGCTTCCCGGAAGGGGGACACACGATTAGGCACTTGATGTGCCAAGTTTCACATATGATAAATCGCATGCGATTTCATAATGTGCAACTCCCGGGGAGCGTGGAGAAAGCAGGGGGGCAGCAGACATAAGTGGGGGACGCCGGTGAGCTGCCGAGGATAACTGAGAGCCAGGCAGGGGGAGCTTTCAGTGCTGCAAGAAAAAAAAAGGCCCATTGGGCAGCCAATGATTGGCTGAGCACTCTCTCGGCCAATCAGCAATTGGCTGAGAGAGAGCTCAGCCAATCACTGGCTGTCCATTCATTTGTATGGGCTTATTTTGGGCTTATTTTTCTTGCTGCTTCTCCTGTCTGACTCTCTGACTGTCAACACATTACATGTACCCTTTTATTTATATTATGTTCTCTATATATATATATATAATAGTATACAGTATACAGTAAGTCCACAGAGTCTTGATATTTTTATTGTAAATTCAAGTTTATATATGTTGTGAATAACTGTAAAAATAAAAGTTACTATTCCAATTACATAAAATATTGTCAATGTACTGTATCAATGCCATGTAAGAATTTCTGTTAATTTCTGATAATTATACCATATGTTGCAGTATAACTTGGTGCAAATTTAGTCGCCATTTGTACGTTCTTTAAGCTGAAATGAATTCTGTTTAAGTTTAAATCTTTGATTGTTGTGTATATGCAGGTGCACTATGCACTCATTACTGCTAACATATATTCCTTTTATAATTCATTTATGAGGATGTTAGCATACATTTGGCCAAAGATATGTACCTGCCCACCGCGTTAAGGTCACCTCTTTAGAGCAGGTCCCTGGCACTATGGGGTTCATGCCTGGGGTGCAGGGCACCCCCAAACCGGTAAGTGTAATAGAGTGTAATGTGTCATAGAATGTAGGGTATGTATAAGCAACTTATAGTGATAAAGGGTGTGTCAAAAGAAAAAAAAAGATTGTGAAAAAATATGTGAAAAAAATAAATAGAAAAAAGACATACGGTACAAAGAAAAATGATGATATGTTTATGTCAGTCTATGTGTAAAGTAGCGATGCCCTGGAGTGGTCCAGCCAGACAGGCCCAGGGGGACCCGCACCCAGACAATTACCCCAAGAAAACTGACTGTTATAAAGTATTAGGACTTACTTGAAATTATGCCTTCATCACAGTTGTGCAGTTATTGCTAGTCCCTGCTTAAAAACCTTTAAGGGTGGTGGGGGAGGGGTGCTAATCTAGGAAGAAGCAATCTCAGGCTTCTTCACCTCTTTTGATTTTAAGACAACATAAAAAGTGAGTGAACTGTCCATGGCCGCTGAGAGGGGGGCCAGGGGGTGGGGTGCCTGTTGCTACCTGGTTATGGGGGAGTGATCACACTGACCACTCTTCCCCTTTAATTGCCCCTGACTAAGGGGCTCAAGACATCCCCTTGCTCGACGGATCTACAAAGACTTTTAATTCTCAAAATTTTTCTCTAAGAAGACATGAAATTAGGCCACAACCCAACAACATTTTCCCAACAGACCTTTTGGCAGCACTGCACTGTAACCGATGCTGTGTAGGTGTGGCCAGTGCCGTGTGGGTGTGCACACTACCTACACTATTAGCCTCAACATCTAAATGAATATAAAATATAACCTTTAGTTTATGGCCAACCATGTGACTAGCTATAGATGATAAATGGTATTAGCTTAGCTTGGCCAAGCTATTTTTAAATGCTTTGAGCATTTATTTCTAGGGACTAGATGCACTAAGCTTCAAAAGTGATAAAATGGAGAGTGATAAACCGCCATACAACCAGTCAGGCAGGAGCTGATTGGTTGGCTGTTTATCACTCTCTATTTTATCACTTTTGAAGCTTAGTGCATCTGGCCCTATCTGAGAAAAAACTCTGTCATGTCAGCAGTCATTATCATTTATCCTGTTCATTATCTGTATATTCTGGTGGCACCCAAATACAAAATGAAAACAATACGAGCATATATTCCTGTTGACACAAGATAATAGTATGTTCAAACATTTGTATTAATTATATGAAACATCCGTATAATTTGTTCATTGGAAACTAAATAAAGACATTACACAATTTTCATATGCATTTTAGGTACTTCTTTACTTTCACGGCGCCAGCATGGCGCCGCGCGTACTTCCGGGTTACGCTCGCCACTAATTAGGTAAAATAAACTAAGTTAACGCCATGCCAACATGGATAGTTCATACCTCCACTATCCATGTTGGCATGGAGTTGATATTAATTAGCGTGGCGAGCGTAGCGAGCCACCGAGCCCGCAGCGTGGGCGAGCGAAGCGAGCCCCGCAAGGGGACTCTGACGCGCGGCGCCATGCTGGCGCCGTGAAAGTACAGAAGTACCGCATTTCATTATATAAATGAATTATTTTAAAAAATCATACATTTTTGAACATATTTATTATAAAATAATTTTTATTTATTTTATTTATACAGCCTTTGGGGGGTATTCAATCTTGGGTCACGGCTGTTGAGCTGGCCTGACAGCCGTGACCCTGTCCCATTCTCGGTCTGCTCGACCGAGAATTTGCAGGCGGTATTCAATGTCCCACCTGCAACGGGACGAGAAGGGGGCGTGGCCATGAGCTGCAGCCATGAAGAGACGAGCCTCGGCCAGGAAGAGGCCAGCTGCAGCTGGGCGCTCTTCAATTCCCGGCTGTTCTCGGCAGAACGAACACGACTGCTTGTGAAGTCGGGCTCGTTCTGCCAAGATCCCCTGTTCAATGTTGTCGGAGAAGACAGCGTTGAATAGAGCCCCAGGAACAAAGGTATACAGCGCTCGGGTTAAGCTGAATGGTAACCAACTACATGTGATATAAAAACATTTATTACATGAAGAACAAACAATGAATATACATAAAATATATGCAATATGGGAATTCTTTGGGATTTAGAAAAATGCAAACAATGGTGCAAAAAAATGTGGATTTAAAAATTAAATATAAAATTAAGCGGATTGAATGTTAAAAAATAGTCATTGTATGTGTGGTTGCTCCAGTGAAAAAAAGAGTTAATTCATGGGTGTCAAACGTAATTAGTATAGTTACCAACGGTGACAATCAAATGTGGAGATGATGACAGTTCCGGTATGTTCCCCAGCATTTGGGTCCAGGTAAGCTCAGAGAATGTTTAGGCATTTCTACCTACCTGTAATAACAACACAAAGGCCCTTATTCTGGTTGGTGCGGTAATATCAGCGTGCATTCGCGCCGCCGACGTTTTGTGTCTGCGCATGTGCAGAGGCGTCTCTGCGCATGTGCGAGCGGAGCTTACAGCCAAATTCCGCATGAAATGTGAACACTCCGAACAGGGGGTGGAGAGGGGCGTGAAGGGCTATTTGGGCTCATTACCATATGCATACGCCCCGCGTTTCAAACGCTGGGCGTACGTATGGTAATGCGGCCGTGACGCACGTGTAGGGGGCGGACATATGACATCGCCGGATGTCAGCTGCCCGCCCAGATCCCTGCTTTTGCACCGAAAAATGTCCGTGTGGTCTGAGGTTGCGGGAGCTGGTGGACCACTCGGTCCTGCATTCGATGTCTGCGACCATCGAATGATGGGGGAGGTTCCCTGAGATGGAGGAGGCGTATTCCATGTAAAATACACGTGCGATCCGTTCGGCCAGCTTCTTACCGCGTACGGTTGGCGATCCGTATGGAAGGCGGGGTTTCGCACGCACGGTCCTGGCCGCATATTCAGATCTGGCCTCACTGATCAGAATAAGGGCCAAAGAGACAATGCAGAACACATGACAGATACAGTATACTCAGCATATTTATGTTTCGATTTCTAGATTCTTCTGATAACAGTCTTGTTGTATAAAATGCTTTGCATTTGTCACGTTAAACTAGTGAAACAAACAATTGTTTTTAATCTTGCAAAAGTTTTCAATATAATTGAATAATGTGTTTGAACTGTTGGAACCTTCAGTACTACCCTGCGAGTTATCTACTTGTAAAACTGCACTACTTCTGGGAGTACACACGAAATGTATAAATCCATAGAGGTCCTGACCAGACTCTATCTACGTGGAGATCTACACCTATCGGCCTTAACATTAAAATCATCTGCCTAATACAGCTATCACTAATACCCTAAACCTGGGTTTGCAGGCAGTGTAAACGCTCCCATTTGAAATGATCTGGGTCGTGAGACCCAGCATTTAAACTCAAGTAGCGAGCAGAGTTGAACACGTGTTCAAAATAAAGAAAATAAAGAAAAACATTATTTTTAATATTTTTCCTTTATTACTTTATATAGTTATTGTTTAGTGGTGTTATATTTTAAGTGAAGTAAACATTCATATTATATATTCACATTTGCTTGTCATTGGATCACTAGCGCTGCTATTTTGTGTTTTTTTCTTTATTTTGTATTCCATGTAGGGATTGACTACCCCTAGTATTGGATTGACTACCCCTAGTATTGGAAATGAGCTCACATCATAGGCGCCCAAACTTATTCTTGATTGAATATTCTTTTCTTGATCACGGGTTCAACCCGGCTCGCTGTGCAGTGTAAATGGGTAACCCGGGTCGATGCGTAAATGGGTAACACCTTTGGTGAAATCACCCAACGCGGCATTATGCTGGATGGGGACTCTGGTGTGAAAGAGGTCACAAGCCGGGTCACACCTGGGTTGGAACCAGGTACAAAATCCCGGGTGCAACCTGGCTTGTAGGTGTAAAAGGGGCATAAAAGGTGTCTTATGGTATCTGGCACCAAGACATTAGTAGCAGATACTTTAAATCCTGTAATATGTGAGGTAAGGCCTCCATGGAATTTATTTTTCAGCACCTCCCACATTGGATTCGGAGATCTGGGAAATTTGGAGGCCTTGCCAACATCATGAACTATCGGTTATGTTACTCACACCCAGTGGCGTAACTATAGCACTGCATATGGGGGCGCCGGGGGCTGCGGTGCTATAGTTACACCTCCCCCCAATCCCCCGCAGGCTTACCTATTTCGCTGGTCCCGGCGGCTCCGTTCTTCTGCTGAGGACCACCACAAAATGGCCACCCCCATACAGCAGACAGCGCGAAAGGTAAGGCTGCAGGGGATTGGGGGGGTTTGCATGGGCGGCGGGGGGGCGCCCAAAACGTAGCTACGCCGCTGCTCACACCCTTACAGAAAAAGCAGCAGCATTTATGGAACTAGGTGGAGCTACCTAAACGTATGTTTAACATTTATTTTATTTACTAATTTGATTAATTATAATTTTATGTATTAGTGTACTTAAAACATGATGTCCCCTTTAGTACGGAACAATTGAGGCACAACTCAAAGATTGGTCAGACATAACTGTAGTAGTCATAGGCGAATCTAGAATTATGGTAATGGGTGGTCCCAGATCTAGACATAACAGCAGGGGGACCTTTGCGCGGCGTAGCCGTGTGCCAAAAAGGGGCATGGCCTCATGGGAAGGAGGCGTGTCATCACAAAAAGGGGTGTGGTATTACACTTTAGACCATACACAGTAATGCCCATTACACATTTTAGCAAACTCCGTAATACCCATTACACATAAAGCCTCACGCCGTAATGCCAATTACACATAAGGCCACACACCATAATGCCCATTACACATTGTGCCACACATCATGATGCCCATTACATACTATATAACAAACCGTAATGCCCATTACATATTTGCCACATAAGTGCTGCTTACCTACGTGCTCATTGCTAGGGGGTTCTTGCTTGATGGCACTATAGTACCCATTACACATGATGCCGCACACCATAGTACCCATTACACATGATGACGCACACCATAGTACCCATTACACATGATGCTGCACACATAATGCCGCTTACACATGATGCTGCACACCATAATGCCCCTTACACATTAAGCCACACATTATGCGTAATGCCCCCACATAATGCCACTTGTGGCGTCCCTTAAGCAATGCCCCCAAAAGTGCCAATTACTGTAAATTTTTATATGAGCCTTCACTGCTGCTGCAGGGAGAGATGGAGAGCGGTGCAGCTGCTTCTATGGGGAGAGGAGCAGAGCGCAGCGCAGAGCACGCTCCCACTCCCCTCCTGGTGTCCCCTCTAGCCGAGAGGACATTTTAAATATTGTGCGCGCTGTTGTTGTGCGTGAAGCTGCAGGGGTGACAGTCATTGACAGTTGGGCAGAGAGCAGGGGGCTGCCCGGCTGTATTCAGAGCACTGCAGGTCACAGCTGTTTGAAATAATACCCCTTTCACAACAGAAAATGCAGGGATTTACCCGGGAATAGGGTCCCAGGATCATGCAGGGACATTCCCACGCTGACCCCTTATACACCAGCCTAGTCCCTGCATTTTCTGGTGCGAGGGGGAGAGACAACCACTTCCCTCTCCCTTCCCCCCTTTAACCAACCAGCTATATCTTCGGAACCAACTGACCCATTTACATGAGACCAGTATCATATTGAAGAACTTTTGAGTTGGCTTCGAATGATTTTGGTCCCATGAAACTGGGCTGTTTGGTTCCAGAGAAATCTGCCCTCAAAGAACATAAACAGCCATGAAATTACATTTAAGAAATGAAAAAAAAAAAACGGTTTAACCTCAATATCCCTGGAACCAATTAACCCATATGAATCCAGCCTGGTATCAGATTGAAGGCCCAGCGATTTGGGTTCGACTGAGATCAACCTTCAGTGATGCCGAAGGGGGAACAGGTAGCCGTTGAACTGGGTGGGGGTCGGAATTAGCGTGTCCCATGTTATCCTATAAGGAAAACGTTCCAGCTTTGCCTGGCCGTATCTCCGGTTCCCAGGGGGCTAGAGACACGGGGCTGGGCTCGTTGGAAAGCCCTGGTCCTCAGCTACAACATGGGCTAATGGGTGGTCCTGTGCACCCCCGGACCACCCCCTAGATTCGCCTATGGTAGTAGTATATTAAAGTATATACTGTACAAGGTTTTAATTCAGATCAATAACCTACAAACTCTAGGTCAAATTCTAGGAATTCCTGTCTTTAAATTAAAGTTGGTTATGGCCCATACACACGGGGAAATTTCAGGGCATTTTCTACGCTATCTCAGTAGATCACTTAGAAAAGGCCCCTACATCAATCCGTGTGTAGGAGCAATAGCGATAGCAATGTGCGGCCCCAAACTCCACTATCACCAGGCGATTAATATCCAGCATGCTGTATAAATCTGGTTAGTAGCTGGGCAGGGCCAGTGTTCTCACCAGAGAATGCTGGCCCTTACAGATCACCGACACATCGCTGTGTGGTGCGCAATCTTGGTGAGCATTCTGAATCTTCAGAACATCTCCCCGTCTGTAGGCCCCACTAGTTTACAGTGGAAATGGAATATGAAATCACTCAGTCAATTTAGAACAAGTCCAGATAAAATATTATTATCACTTTAGTTAAGTGTATCTGATAGCGGCCTACATAAACCTGTAGTAGTCGCCAGATTTGTAGATTAAGTTAGTGATAATAATAACTGAAAGGGAGCAAGGAAGCGTGAAATAGGCATAAGGATATATTCAAAAGATTACAGAATGCTGTGTTTAGGGCTGTAAATACTTACTTTTCCGTATGCGTGGTTATGAAATATTATGTTGTGTACCCAAATAATTAGGCTGCTGCTGTCTGAGAGACTGGGAAGGTTTGGAACTCTATCAATACATAAAGAACAAAATGTCTGTACCATGTAACACTATCCTGAAAAAGGTAATACTGTGTGGCATGAGTTTGTCCCAGTTGCCCAGAGGTAAGATAAATATTGGTGCCCCCTCCACACACACACACACACACACCATACTTGCCTACATTTGAAAAGCAAAATGAGGGAGATTTTAGATGCTAGCAAAATGCACCGAGCGCAGTGTCGCGCACCATTAAAGGGGTGTGTCATCAACCAAAGGGTGTGTCTAGTGACACATATGGGCGTATCTATTTCCACCCAGGGGTGTGTCCTGCAGTGGTTGATCTGATACGATCTGATCGTATCGGGACTCACATCTCATGGCGTATCCTGCCGTGTGTACACACCATCAGTCTCATTTAAGCCTCTAGGTGACTGTGGTGACAATGTATAAAGGTGATGTATCCAGTGCTCTTCACATCTCAATTTTTCAGAGACCGGTCACCGCATCTAAGACTGGCAGGAATATGGTCGTCGATCATATATTTTAACATAGTCACAGAATGTTTAGCCTCCATGAAGTGATGAGCATGAAGTGATGAAAAGGAGACACTGAGCAATATATCGCCGGCAATCATATCGCCCCGTGTGTACACACTATTACTGCTGCTCCCGACCCCCAGTCACGGCTCCAGCACTGCAACAGTCTAATGCTGCTGCCGCACCACGGCTACCCACAAAGCCCAGGCGGTACCCTGCATAATCAATGACATCACGACGTCGCGCTCTAGGGCCCCGCCCCCAAAACATGGCGCTCGCGCATGCGCAGTCCATTTTTGGGGGGGGGAATGGGACAAAAGTCGGGAGGAAAGGAGGGATTTGCGGGAGAGCGGGAGGAGATTGAAAAAAGGGAGACTCCCTCCTAAATGCGGGAGGGTAGGCAAGTATGACTCAAATGCTAAATCAATTCTAACTACCCTGCATATTCCTATGCAGTAGGGTAATAAATAGGTATATCCAGAAAACATGCAATTGGTCCACGAGGGGTGCGAGATGCAGTGCGTTGATACATAGCAGCAAAGATCCCAGAATTGTATTGACTCTTCAGAGTCTCCAGTTTGCAGATCTCTAGGATTGAAACTCCTCTGGGAAGATTTCATACAGCTATCTAATGCATGTGGTACAGCAGGCAGCATAGTCCACATTGTCATTGCAATAGTATTAAAAACAGCACAGACCAGAAACAGCACAGACCAGAAACAGCACAGACCAGAAACCGCACAGACCAGAAACAGCACAGACCAGAAACAGCACAGACCACCAGCAGGACTGTCCACCTTTGGACTGTCGACCAATGGTGCTTTAAAAAACTGGATGCGCTCATTAGGTCTATAGAGTCTAGGACGAAAAGTTAAACCACCATTGGTCGACAGTCCAAAGGTCAAAATGTGAAAAAGGTCAAAATGCATTAGATCGACATGGAAAAAGTTTTTTTTTAACAGAATTGTTTGTACTTTACCACCACAATGGAAATGTGCTAAATTGGAGTTCTGTTTCACATGGGATGTTGCTATTGGTAACCAATCAGAAAATACTTCTTATTTATAAGCAGCTTCTGGAATATAATAGATTGTATCTGATTGGTTGCCCATAGCAAAATCCCATGTGAAATAGGCCTTCCCCCTGAGAATTGAATAGTGCTGTAAAATGCTGTGATACCACTTTTGGTTAATGGTACCAGTCACTCTGGTCTAGTCACAGACTTGGGATACAGCAAGAGAGCCCCCAACCATCACCCTTTCCCCTCCATATTTGTCAGTTGATATCACAGGGCATTATTACTAAGTGGTGGATTTTAAGATCAGACGCAATGCTGATCTGTAAGTTGTTGATTCAGAACTACTCATAGAGCAGCTAATTCAACCCCTCTGCCGATGGTGGGCGCTAATGCCCTTGTGCAGACCCCTGCTGCGAGCACCTTCGGCGATATTCTCAATCACTGGGGTACTCGCACAGTGATTAACAGGCAGGGGGTGTTCTGGGGTGGACATCCAGCGTTTCATGGGTGTGTCTGCAAAAACGGTGGGCGCACTCATATAAACGCTGTACAGGCCCCAGGGAAAGCAGGCGTTCCCCGGCCTGTTCAGGGCAGATGATGTCACATGATATCAGTGTCGGCCCCCGATTCAAAGAAAACGCTGCAGCTGAAAAGACGCAAGCTACGGCTGCAAGTGGATTTGTACACTTACACGTCAGCTCGGAAGTGCCCGCACAAAGGAAAAATCCTCCGATGGTTACTTACTTATATCGGAGGATTTTTCCTCTGTGCGAGCACTTGCAAGCTGACATGTAAGCATACACATCCGCACGCAGCGTAGCGAGGGGATTCGGCGGGGGGGAGGCATGCATTTGGCAGGGCGGCGTTAACCTGCTCGCTAGTGTCCAAATAAATGCAGCCCAGGGAGCAGGTCTGAATTGGGTCCCCATAGCCCGCCATCTGAGTAGTGCAGGTCCGACATTTGCTTCTCTCATCTCTTGTTATAAACATTGGGCCTGATGGTTTGCGCACAACTCCGATGCTGAGAGTTCTGGGCAAGTGCAGATCTCTGTATCTGAAATTAGCATCCTGAAATCGGAGAATGATTGTGGACGTTGGGGCAGAACAGCAGCGACGATAATTTTACAAGATTGTGTAGGTGTGCCAGGGTCAGGTCAGGGTCTATGCCTAGAGACGCACATTTTCTGGTCCCAGCAACATGAAAACACGGCCATCCTGCGTAGCCTGAGGCCAACGTTGTCACAGATGATCTGATACTGTCTCAGCAACTTCAGCAGCAAATGACAGAAGCCTGGTAGGAGGCATCTATTTCACAAGACTGGGTACACACCAGGGTGACCATCAATCTGGCCTATGGTCAGGGTGATTTTTTTTTTCACCCCGCACCATGCTAGATCGCTGGTACACACAATGGAATGAGAAGGGCAACCGAGAGGGTTCAGTATTGTGCGGTTCGACGCATTGCTAAACTCATTAATATGGGTAGCCAGAAGGGTGACCAGGTTTAGGGGGTTACCAGAGTGGGGTCCAAGTAAGTTTCCTTCCAAGCATTGGACGTGTGGCTTGCCAGCAGGCACCTTTATACACTGCAGAAACCAGGCTTAGAGCCCGAGCCCCTCAGAACCTTGGGGCCCGGTAGGGGTGTCCCCTTTGACCCCCACTGTCGCTGGCCCGGAGTGTGTATGGGAAGACTGATCACCTCTTTGCATTATTACATTCGTTACAGTCCATCATGCGCAGTCTAAAATTGGCTAGACTGTTTTGTTGCATGTGGGGGGAATGGAACAAAAACCGGGAGGAACGGATGGACTTGCGGGAGAGTGGTAGGAGGAGTGAAAAATCTGGAGACTCCCGCTAAATGCGGGAGGGTAGGCAAGTATGACACACACACACAACTTTCTATAAATATATGTATGCTTGCATAAATGTACGGGGGTGGATCAATAAGTACCTGTGTTTGAAGACAGGTGCCGTTGCTGAGGAAAGTTGGTATTAATATGGACTACTACCATCTTTTAAACAACACCATACCAAATTTCATATTGATTCATAGGTTAGTTTTGTTTCCACCACGACAATGCACCAGCTTCCTCGTCCGAAATTGTTGCGGCCAAATTGTATGAATTGCACTATGAATTTTTTTTGCCCCGCGAGCCACATTTTCAGGTTAGGGAAGAAGTCGCAGGGAGCCAAGTCGGGTGAGTACGGTGGATGTGGCAACAATTCATAGCGCAATTCATGCAATTTGGCCGCAATTTGGCCGGATGAGGGAGCTGCTGCATTGTCGTGGGGGGAAAAAAACCTAACCTATGAATCAATCAGAAATTTGGTATGGTGTTTTTTTGAAAAATGGTAGTACACGATAATAGTAATACCAACTTTCCTCAGCAACGCTACCTGTCTTCAAACACAGGTACTTATGGCTCCACCCTTGTAAGTTATCTGCTTCTAGTGAAACAGGTAATGGAATACATGGTTTGACACGACAAAAGTTTAGAATAAAGAGTGCAAATTCTACGGTCCTGCTAAGGGGAAGAGTCATCTACAGAAGCGTTAACGACGGGGAGGAGAGGTGCCCGCTTGGGAGCAGGAGCCCGGCGGCAGATGAATCCATTGCTTTCCAGAGTTACGCCTCTGATATGCACCATGTTGTGTAATGTTAGCTGTTCCCATGAATGCAGCAGATGGGGAAAAAATGCCAGACTAGTGTAATGAGTTACAGAGTGTATGTAAAGTGTCAAATGAGATTGTCTCTTGCAACATTTTCATGAATACAGACATAATGTACCTCTTACCTTGGAATTATTTACCATTTATTTCTAAGAATACATTGCTGTATTTGATTTTCTGATAATATGGTTTACAGGTCTTCCTTATTTCTTCATTGTCTTCAGCATTTTAGCACGCAACTTCCTGAGAAGTATTGAAAGGCAGGTTGTTTGTGTTTTGTGTAAATCACATAGATTGTGGTTTTATTTGACACCATGCTGGATAAGGAACCTTATTACATGGTTTAATAAATGTAACATGAACAGCAAACAATTTCTTTAGTAGGATCTTACATCTATTGTCAGTTTCAAATCTTAAGTTTATGTGAGAATGGCCAAATGAACATGCTCCCTGCCCTGATAGCACCATAACAGAGCGCTCAATCAGAAGCAGGGATCCAATTCTATACATAAGCCATCTCCATCTGCCATTTACATCTTATACTCCTTTGTTTTCTGCTGTTCTGTTGCGCCCACAATAGGTAGACACAACCAGCGGTGTAGCTATGTGCCACGGTGCCCGGAGCAAGGGCATGTTTCGCGCCCCCCCCCCAGATTTGTAGTTTGCGTGGCAAAAGGGGGACTCGGCCTAACATTATACCACACACCGTAATGCCTATTGCACATAAAGCCACATGCTGTAATGCCAATTACACATAAGGTCACACATGATGCCCATTACATACTATATAACAATCCGTAATGCCTATTATGGGCGATATGTAATAGGGTGAGATTTTTGGACTAGTCCAAAAATCGCACCATATCGCACAAAATCGCACCTTTCCAAATCGCATTTTTTGCCGCAAATTCGCATATGTAATGAGATGCGAATTCACAGGAAAAAAGTGCAATGTGGTGCGATTTCGGGCGAGTTTTAGTAATGAAAATGTGCGCATTTTCAGTCATGAAAATGTGCGCATTTTCAAATGTGCGATATAAAAAAAAAAAAAAAAAAACGGCGTGGGGTCCCCCTCCCGATCATAACCAGCCCCGGGCTCAAAGAGCCGGTGCTGGTTTAATAAAATCAAGGGAACCAACAAGTTGGGGTTCCCCCGATTTTATGAAACCAGCACCAGGCTCAAGGGCCGGTTCTGGTTCCCCAAATACGGGGGACAAAATGACTGGGGTCCCCCGTATTTAAAGAACCAGCACCGGACCCAAACAGCCAGCAGGGTAATGCCACAGCCGGGGGGAGACTTTTTATACAAGTCCCCCCGGCCAAAGCATTCAGCCCTGTGGCTGGTCAGCATGGGCAGGGGTCCTGGGGAAGTGGGGACCCCCCAAAGAAGGGTTCCCCCCCCTCCAGAACTTACCTGCCCATGCTGAAGCCCGGGGCTGTCCTCCATGCCCCTGGGCTGTGGGCATGGAGCTGATTTTGTGTAAAATCAAGTTAAATCTATTGTTTTTAACAGTGGTACTACTAATGCCAGCAAGCCTCCCCTGCAAGCTGGGACTTGGAGAACCACAAGTCCCAGCCTGCAGGGCATTAAAGGGCCCGCTGTAACTTGTAGTTCTACTGTTAAAAAAATAGTACACAAAACACACACTGACACACATTTTAAATAAAAGTTTAATACACACATCACACACACACTCATACTTACCTATCTTTATCCCGTCGGTAGGTCGCTGGCTCCGGTGTCGCTGGCTCCGGTGTCGCTGGCTCCGGTGTCGGCGGCTCCGTGTCGGTGTCCTGTCCGACGATAATCCATGTTGGACCTGTGGAAGTAAATCCTACTCACCAGGTCCACCATGGATGGTCTTCTGTCTTCTCTTCTCTCTTCTCTCTTCTCTCTTCTTCTTTATCTTCAAGCTCTTGCGGCTCCGGCAGCTCCATTCGGCAATATGATGAAAGGCGCTGGAGATGTTTGATCTTCAGCGCCTAACATCAGAATGATTCTATTGGCTGCTCAGCAGCCAATGAGAAGCGCCGCTGGGAGCAGCCAATAGAATCATTCTAAGCACCGGCGTTAAAGAGGCAACATCTCTGCGGAGACATGTTGCCTCTTCAACGCCGGTGCTTAGAATGATTCTATTGGCTGCTCCCAGCGGTGCTTCTCATTGGCTGCTGAGCAGCCAATAGAATCATTCTGATGTTAGGCGCTGAAGATCAAACATCTCCAGCGCCTTTCATCATATTGCCGAATGGAGCTGCCGGAGCCGCAAGAGCTTGAAGATAAAGAAGAAGAGAGAAGAGAGAAGAGAAGACAGAAGACCATCCATGGTGGACCTGGTGAGTAGGATTTACTTCCACAGGTCCAACATGGATTATCGTCGGACAGGACGCCAACCCCGGAGCCGCCGACACGGAGCCGCCGACACGGAGCCAGCGACACCGGAGCCAGCGACCTACCGACGGGATAAAGATAGGTAAGTATGAGTGTGTGTGTGATGTGTGTATTCAACTTTTATTTAAAATGTGTGTCAGTGTGTGTTTTGTGTACTATTTTTTTAACAGTAGAACTACAAGTTACAGCGGGCCCTTTAATGCCCTGCAGGCTGGGACTTGTGGTTCTCCAAGTCCCAGCTTGCAGGGGAGGCTTGCTGGCACTTGTAGTACCACTGTTAAAAACAATAGATTTAACTTGATTTTACACAAAATCAGCTCCATGCCCACAGCCCAGGGGCATGGAGGACAGCCCCGGGCTTCAGCATGGGCAGGTAAGTTCTGGAGGGGGGGGAACCCTTCTTTGGGGGGGTCCCCACTTCCCCAGGACCCCTGCCCATGCTGACCAGCCACAGGGCTGAATGCTTTGGCCGGGGGGACTTGTATAAAAAGTCTCCCCCCGGCTGTGGCATTACTCTGCTGGCTGTTTGGGTCCGGTGCTGGTTCTTTAAATACGGGGGACCCCTAGTCATTTTGTCCCCCGTATTTTGGGAACCAGCGCCGGACCTTGAGCCTGGTGCTGGTTTCATTAAATCAAGGGGACCCCTATTTGTTCGTCCCTCTGATTTTATGATACCAGCACCGGCTTTTTGAGCCCGGGGCTGGTAATGCTTAGGAGGGGGACCGCACGCCAGTTTTTTATTTAAATTTATTTTTTAACTATTTTTTTACAGCAGAAGCATGCACAGATCTCAATGATCTGTGCATGTTTCTGCCTAAATCGCCAGTCAGAAGCTGGTCTATTTTTTTTGCGATATTTTTTTAAGCTCCCATATGCGACTTTAGAACTCGCATCCTATTACATATGCGAGTTCTATAGTTTACTATGGGAAAACATCTGGATGCGATTTTCAGTGTGCCTGAAAATCGCATCTTTAAAATGTGCGATTCCGCGGTAAAAAAATGCGATTTTTACCGCGACTCGCATCCTATTACATGTGCGATTTTTATAAAAAATGCGATTTTGGTCAATTTTTACAAAAAATCACAAAAGTCTAAAAATCGCACCCTATTACATATCGGCCTATATACCACACAGACATTACATAGTATACCACATGCCGTAATGCCCATTATACATTATGCCACACACCATAATGCCTATTACACGATGTGCCTCACACCATGATGCCCATTACACATTATGCCTCACACCTTGATGCCCATTAGATGTTGCGCCTCACACCGTAATGCTCATTACACATTACACCTCAGACCATGATGCCCATTATACAACACACATGATGCCCATTACACATTATTTGACACACTGTAATGCCCATTACATATTATACGGCACAGGACAGACAGGGGGGGCAAATATGGAGAGATAGAACAATATAGATAGAAAGATGGACGAGGGGATGGGGAGCACAGATGGATGGATCAAGGGGAGCATAGACAGAGGGGGACAAAGTACCATGTTGGGGGACAGACTGACAGATGGATGGAGGGGCAGCATAGACAGAGGGAAGAGTTGGGGGGGCAAATACAAACTGACAAACAGATGCTGGAATGCTCACCATTACTCTCTCTCCTTCATCAGACAATGGCAGCGGCTCCTCCTCTCTGTGCGGAGCATTTCTGTCCAACAAAGGCATCAGCAGTGGGTCCTCTCCCTCTTCTCCCCCCGTCATGGTGAGGCTCTGGGCAGCAGTGTCCTCATGATGTGGTTCCGGGCTGTGGCTAGTCCCCCCCCATCCCCACCCCCCCACACCACGCGGCTCTGGGCTCGATGACAAGAGCGCAGCAGCAATTCCTCTACTCCCACCATGACCAGCGGCTCCCAGGCAGCAGCTCCGCCTTCCAACCAGAACACCGGCAGGCAGGGAAGCGCGGAGTCAGGGTAAAAACCAGTGCACTGGCTGCAATCGTGGTGGGGGTCCTGGCTGCAATCGTGCGGCGGTGCGGGTCATTAGGAGGTGCCTGTGCATCCCTGGCACCCCCAGTGCACACGCCTATTCCTGGGAGACGTGCACTGATATTTTAAATTCACATCTCCCGCTGGACCGCGCTAGCCAATAGGCGCTCGCGGTCCAGCAGCCACCAGTAGATTGGCTGCTGGACCGCAAGCGCCTATTGGGTAGCGGTCCAGCAAGAGACGTGAATTTTAAATAGCACCGCATCTCACAGACACAGCGGGGAGCCGGGAGCTAGCGGGGGAGATGGCGCGGCAGAGAGAGCGCAGAGGAGCCATGATAGCTTCCAGCGCCCGGAGCTGGTGCTCCATCAGCACCTCCCTCGCTACGCCTCTGGACACAACCCCGACTTTGTGAGGTGTTAGATTGGAATACTGAATCACTGTCCCCTGGACCTTATGGTCCTAGTAATTGAAGAGGAAGGGCGTGAGCTACAAGTTACCCAGAGCAAAATCAGTGATCTCACTAAGGAATATAATGTTATACTCAATGATGTCTCTAATGTTTCGTGGTTGGATAAACTGGAACTTTAATGTCAAACCTATAAGAACGATTTGATTAAGTTCAAACGTAACAAAAAATGTACTGTTGACACGATTATGAAGAAAACCGTGTCTATGGGTGGTTGTCAGGAGTGAATCAGCACCATGAAGGGGTGGATAAAAGACGTTGCCCATGGCAGGCACAGAGCGTCAAAAGTCGGAATCAACATGAAGCGAGAGCAGCTAACAATGATAGCGACTCCGATGATACCACCAGCTCCTGTGATGTAACTTTAGGCCTAGATACAACAACTCAATTAACCACCATAAGAAAAAACCGCCCTCCCACAGGGGGGGGGGGGCGGGGGGGGCAAAATAAAAGAAATCAGATGCAATCCACCACGTCTAACCAGCAAGAGACCATTGTGATCAATGTATATGAGTGGACACTAACAGACCTTGAGCTACAAGTGCTCAACAAAAGCTTATCCTATGCCCCGACCAGCCTACATGATCCATTTATGTGTAAAATTAGATCTCTACCAACTACTATGAAAACTACATTTAAAAGAGCATTTTCAATCAGGTCCTAGTACTACATCAGATGATCCGTTAAATCAGTTTTTGATCAAAACGTCCCAATCGAAATTTGATCCAATCTCCAACAATCCATCAATCCGTACTTTTGGTAGATTGTTGGATGATTCTGTAGTCAAATTCTCAGCAGCGCCAGTCAAAACTAAAAAGAATTTGTCATCTCTGGAAGCACATCGACAAGAGCTGTATAATCAATTGGCGGATTCTGATGTCTACAAAAGGTTACCTGGTAATAAGACTATCAAGTATCAGCAAGAATTACACAGGATCTAACTACAGGATTCAAAGAGGGAATGATTTCCACAAAATTATTCAAAGCTGTCTACAAAGATTATGCTGGGGTTCCAGTACTTAACTCGTTACCAAAAGTCCATAAAGATGCTCAGTCGCCCCCAGGAAGACCGATAATTTTGGCTCGCGGCTCATTATACCAAACTGTCGTTCCATTACTGGACCATCTATTACAGCCTTTATTGTCACTTAAACCATCTTTCCTGAAGGACACTACGAGCTTTCTTCAATTATTAAATCAAGTTGGTGAGGTACCGGATGGCACAATCATGGTCTGCTTGGGCGTGTGCAGCCTTTACACTTCCAGCCCTCATGATGGTGGTGTGGAGGCTGCGCGCAGGTTCATTATGCAGTTACTTGATCCAGCCATATATAACCATGAGCTGTTTATCCAGTTATTGACACTAATTTGAAAAAGTAATTACTTTCTATTTCATGGGGTGTACTATTTACAGCAAAGAGGGTGTGCCACGGGGTCTCCCATGGCCCCCTCTTTTGCTTACATTTTTATGTTCTTTGAGAAAAAAATGTAATGTTTTTCACCAATCCAAATGTTAGGGATCATCTGCTATTGTTCACCCGTTATGATATTTTCATCTTATGGACGGGTGGAACAGAAACTTTATCCAGTTTACTAGTTGACATCAATACAGGTACCTCCACCATTAAATATACAGCAACATTGAGTACCGAAGATGCCCACTCTTTGGATGTAGCGGTTTCCATTAGATCTAACAGGATTAGTACTGATGTCTTTTTTAAAGACGTGGACAGGAATATCTTTTTAATGGCATCAAGTCATCATTCGCCCACATTAAAACGTGGTCTGCTACAGTCACAAATGATGCGGGTGGCAAGGATCATCAGCAATCCCTCTGAGATCGAATCACATCTTGACACTTTTGTTTCTAAATTTGTCTCTAGAGGATATGATTATGCCACTCTAGTAGAACAAAAAAAGCAGGTGCTGGATATGACTAAAACCCAACTGCTTACTCCAAAGATCATAGATCCCCTGGCAGTACTTCCTTGGTCTAGCTCTTTTACCATGGCCAGTCACGTGATTAGACACGCCACTAATGCTCTTTGGCTGATCATCAAAACCATCAAAAAATAACTGTTATTAAAATAAATAATATCTAAATACCTGTTAATAAATAAATAATATATAAATAATTGGAGGCAGAGTTAGCAAATCTCACACATAGACATATTCCCATACTGTACATTTGCAATTAGAGACTATATATGTGCATACAGCACATCGGGACGCTAAGTAGGAGCACGATCAGATTTTTGCTCATTAAAATAATATATATCATGGCTATATACTCTATGTGTAACAAAATGTGTTATACAGTCTTCAATTAAACTCCGAAATATCACTTCTAAGTGTCGACTCTGATGTGATTACTTTGAATGCTGCCTGGTATGGATGCAGGTATTGGCTCCCATCATTGTTAGTCTAGGAGGACACCAAGACTGTTATTTATTAAGAGGAGTGCTACCCTGGTCTGTGTGTATGTATGTATGTATGTATGTATGTATGTATGTATATATATATATATATATATATATATATATATATATATATATAATGGGTTTTGAGTCCTGGCACTTGCTGTGAATGAACAGCGACCCGGGTGCCTTGCAACCCTCAAGCGAGGGAGAATGTACAGATAGAATTTCTGCTGGCACTCCAGGGATTTTTCAATAAGGTATACGGTGGTTAAATAAATAACACCAACACTGAGAAGTGTGACGACGTTTCGGGCTGTGTGCCCTTTATCAAGACATGGTGAAAAAGAATTACAGTACTTACATTTATAGTGAATTCAAACAATGCAGCAACTCGTGTGCACCCATCACCTGCCCCTCAGTCGGCGTGGTGCTGATGACGTCAGACTCACACTGGCAGTCAGCAGACCAGAGCTGTCAAGGGGTGTGCGCCAATCGTGTTAGGAGGTTACCATGGTAACCACAATAAATGTGGGGATCTGTGTAGCGGCTGTAGTGACCACTAAACGGGTGGCGTGTCAAATTAATAGGGTGAACGTGCTCATAGTCCAAGCCGGCTGTGGGAAGATGATGTGTGGCACTGTGGAAAGACAGAAAAAACTGTTAAAGATAAATGCGGGCATATACGTAAATAACTGCATATCATGTTGGATAACAAATAAAGAACTGTTGCAGTATGTATCACAAACTGTGTGAATAGTAACAGACCAAGAAGATTTACGATGAAGACATACAGATGTGTATGTGCAATTAATCTCGCTACAATTATCTGTCCAATTAGTCTGTCCAATTTAACATGGGTTATAGTGTCCAACAAATTGGGCGAAATCATCCTGAAAAAATAAAAAATAAGAAGTTAAATGTGCGGGAATGTTCTTTATTTAATCACTCTTCAGTATATAGTATATGTACAGTATATGTATATAGTAAGTAACAAGACATTGGTTCCCCCGGCACACTGAATAGTTTTAGCAACCAATCTTGAACACTACATGATAATAGAAACATATACCTGCGCAGGTGTATGACATGCAGGGCCGGCGCTACCACTAGGCAGCTTTAGGCAGCTGCCTAGGGCGCTGGCCACTAGAGGGCGCCCATTGTTCAGCCCAACATATAAAGGAATCAGCAGGTCCCATGAGCGACTATCACTTTTCTCCCAGCACCATGCTTTAAAGAAAAATTATTTCTGCGGTGCCTGGGAGATGTGAGAGGGGAGATGTGGAAGCAATTAAGCAGAAGACGCCTGCATCCACTAGCAGCAACCCCACCAGCGGCGCTCTAGTCTAATACCCTCTGATGCTACAGTGCCCGTCTACATCATTAAGCTACCCAGCCCCCGTACCTTCCTCAGAGGCAGGGCGCTGTTGGCAGATCTGCCATGCTGCAGGACACGCTGCTGTGGAGAGTGTGACTGTGTTTTTACTGTACACAAGAGACACTGACTGTGCAGAGCAGGAACGCTGCGTGCCCCCGCCCCTCAGTGGTGAACTGTGCGGGGGTATGCCTTCAGGTCCACAGAAATCAACTAGTGTCTGTCCAGGGCCGACTACAGAGCCCTGTATAGAGCGCAAACTGTCAGCACTAAACTACTGCACTCGCACTGACTGTCTGTGGCTGTGCAAACTGCAATGACTGCATTTAGAGGTGAGGGGAGGAGACAGAAGGGGGTGCACTGTATTAGCATAAAACACTCACAGTACGTACAGCACCTCCTTGTCCCTCCTCTGTCACTGTGAAGTGTATAAGCCCTGCCCCCTGGAGGCGGAGTTCCCGAAGCCCATGGGACTAGGCTTATTGCCAGAAGAGTGTACCATAGAAAACATTGCTGGAGGTGCCCACTGCCCTCCCTGAATTAGCCAGCCCAGTGCCTGATCCCTCCCTCTGACACCATGGTGAGTTGTTGCACATGTATGTGTATAGTGACTTGTGTGATGGAGCTATCAGTGGGGAGTGGGGACAGGAGGAAGGCAGGATTTGTGTGAGAGAGTGGTGATAGGTGTGTAAGGGTAATCCATACTACATTTGTGTGAGGGTAATACATACTACATTTGTGTGAGGGTAATACATATGCTTGTGAGAGCTTTATTTGCAGGGGCACTGTGCATGCAGTAATTGTTTTATCATGGAGAACTACATCTCCCAGCAATTACAGTGTGCTGTATATGCTAATTATTTTATTTAAAAAGTTTAGGAAACATTGCTTTGGAGACTAATGGGAGCACTGCACATCATTTTACAGGTGAATATGTTTATAGTTTTAGCTGTACATTTCACTGCACACCTTTTAAGTGATGACTGGCACAGGGAGAAAGTAAAGGTTTTATACCAATAGTGGGTTGTCCAATGTTCAGCAATCACTATGTCGACACAACAATGGTGATTTGTCATGTCGTGGGGGCGGGGAGTAGGCAAATGTTTTGCCTAGGGTGCCAAAAAACCTTGCACCGGCCCTGATGACATGCCCCCAAGCCGCGTCAAGGCTTCTCTGTATATAGGAAGCCGAAGCTATACATGCCCTTACATTCTATTAACACTTTTCCCTCACTAACACTATCTCTCTCCTATTTTAATTACATTTCATTTATCTCTCTCTTTATGTATAGCTTCGGCTTCCTATTACTAATTATTAACACTTAGTATCTCACTGGCGTGCCGCACTGGGCCTCCTGGCTTATGATAGTTTTTGGGGTGCCACACCCTGCACCTAGATATAGCGCTAGGGACCCCCAATATACAGAGAAGCCTTGACGCGGCTTGAGGGCATATCATACACCTGCGCAGGTATATGTAACCAATATCTCTGAATTCTATTATCATGTAGTGTTCAAGATTGGTTGCTAAAACTATTCAGTGTGCCGGGGGAACCAATGTCTTGTTACTTACTAAGTATTAACCCCTCCCTTGCATGCACCTGAAAAGTTTTACTGAACTAATTTGAGCATCTACCACTATCTGTATGTATGTTGTGAGAGGCAGAGAGGAGCTTGCCTTAGGAGGAGATGCAGGTCCTGATATGCCACATGGAGTAGTCTGGGGTTGCTCCAAGGTAGGTAGCTCTTAGTTCAGATATACCAAGTAAGGAGCCATTATCATGTGGCTCCTTGCTGACTAATTGTAGACCCAATTTAGGGTAACAGTGGTGTGGGGTGTGGTGCCCCTGGACTGGTTGGGCTGGGTGGCTTTAGTGCGGCATGCCCTTACATTCTTCATACTTGTTTCCTAGCAGGGCGCCACCGATTTTAATTGTATGAAATCGGGTCAGAAAAATCGGTCGATCGCATGTGACCAAATCACGTGCGATGTGATGCGACCAAATCGACCCGATTTTTAATTGTATACCCACCCTGATGGGTAATTACTATGTCAAATGCCCCCCCATTGTTAACGCCACACCACGATCAACGCCAACCCGAAGCGTGGCGAGCGCAGCGAGCCCACGATGGGCGGCGGTACGCGTCCTCCGACCTTTTCATACCCCCACTATCCACGTTGGCGTGGAGTTGATTCTATATAGTGAGGCGAGCGCAGCGAGCCACCGAGCCCGAAGCGTGGCGAGTGCAGCGAGCCCTGTGAGGGGACGCGCATTACTTCACACATATTACTCGTCCCCTCGCGGGGCTTGTTATGTAAAATTAACTCCACACCGAGGTGGATAGTGGGGGCATGAAAAGGTCTGAGGACGCGCAACGCTGCATCTCACGGGCTTGCTGCGCTCGCTACGCTTCAGGTTGACGTTGACCGTGGCGTTGCGTTAACAATGGGGGGGATTTGACATAATAATTAACCATCAGGGTGGGTATACAATTAAAAATCGGGTCTGGGGGGCATTTAACATTGGGTCCAATGTAAAAATCGGCATGCGATGCAACCAATTTTTTAATTGAACGGGAATCGTCTTTAAAGCCGGAAAATCGGGTCGATCGGGTCCCATCACATACCTTAAGTTATGGTATGCGATGGGACCTCACGGGCGCCGTGCTAGGAAACAAGTACCATATATATATATATATATATACAAGTGTGGGGCGGACTGGCACTCAATTCCTAAGTGCATATAGATTGCTGCGGTGCCTTCCGATACATAGCATAGCAAACAGGAACACAATGGCGGCACTACGAGTGCCGCCATTGTGTTCCTGTTTGCTATATATATATATATATATATATGCGTTTGTAGATCCGGCACTCCTGCTTCCTGGTGCAGGTGGACTGGGTGCCTTTGCTGGATTTGAATAAAGTTGGTGGTGTGTCCTCCGCAGAGTAATGCACCGCACGGCACTCCAGTAGGTGAAAAAAAGCAAATTTATTTGTGCAACGGTTTCGGAGCCTAAAGGCCCCCATACACTAGTAAGATTTATCTGACCTGTAAATTGCATCTGATTTCCCTTGAACTTCCCTGGCAGCTTCACAGGAGGCCTACATACAATTTGACACTTGATGTGCCATTTTTTACATCCAATTTGCATCAGATAAATCACATGTGATTTATCTGATGCACAGTGTCATGTTATTACAAAGCCACATGCCCTAGCTTCCCTGATCCTATGCGATTTTGGGACGATTTCATCCGAATTCGGCACTTTGGGCCGATAACCGGGTGAAATCGGCACAAAAACGCAGGTGTGTGATATCTGATCCGATCCGATGCGCGATCCCGTGCGCATCGGATCGGATCAGGGAGGTCGGACTGTCTGCACATAAGATCACGTCCGACCTCCCTGTATGCATATGCCTGCCCGCCTGACAGGCATATGCATGCAGACACCGGGGGAGCAGTGGGGCGGGCAGCAGGTCCCTGAGCGCTTAGCTGGCGGCACCGGCGAGTGCTGACCTGGCCGGGTGGTGTGATCACAGATATCAGCAGCGCTGCGGGACTGGACGGGCAGTACAGTGGCGGGTATTAGATTTTTAAAATACCTGTCAAATGACTGGCCAGTCTCTGATTGGCTGAGAGCTCTCAGCCAATCAGAGACTGGCCAGTCATTTGACAGGTATTTTAAAAATCTAATACCCGCCACTGCACTGCCCGTCCCGCAGCGCTGCTGATATCTGTGATCACACCACCCGGCCAGGTCAGCACTCGCCGGTGCCGCCAGCTAAGCGCTCAGGGACCTGCTGCCCGCCCCACTGCTCCCCCGGTGTCTGCATGCATATGCCTGTCAGGCGGGCAGGCATATGCATACAGGGAGGTCAGCACTCGCCGGCGCCGCCAGCTAAGCGCTCAGTTACCCGCTGGCCGCTCCACTGCTCCTCCTGATGAGGATCACTGCCGCCCTCCTGCTTCTCACCGCCTGCCCCCTGCTCTTCACCGCCCGCTGCAGCTCCCCGTTACATATGATAAATCGCAAGCGATTTATCACATGTAAAATTTGGCTCATCAAGTGCCGAATTGTATGTGAGCCTCCCAGGGAGCTCCCGGGCGGCTCACAGGAGAATTGGGTCCAACATGTCCTAAGGACAAGTCGGCCTAATGTATGGGGGCCTTTAGCTGTCCCTACGAGTCCACGTCCCCTGTGCCAGGAGACCTGGAGCCGGTTTCTATTTTTTTATCTTATAATAAAGGTTTTACCAGGATGGCAGTTTCTTTAGGTGCAGCGACGCTGAGGCAGCTTTCTTCTCTCAGCGGAGGTGGCCAGAAATAGGTGTATGAAAGGAGCCAGGGGCCAAAACAGCTAAATTCAGCTTGGGTGCACTGCGCAGTAAAGCATGGTGAGCAGCAATGTGGATCCAGCAGCGCCGCACCCTCCCCTCACTACAGCCACAATCAGTGTAAAGCTGCCCATACACGGAGCCGTTCGCCGGCATCCGTTCTGTACTATGCGATGCGCGCTCCCGCGCATCACATAGTACGATACAAAAAGTATGTGCTGCACATACTTTTTGTACTAGGTACACATCGTATCGGATCGCAGTGCATGCACACTGCATGCACTAGGGATGCGATCCGATCCGATGTGTGCTATTTAAGTCCCAAACGGATCCGTTAAATGGACCGTGTATGGGCAGCTTTAGGAATACACTGTGGAAGCTGAGCAGAGTATATCATACCCAGAGCTGAGATCATGATCACACTGCCCCGCTACTGCCTGTACTGCTGTCACAGCTCCTAGTCAGATTGTACAATTATTAGAACATTAGCATGCATCATAATTATTATAATAAAATTTTTCTCAGTAGTAAAATGATGGAAAATGTGTTTACTCTCACAGTTGGCACCAGCTTTCTCAAGCCAATCCATCTATAGGAGGCTATCATTGAAATATATCACTATACACTTCTCACTTTATTGAGAATGTTCAGAGCATTTATTTTCTGACATCCAGCCACAGATGCTCACAGCATCTGAATGCTTTACCTCAAACTGCTGGCAGACTATACCCATCCCGACAGATACTAGCTGTCATCTGCAAACCCCTGGTCCTGGCCTGGTGCCAAGTTCAGTCGGGACAGCTTTTACCTGTCACCTTAGAAGATCTGTCTTCTCCTAGAGAGAAGCTTTGTGAGTCCACTCAGCTAAAAACATTTTGGAGCGTTCACATCGCTGGGGCACCGAGGCGGACTGCAGGCAGTCTGTTGCGGCCGGAGTGGAGTGGGTGACCCAGGGAGGTGGCAGCAGTAGCAAAGTATACAGCGTGCAGGAGCGGCTGGAGCGTTCATATCGCTGGGGCACCGAGGCGGACTGCAGGCAGTCTGTTGCGCCGGAGTGATCTGAGCCTAGGAGCCGAGTGGGTGACCCAGGGAGCGGCGCAGCAGTCAGTGGCAAAGTATACAGCCGCTGTCACTGTGTGCGGGAGCGGCTGGAGCGGAGGACGCGGCAGCAGGGAGCAGCTGAGTGACAGGTGCACAGTGGAGGGAGCGGCGCCGGTAAGGCTGGGTTTCGACGAGTGTAGTAGGTAATTTCAGACAATGACTGCCTGACAGGAAGCTGCGGCGGCTTCCGGCGATGTACGCGTACTGCGGGGGGTGGGAGGAGGACTCCAAACATATAGAGATATATCGGATCTGATACATCATGGGTGCAAAAGCACCCACGATGTACCCATTAAGGGTCAGACGCCGATATATCTTATGTTCGGCAGGTCCGACCATCTGATCAGATCCGATGCGCACGGGACCGCGCATCAGATCAGATCAGATGTCAAACACATGCGATTTTGGGCCGATTTCACCCGATTTATCGGCCCAAAGTGCCAACATCGGATGAAATCGGCCGAAAATCGCATAGTGTATGGGGGCCTTAACGCTCCTTCATCAGGCTTACAGCAGAATCTGCTGTAAGCCTGATGAAGGAGCGTTAGGCTCCGAAACCGTTGCACAAATAAATTAGCTTTTTTTCACCTACTGGAGTGCCGTGCGGTGCATTACTCTGCGGAGGACACACCACCAACTTTATATATATATATATATATATATATATATACACACACTACTAGAGCTTGCAATGTACCATATTAATAACAGCAATGAACTGTAGAGAACACACCGTAGTATAAGGTCAGGGTCGGTGTAAGGCGCGACCATCGTTGAAAGGTTGCAGGGTCTCTGTCTGTATGTTGACAGAGACTCTGCATCCTGCAGCGCCACTCACCTCCCACAAAGGGAGGGAGTAGAGGAGGAAGTTTGAGCACCCTCTCTCCTACCCGGCTCCTGGAGCTTGCGCTACACCAGAGCCACCCTCCCTACACCCCTGCCCTTTAGGTGTTGAAAGGAGGGGGGTTGTTCTAACCTAGCACAAAACATATTTTGACCAACACCACAAGGGGCATAAGCAAATAAGATGTATTTGCATGTAATAACACACAGCCACCAGAAAATATGCACCCCAAAAATGACCATGACACACCTATGTTTTTCTAACCACTTCCCTTAAACACCTCAATTTGCCATTCCCTGTCAGTTACTCCACTGATAGTTGCTCTACTCTGGGTGTAAATTGAACTTTGTAGGCATCAAAGCAAGATCTATGCTTAGGTCTGGATAGTATATACATGTCATACTGCCCAACATTGGTGCCGACTGATGCGGGCGCAACCTGCCAAAAAGGGGATGGGCCTCAGGAAAGGGAGTGGAGTCTTAATGCACCCCAGTTCACCTCACTCTAGACTGCCAGCAATGCAGCAGTATAACAGACCAGTAGTGAGCACTGGCACAGTGACTCAGGGCCAGATGTATCAAGCGATACAAAAGTGATAAAATGGTAAGTGATAATAGCCAGCCAATGAGCTCATAACTGTCATGTCACAGGCTGTGTTTGAAAAATGACAGATAGGAGCTGATTGGCTGTCTGTTTATCACTCTCCATTTTATCACTTTTCAAAGCTTGATACATCTGGAGTTACCACACAGTCCCAGGACAGTGACCCTGAATTGCTGTGGACGTTTAACAATTTTTTTTTTAAAGTCTGCACAGTAAACTGGGTTGCTTGGCCACTGGGCCCCCTAAGCTACCAGGCCCCATAGCAAGCAGTCCTCTTGAACCTTGGCCATTGGCTCCACTGTATGATAATTGCCCATTGTGTGCAAACATGAATTAGGCACTTCACATGTCTTTATGGGGGGAGATTCTCTAAGAATCTCCGCCCCCCCATCGCATTTATAATTATCGCATATGTTCTAACATATGCGATAATTATAGCAAAGGACAGCTCTTGCGTTAAGAGCTGTCCTTTGCGATGAGAGTCGCCGGGTCCCAGCAGGTCCCGGCGGCTACCCCCTCCCTCACACACGGCGCTGCTGCTGCTGCGCCGGGCTCTCCTCCCTGCACCCGGAAGAGGATCAGAGCATGGAGGAGGTCAAAGGTCCAGGCAGCACAGGTGAGGGAGGAGGGGGCGATGCGGGGAGGCGGGGGTCCGTGCGGGGCGGCGGCGGGTCGTTGCAGGGCGGCGGTGGGATGCGGTAGAAGCCCATTGGCTTCTATGGGGCATCGCCAGATTTTTCTGGTGATGTCCCCCGCCGCGTTAACCCGGCGGGGGATGCTTACAGCATCCCAAAATGCGGTAAAAACCCCGATAACAGGGTTTTTACCGCATTTCTTGCATAGAGAATCTCCCCCAATGTTTGGAAAAAGATGAACATACAAGCATTATAAACTATTATAAAAAATCAGAACAAATCGACTATATGAACAAATAGTTTTTTGCTTATAGTGGATCCCAAAATGAAAAATGAAAAAAGAAAAAAAAAATATTATTTAAATGAAGCAAATCTACAAGACCTGGATACGTGAAAAATAGAAACAGTTCCTGGACAATAACCTTAACAGCTGCTTTCCGAGGCTTTGTTTGACTGGGTGAAAGTTTCATAGACTTTTATGTCAGTATCCGGGTGTCTCAGTAGAAATATCATGTTTTATAGGTGTGACTAAAGTTAAGAGAACATAACTTAGCTGTAGAGATACCCCAGACTGATTAAATATCTTAAGTCTGAGAAATGCTTTTAAAGTTCCCAGTGAAAAATGAATTCTTGCACTAATGTTTTTGTGCTTTGCATACACCTCTCATCCTCCTGTGCTATAGCTGTTATTCATTAATCCACAATGCTGATGTATAGGGTAATACCACTCAGTTACTTACAAAGACTTCAGTGTGGTCATACTCGAACTTTTCATCAATATTTATAATAGTTGTCTGATTCTAAAATCGATAACTTTATTAAAGGGTTCAGTTAACAATTTTTAATTTCTATGTAATGGGAAAGTGTTTTTGTGACAACTCAGAACCAGGGACGTGCGGTGAGGTAAATGGCTGAGGAGTCCCTGGCAAGTACCAGAGCCAGATTTGCACATAATATATGAGCCATGAGGGGCGGCAGGAGATGTAGCGGCAGGCGGGGACCACAGATGCAGAGCAGAGACCGGGGCGCGGCGGGAGAATAGGAAGAAAACCTATACAAAAGACTGGGCAGCCGCTGATTGGCGGCCAATCAGTCTTTTGAATCGGATGGTTTCTATTCTCCTGCTGCTACCCTGGTCCCCACGGCAAGCGGGAGAATAGAAACCATCCTATTCAAAAGACTGGACGGCCGCTGATTGGCCGCCCAGTCTTTTGAATAGGATTTCTTCCTATTCTCCCACTGCGCCCTGGTCTCTGATCTGCGTCTGCGGTCGTCCCCCCCCCCCCCCCCCCCTGGAACGGTCTGTCGGGTCGACTGAAGGATGAGCTCACTACCCGTGATACTCCTACCACCTTGGATAAGCTGATATCCCTCTGCAATAAGGTGGATCTTCGTCTCCAAGAACGGCAGATGGAGAGAAACCGATCAGACCGCCTCAGATTTCGTCCCTCCTCCAATACACTAGCACCAAAACCAACTTTGTCTCTTGGACTTCCTCCAGAGGAACCCATGCAAGTAAATCGGTTCCGACTATCTCCTGAAGAAAGGGCCCGCCGAAGAAAGGAGAACCTGTGTCTGTATTGTGGATCTCCTGCTCACTTAATCTCTTCCTGTCCTCGGCGGCCGGGAAACGATCTGTCCTAATCGGCAAAGGAGAGGCCAGGTTGGGAGCATTGAGTACCCCTCCTACAGTGTCGGAGTCCATAATCCTCGTCCAGCTCACACTTCCAGAAGGTACGGTTCCCGTAAAGGCGTTACTAGACTCTGGGGCTGCAGGTAACTTCCTTTCGGCCAATTTATTGCTCAGTTTCCTCTTCCAGTTTTTTCTTTGGAGCAACTATTATTCTTAACTGCAGTTGATGGCAGCCGGATTCCCAAGGGACAGATTACCCACCAAACAGGTCCGTTACTCCTTCAAATAGGACTTCTTCATAAAGAGACTATTGAATTTCTTATTTTTCCAAAGTCTTCCCATGACCTCGTATTGGGAATGCCATGGTTAACCAAACATAATCCACACATCCACTGGGGTACATGGAGATCGAGGCCTGGGGTGCCAATTGTTTTTCGTCCTGTCTTCCTCAAGTACTGCCACTTCACCAGATCCGGTCAGATGTCCCCATCGCTTCATTACCTCCACAGTATTCTTCTTTCAAAGAT